>NC_028458.1:55632231-55719894 GCF_000263155.2 Setaria italica | reverse complement strand
GCCTATCCATGCAGTGTACCGTATACGTGCTCAATGTGCAAAGTTTTATAAATGTCTACTCATGCTCGAATACTCGATCATGGAATTCATATAAAGCTAGGTAGCGTGAGCTACGTTTGAGAGTGATCAAGTTCGCACATATGATAATTATAAGAAAAAAACTAGTTATTGCTATCCTAAGCAATCTACTTTGTTCATTTGAACCCTTGATAAAAACTTTTAATTTGACTCAACTTACTTCCGTTGGGGGGGTGGGGGAGGGGTTGCAGGAATGGAAGATGTCCGATACAAGCCAAAGTTTTGACAGGCAGATTAGATCGTCGCCGTCGGCGATGCATCTGTACGCCATACATATTGCGAAAGTGCCTGATGGATTGATTCCATTGTTGTCGCCCACCAATCAGGTCACGAGATGGCGTCCTTATATCATGTGCGTGTGGCTCCAAGCCAGTCATGACATGACAAACTCCTCTTTGTTGCATTGCATCTCTAGCAGGCCTGTGAGGCCGTGACCAGGCTACCTGCAGTAGCAGTCACGGATTCACTAGGCTAGAATGAATCTCGCTCGGGGTGAGATATTTGTTTAATTTTCATGCAAGCTCGGATTTATGATGAATCCGCGACATTTCCAGGGGTTTTTTTACCCCCAGTTCTACACGTGTTTTACAATGCATTTTCCATTGCAATTTTCTCTTAAATTGTGCAATCAAGCTAGCTGTCTCTAGTCGCAATCTTAGTACAAGTGAGGTATTACGTCATGATCAATTATCTATACAGAAAGGAAGAGAAGGGGGGAAAAACCACAAACACCCCCATGATTAGTCGATTCTCTTGTGGTCCACGTGTATACTCTTTTAGTATGATTGGACCAGCCATTTCGCAAAGATTCTCATGGCTCTACCTTTTTCTAACAAGTAGAGTCGATCATGCTAGTATATGTATCCCTCACACTACTTTAAGAGAGACTAGTAGAACTCTTAATCTCAATTAAAAATAATGGATAAACAATCGGGAAATTAAAGGTGCGTTTGGTGTGATATGCTCCATTATATTAGAGACGAAGTGGAAGTGCTTACGATGAAGCGGGTGACGAGGAGGAAGAAGAGGAAGCCACTGCCGAGCACGACGCTTTCCCACCGCCACTGCAAAACCAAAACCGTCGGAGCACGGAAATCAGCATCTCGATAACGACGGGGATCAGATCAAGATCGTCCCCTCATCAACTCCCAATCAATATCGAGTGGCCCGTGGCACTGATGAGCTAGCCCTGCCGCAAGCAAGCAAGCGTGGTGGAGCGAGTGACCACTGACCGGGCCGGGCCATTCATTCATGTCCCTGTCTCCGCTGCAGGTCCCTCTCCGGCCAGGCCTTGCCGGACATCCACGCAACGCAACCTCTTGCTGCAGGGCTAGCTCCAGAGGCTTGTGCTGCCGTCGTCGCCGTCTGACCACACACGTATTCATGGCCCATCCGTGTGCTGTGCGTGCTTAAATTTGCTTGGGATCGGAGCTGCGTGTAAATATGTAATGTGTACCTGGTGCGTCTGGGAGAAGACGGACTCCATGACGGAGATGATGTCGGTGGCGGTGGTGAAGCGGTCGAGGCCCAGCATGCCCTTGAGCTGCTGCAGGATGACCACCGTCGCCGCGCCGCCCATGAACCCGATGATCGTCGCGTGCGACAGCAAGTCCACGATGAAGCCCAACCTGTTGATGCAAGCGCACGCACGTGTACAAAGATTAGTCGGCAGTTACTTTTTACCTAAATTTCTAATCTTGGTGAAGATTCTACCATGAGTTAATTAACTATTATCACTTTATTTGTAGTAGTCTAGTACAGCGAGCTAGTGGTACTAGAGTGGCTGCTCTAGAATAGAAACTGATGACTTTAGACAAGCTAGCTACTGCACTTTTGGCATCTTTCACCAACTGCTCTTGGAGCTGAGCTAGATAGAGGCTGATCACTTAGGCACTTTGTATTCAACTCATGTATTGTAGCAGCATGGCATACCTGAGGAGGCCGAGCGAGGCCTGGAAGACGCCGGCGAAGAAGGTGGCGGTGAAGGCGAGGTGCATGTACAGCGCCGGGTTATCGGTCGGCGACACCTGGCTGCTGAGCATGGAGCCGATGAGCAGCGACGCCACCGCCACCGTGCCCACGGCCAGGTCCTTGGAGCTCCCCATCAGCGCGTACACCAGCGGCGGCACGAAGCTCGAGTCTGTATTTTTTTTTTAACAACGCAAGCATGCATCCAGTAGCCGGTCGTCAGCGCTCGCTTCGTCGTCGTCCAATTCGTATGTAATATAGCTCAATGCGTACGTGCATGTTGCATGAATACAAAATTAATGGCGCTCGCTAGATGTGCTTACAGAGTCCGAGGATGGGCGGGAGGTTGGCAAGCTTGGCGTAGCTGATGCCCTGCGGGATGGCGAGGCTGGCGATGGTGATGCCGGCGATGAGGTCGGACTTGAAGGCCCCCACCGTGTAGGCCGGCGCCCACTCGAGGAACGGGAAGAAGTAGCGCAGCGCCGCCAGCGTCCGCCGCGCGGCCCCGCGCTCCCGCACCACCGACCGGAACGGGTCGTCCGGGAAGAAGGTCTCCTTCAGGTTCCCCCGGAACGTGTCCAGGAATGGCCGCGCCGGCGGCACCGGCACCCGGGCCGCACCTCCGCCGTTCGCCTCCGCGCCGCCGCCGCCGCCCATGGCTACTACTTCAGGGGAAGAGCTTTGAGCTTTCAGCTGCCTTTCTTCTTCAGGGGCAGCAGAAGCGTGTCCGTCTGTGGCTGTCAGCTACCCAGCTGCTGCGTGTTTGGTGGCGATGTCTCCGTGAGGCGTTCGGGGGTGGTTTATATAGGGCAGCTGGATTAGGCGACGAGCCCCCGCCCGCCTCTCGGTATCCAGGCGCGACCGCGAGCGATATGGGTGGTGGACCCCGGTTGGCTGCCGCGTCACTCCATCGCGGGCGTGTTCGGCGCTGGTGGCGGGACCGGGTGGGTGCGGGCCCCGCTCGCCGGCGAGACGGGGAGGGGGAGGGCGCCTGGTGGGGTTTAGGACACGTGGGCGAGGCGGGCACGTGGAGGCGCGGCGAGGTGGGCGGCTGTGCCTGTTCGCCGGCCGTGACACGGCGCACGCGCGGGGCCATCGCTTCTCGTGTGCGGGCCGGCGCCGCTGTCCATCGCCGGGCGGCGTCGGCACGGGGTGCGGCGGACGCGGAGGCGGATGGTTCGGTCCTTGTCGCCGCTCGGTTGGAATCTGTGGAGGTGTCAAGCTGCTCGGCCGCCGATTGGCAACGAGTTTTTTTTTTTTTTTGGGGGGGGGGGGGGGGGGGCGAGGGGGCGATGAAACGCGCGTGAGTTTACGCGCATGTGCGGCGGGTTCTTTTCCGGCGTGATATTTCCTGATGTGGTAACTGACGACTGCAGTTAGCACCTAGTCGATCCCATGATTCTGGAACCGCGACATCCACCTAATTAATTCATAAAACGAGGCGCGTCCAGATTTTTGTAGGCTACATACATCGTGACGCCAAATTTTCTTCTTCTAGAACTACTCGCACGCAATTCCAAGCAGGTACTAGCTGACTAGGATCGGAGCTGACCTGGAGAAAAAAGAACATGCGTAGAAACAAAACGCTAGCGACTCGTTCGACGCTGGCTCTCAGCACGTGAATTGAGGCACACTAGTGTTCCTCCTCTCCTCCTATTTTTTTTCCTCCTCTCCTCCTTTTTGCTGCTTCAAGGATAAAAACTCGCTAACGATACTTCCTCCGTTCCAAATTATAAGTCATTCTAAATTTTTTGAAAGGCAAAACATCTTAAATTTGACCAAATTTATAGTGCTAATATTCATGATATCATTAGTTTTTTATTAAATATATTTTCATAGTATATCTATCTGGTGCCACAAATTTGTGATCCTCTCTATAATTTCGGTCAAACATAAAATGGTTTGACTCTCCAAAAAAGTTGGAATAACTTAGGGTGTGTTTTGGTTGGGCTGTGACTTTTGAAAAAGTAGCTGTGAACTGTGGGCTGTGGGTTTTGGAAAAACCGTTTGGTGGAATAGCTGTGGCTTTTGGAAAACACTTACGAGCGGACCCCACATGTCATTCATTGTCCACCCCACACAACCCTCTCCCTCTCTCACTGACGAGTGGATCCCGCTTATCAGTCCCTTCTTCTTCCTTCGGACAGACAAGGCCTTGGCTGCGTGCGAATGAGCCTGTGGCGTGAATCGGGTGGAGCTTGGGTGATGGCGACTGGCGAGGTTCTAAGCGGTGCAGGGAGAGAGGGAGGGGCCGGTGGCGGCGAAGGGCACAGGCAGGGCCACGCCAAGATTGAAGAGCGCCGCGCCGCCCAGAAGGGAGAGGGGGCCCACCGGAGATGGAGGAATGCTGCCGGAGCTCATTTCAGGGGGGCGGCAGAGGGGGCTGCGGGGCGCCGCGAGCGAGGGTGCAACCCTAGCTACGCCGCGCCTCATGAGAGGGAGGATCGAGAGGAGGAGAGTAGGGAAGATGGGAACGAGTCGAGAAAAGAACGAACCGGTACCTTCATAACTAGTGGCAGGTGGGTAATTTCTTTGAACTTACTGTTTCACAGCTGGAGGAAGCAGGGGCCAAGCGGCTGTGAATTTTGTACGGGGAGAAGATGGTTTTACCCAAAGCATCTATGGGTTGGGTAGTCTTTTGGTTGGCTTTTAACTTTTTTGGAAGTCAAAGCAGCTTAAAAGCTCAACCAAAAGGATTTATAATTTGGAACGGAGGGAGTACACAGTACTCCTACTGATTTTTTTTAGAAAGTCATTTAGCCGGAGCTGAAAAAGAATCAAAGCCTAGATACTCGTTTAAGGTGGCAGTTACAAAGATTAGACACCACCATAGATAAGAGAGGAGTAAGCTATAGCAAAAGTTGCGCGTCAGCACCACCTTGACAGCAGCTACTTAGTGCGTGCACGAGAGATTATTCGCTGCAGTAACACGTGTGCATCGTTCTGAAACTACAGCCTCCTCAGTGGCTGCTACCCCAAACACCCCCGGCCCACTTGCCTCTCCAGATTCTACCAGCACGCACACACTCGTCTCCTAACTGGCTAACTCGATTGCATTGCTCGGGCGCGATCTGGCTCAGATCGATGCTGGGGAAATCTACCTGCTATAGCTGATCCTGATCGATCTCATCTGGTCGACACTTCTCTAAGCTTTTTCTCTCCTGCGGACTGATGGATTCGGGCATCACTAGCTAGCTCATCTCTGTGCAGACTCTAGTGGCTACAGTTGCCGCACTTGGACTCCTTGCATGCGTCCTTGTCTTGACCTCTCACGGACGCATAAGACCACACACTCAATGACGCAATTCCTTCCCCGCGTCCTAATCAAATCATAGTGGGCCTAACGCAAAATAATTGAGGGCATGTATACACATACGGATACCTAAAGTTTTCACCATAAAATTTCAAATTCAACCATTTTTTAAAAAAAATAGCATTATTGTCCCCCGAAGAAGAAAAAAATTTGAGTTTCTGGCTCCGTCCATGTCTAGCCATACGACATCATGTACATGCGTATACGCCATCGAGTATAGATGTCATATTGGATGCGTACAGTAACACATCGTTTTCAATGTGCTCATCAGGTAATCAGGTGTTGAGCATCTAGCTTATTCTGTAAGCCACACACGGTCAATGGTGATGCTGATATGTGAACTTGTGAAGGGAGATGAGAGGCGCCGATTCCCATCCGAGTCCCGTCACTAAGTACACAATATGCGGCCAGCGTGTACGCCACCGAGGCCATTAGACGCGTATCAGCTTATCATCCGGGTCAAAGATGCACTAAGCACGTTGACCTCTCGAGAGAGGAAGAGCTGGTTTATCACGACGACGTATAGTACGAGATGAGTGTGATACTCACGTGCCATGTTCCATGTGCTGGGAACATTCAGACTTCAGAGCACCACCAGTCGCTCCAGATTGAGTCTGATGCATCCAACACCAAGAACGCAGGCAGGCAGTGACAAGGCAATGTTGTTTTGCTGAAAAACTAGCCAGAATTACATTGTGGAGGGTATTGTGTTATGTTAAAGCTCACTGCGTCATGGCTAGAGAGAGAGAAATGTCTAGGGACGGTAATGGACCATGACTCTCATGATTCTTTCACAATTCAAGTCAGCCCTATCTATTTTAGTTTAAAATCATATAAAATTATAGCCTGATTCTTGTTAAGCCCGATCCTTAAATTTGCTAGGCTAAACTAGAGTACCCTTTACCATCCCTAGTGGCAGGCAGTTGGGCGTAATCCTAAGATTACGCATAAGGTAGCTAGTCTGGTAGATTAATGCTAATGATGATGCTCAAAGATGAGGTTAAGTCCAAACAAAACATAATATAATAATACATCTGGTAGATGGCCAAAAGGTGATTACATGATTCCTGAGGTTCAGATCAAAAGTGGTGTTTTGACAGTGATGTGTCAGTCTTAAGTCTGACTGGTCATACAGGACCTGGTTATATATAATCACCTGACCAATGATCTTCTGTGTGCAGGTTTGGAAGTTTCTCTCCAACCCTGCCTCAGATACTCTCACCTTCCATTATACGCTAACTTTCGGCTCTTGTAACTGGTCAGTATACGATTCTTGAACTGCTCGTTCAGCGACCGGAGAAGTGGTTGTTGGGGGTTACGTCTCAAAAGGTTAGGGACCCACTATGTACAAAGAGGTTCGAAACAAGGGTCTAAGGGCTTGTTTGTAAGGTTTAGCGACTTAGACTTATTTGTAATATTTGACCTCACCAATAGAATAAGTATAAACAACCACCTCCTCCTCCCTATAAATAGAGCTCCGGTACTTTGAGGAGAGGATTCTTGACCATTTGCTCACTTGTTCTTGTCTTTTATTCTCCCTTCTTCCCAACAGTAGTTCTGAACACCAAACAAACACGGCTTCGGTTCAAGGCCAGAGGCTTCCAGAATCCTGATCAGGATTCAGGATGCTGCATTACAATTGCATCCTATCAGTGCCGGTGCCGCCACAGCGGCAGGCTTGCCAGAAGCCGCGGGGCACTGGTGATCCAGCTTTTCTGAGTGGTTAGGGGGTGTGCAAGTGCGCAACGGCTCTGCACTCTGCAGTCAGCACACGACTACTGATCGACTTCCACAGATCTGCCGACTCCAATTTCTTCTTCAAACCTGCAATCATGTAGCTGGTAATAGAGTTCAGTTTTAATCTCTCCATCGGAGTTCAAACTGCCCAAACCTGACACACCTCGCGAGCTGAACAAGTGTCCAGTCTGACCTGGATAGTTGGACCATCATCTCATGGAGTGCTTGGACGAACTGCGGCGAGCAAGCACGCCAAAACTGTCCGCTGCCTTCTTGGCTCAAAACGAGAGTCCTTTTACGTGGTACACAATATTAGACTATACTAGTGTTCGAGAATGACGAGTATAAAAGAATTCGACGGTAAAAGCTTCACTTGTGGTATAGATAGTATACGAGACTAGTGTAGATAATATAAAGGGTATTATCGTCAGTCCCTCCATGTCCATCCCAAGATGCCCCTCTCCCGTGCCGAGACTCGGCACTCGCACCACCATGCGTCGCCATGGCCGAACCAAGCAGCACCGCTGCCCTCAGCTACTCCGCCAACACCGCATAATGAGCGCCTGAAGACCAACAAATGGAATCCCCACGACCTCCTCTCTCTATTCGCTACTCTTATAAGAGTCCTGGCTCGCCAGAGCACTAACAAGGCCGACCACCCCGGTAGCCAACAAGAAACACAGCCGCCGGCAGCCCAACGAGGAAGAAGATCCGTTCCTGATATTTTGCATGAAGGCCCTGAAGGAACTCATAAACAAAGCCCTAATTTGCCCTAATTTATGTGTCTTGTTAAGCTTGCACATAACCCCCTATTAAAATTCCACCTACAGCAATTAAGTCCAACAGCTCGAAAAGAATTCAGAGTTTCCCCTGACAAAGCCAAAGCAGGCCATTTTTTATCCAATCTCTTCATGCTCCAGATGGAGTATAAAACATGGTTTCCCCATCATTTTCGATCCTATCTGTTCTATCCACGAGGCCCACAAAATATATTCTCGTCCATACAAATCCGGACAAGGAGCGTTCCGAGCTGAAATGGATGCATCTCTTGGACGAACAGAAATGGCGCGAAAAGTTGACGCATTATTGAAGCGTATCTGGATCGGCATTTCGCAGCCATTCTGAAACAAGTGCAGGTTCACGTCTCCACAGGGGGAGTGGGAAGGAGAATGTGGTGATGTTCAAAGGAACCGAGTCACCGAGACAGCGATTTATCCGCAGGAACCGCTTTCACTTTACGGATCAAAGACGATTGTTGGGCTGCGATTGCGTCGTCTCCCGGCTTTAGTTTGCTGGACGATCATGTGTTCTTGGTGTTGTGTGGCTTTCAAGTTAACTTCAGCAAAAAATTTGCTGGACAAAATGAGATTCTTTCAATCCCCGGCCGTGTTGCGAGTAGGTGTCACTTTCTTTCCAGGTAGAATGAGAATCGTTTGATATGCTGTATATTGTGTGGCAGAAAATATGCAAAGGGAGGAGCAGTTCTGGCTTCCTGAACAAAAGGGAGAATGGAACACTTTCACCCCGGAGATGTACTTTTGCGTGTACGAATTGCTCCTCTCCGTATGCAGACACTAAACTGTTAACGTCACATTAATTTTAGTTGGATGTCTTTTTTGAATTTCTGCTGAAATCGTAGGGCTGAAGAGTACCGGAGGAAGTATCACGACTTGGCTAAATCATTTTCACCATGTGAATTTCATGGCTTACTAGTGGCTACCACATCTTCAGTTTATCTCTGAGAAAAAAACCAGTATGACTCTGAACATTTTATGCAGTTCTACGCATCCATCTTGAGTTCTTGACCAGGTACAACCTACCTCAGACAGATTGTTGTGCAGATAAAATACTTTTAGTAAGGACATGTCATCTCAATTATCCTGATCCATTTAAAGCTGGTCCTTTAATAACATTCTCAAGGTGGATCTGTCCCTGCAAACGAGCCATCAACTAGCCAATGGAGTATTCCGGTATTCTCTCACCCACTACAGGGTTAAATTCTACATCTGTTGGCAATGCATGACTTGAAGAGATAAAGGTTATGCCATTGACCGGGAAAAACTGAGCCCCACCCCTGTGTTGTCCTCCAGGCAACTCGGGGGGCGACGCCCCTCCCGCCCCCCCCCCCCCCCCAAACAAGCCCCGACGGCCGCTGCCGCCGTTTGCTAGGTGGCGGCTTGCGGCTGCGCCACGCCCCCCTCCCTTTCTTTCCTCCTCTCTCCACTCCGCAACCCTAGAGCCCAGTCAACTCTGGTCGCGATTTCCTTGTCGGTCGAGGTCGACGCTGGCCACCGGAGGCTAGATCCGCCTCCCATGGCCGGATCTATACTCTCCACCGCCGGATCTACACGTTGGGCCTGCTGTTGCTGCATCGTCTCTGCCGGAGCGCTGCGCCGTGGCCACACCGCTGGTTGCTGGGGCCATTGCCGCGCTGTGGTGATGCCGCCCCCTCCAACGGGAGCATCTAGGCCTTGGTTGGGGACTTGCCCTCTCCGTCGATGAGGGCGGCTGGAGGACTAGCCCGCCCGGTGCTTCCCCGGGTGCCTGCCTCCGCTTCTGGGAGGGCTCCTTCTGGTGGCTGGCTCTGCGTCCACATGGCTTGCTATGTGGCGGCGGCTTGACTGCAGTTGTCGGCGTGTGGTGCTGCTGCCCATGCCTCTGTTTGTGAGATTGCCATCCCTATCTGTCTTGGGACACCGGGTATCAGCTTGGTGGTGGTGGTGGTGGTTGTCAACTCTTCTATGGGAGATTCTTCTTCTGTGCTTGCCTCGCATCACATTGACCATCGTCATCTTGGTTGCTTGCATTGGGTTGTTGTCGTCTGGCTTTGCCGCCCCCGTCGCATTGGATGATGCTTTCTCCGAGTGGATGCTTTGCCGCTCGGTTTATGCTCTTTGGGTGGATGTTTTGCCACTGTTGTTATATTCGTGCAGATGCTTTGCCGCCGTATGCTTAGACGGATGCTTTGCCATCATGGTTGTGCTACTTGGGTGGATGCTTTGCCACCGTTGATGCTTTGCCACCATGTGCTTAGGTGGATGCTTTGCCGTTTGGTCGTGTTGTTTGGGTGGATGCTTTGCGACCTTTGGGCACCTTTAGGCAACTTTGTCGACGATGTTTCTTTCTTTTGGTTGTAGATCTATTGTTTAGGTTGTTTTTGGTTTTCCTAGGTTGCAGGGTCCCTTCGCCCCCACCCCCACCCCCCTCTTGCTGCTTGCTGCTCTAGTTCATGTTGTGCTGGGTTGCTTGCCACCTTCTTGGTGGTACTTTGTATCTCTGCTCTACGAGGGTTCTCTCGTAGTTGCGGCACTGTAACTCTCTTCCTCTTAATGAGAAACGTGCTAAGTCACGAAAAAAAGGTTATGCCATTGCAAAGTTGAGGTTATGCGGACAAATTAATCCTTCAGACGATACCATCAACTTTACTTGAGCGTTAAAGCGGAAAGCTTGACAGGGAAGTGTGTTGGAGTAGAACTACTGAGTAAGTCAGTATAGCCTTCCCCGGATAAGGTTGCGCGGGCGAGGTTTTCCTTGCCAGGTAAAAAATGAAGGAAAGGAACAAGAGCAGGGACGAAGATATGTTACGATCTTTAGTTAGTTTTTTTTTTTTTTTGGGGGGGGGGGGGAATATGCATAGCACAGAATAGGTGTTTCACAATCACGCAAAAGTTATATTGCTCTGAATATGTTCAGAATGCCAGCACTTGGAAAAAATGTCATACAGTGCTAGCCCATACAAAATACATCAGATAGAAGCTAGCTCTTTTCTTCACTGACTGAAAGTATTTCCAAACATTCTTGATGTTTTTTCAGCTGAAATATGTGCATGCCAATAAGGATTTCAGTTCAGATACGCTGAGCAGCATATCATCAGTGAAGCAACACCCAGTGCCCCCATATTCCGATACGTCTTGGGAATAAATCTCTTTTGGGATGCATTATTGCAGTTGCCTGCAGATCGTGCCACCGAAAGTGGTTTCTAGCGCAGATGACGCATGTTCTCCTATAGGTTCAGTGGCTCACCAGATTACTCAGAGGTCAGCCCCTGTAGGCCGAATAGATCATATCATGCCGTTGCAAAACAGGATCTGGAGACTGGACTCCGGACACAAACAAGCATACCTCGATCGCCTGCAATTGCGTTTGTGGGCTGCATAATTGAACGAGAAATGATGGTTAATCGCTTAGTGGCTACTCCTGTAGCCCCATGCTTCGCGTCAGCACAAGGCAACGGTTCCCTGTTCATCTGGGCCTGAGCACCCTGCACCCTCTGGCGGAGAGATTTGCACCTCTTTTGTCCACCAACAGAATCCCATCACTGTTCATGAGGACGGCCATCATTCTCCATCCACGTCTCTGTGCTGCGAATTGGAGCACCTACCGTGGACTGAAAATGATACGACGACATGTGTGAGAGAGCAGCTGACAGGTCATTTTCGAGGTATAAGCATTGCAATGGAATTTCTCCTTCTGAAATCAAAGTATGTTTTTTCTTCCGAAAGACGAGATCAAAGTATGCTAAACTCGCAATTGTGTCACAGTAATGATGCATCGATCTTGTCCTTGAGATGGACAGTAGTAGGCAAGAGTTACTTTCCACTGCTGACCCTATGGAAAGAGAAAACTCATATAGACTGTTGTCTGATGATGATGCAAAGCAGTAAAATGCAATGCCTTTTTCTCTTCAAATTCAGAATCCCTTCCATTTTTGTCCGGAGTGGTGGGGGGAAGCAGTGGCAGTGAGTTTCCTTGCATTCTAGAAGCAGAAACATATTCTCCTGCATCCACTCCAAGAGCTGTCACGAAAAAGGGCTGGGGCCTCGATCTTCCTCCGCGCCTGGTTCAGGTAGGTTCAGCCGGCTGCTACTGACCTCTCTCCACTTCGGGCTTACCCCATCCACAAGACCACAATCCCACATCTCATCAAAGCCACATGGACGGAGGCGAGGACGACGACGGGCAGCCAGGCAGGCACGTATGTGCAGAATTGCCGACGCCTGGAAAAAAAGTAGAGGCGCGGATGAACATCGTACGCCGAACGCTCCCGGCAAACGACTCTCATCCTGAAAGCTCATGGCAACTGTGACGAGTGTGTTATTGACTTATGCTGTCAGAAGTTAGCATCTCAGATGATATCCACGAAAGGAATCAGATTCAGATATGAGGCTCGGAGAATCTCTCTCGTCATTCCAATGGCGGGTCCGGCAGTGACTGATCATCGATCCCACTAGGGCCTGCATTATTGCCCAAAAGGTGTTCCTCTTCGCCTCAGTTTGTTTTGATTGTTCTCAGTGAAACTGGAGCATGCAGAGTTCGAGGAGGGCTATGCACTGTGCCGTGGTCCTGCTGCACGAAAATGGCCGGATCGGAGGTAATGGCATAATGCGGTTGACTTGGGAAGAAAAGGATGGGTTAGTTAGTGATCGTCGAGTGGCTAATGCCCCATAGTGATGGGAAGCGACATGCTGCCCCTGTTGCTGAAGAATCTTTGCTGGGGTGCAGGTCGAGGACGTATTTGCATGATACATAGGGACGGCGACTTGTTTGTAGTAGAAGAAAAGGTCTCATGTGGATTGTGCTCGACCCAACGCCAAAATTAAGAATGTACACAAGTACTCGCGAAACGATACTAATATACAGATAGCCTGCAGGCGGCACAGGGTACTCTTCTCGTACTTCCGACTGCTTCTCTTCGATCTTGGCCAATATTTTTAAAAATAATTTTATTTAAAAATTATTTAGAAATTAAACTCCTAACAAATAATCGAAATTGTTTACCTACTACTCTATCATTTTTTCAATACTTCAACATAATACTCATATAGATGTGCACTTATCTTTTGTCCAGTTGTGATTGATTTTTATTAGTAATTACTTTATACATTTTTTTCATCCACATTCATCTATGCATTGTGTTTAGCAAAAAAAATCAATATTTTTCATCACTTCCTAACGTACATACATAAATGGTGTACATGGTGACACTCATCATGCGTATGTACGTTAAATTAGTACTTCTATATGAACAATGATATAAATAGATAATTTAGAATCATATATTAGTTTACTTTTTGATATTTCCGTGTGATGCACATGAAGATAATTAGATTAAGATTTTAGATGTTTACTTTAGGTTATTTTTAATAACAACATACATGGATATAATTTTAGAATGACATTTTAAGTTATGCTTTACAATGATATGCATGAGTAAATTGGATGAATATTATGGGGTTACTTTAGATTATTTTTTTATAATAGCAAAGCTTGGTAATTTAGATATAGGTTTAGATTTTATTTTAGAATATTTTCATAATGATAGTGGTGGGAAATGTTTTATAAAATATAATAGACCAATGACTATGATTATTAGAGTTTAAAAGATTGATATTTGATGTTTAGATGTTTCTAATTTTTGTGAGAATTTTTAGAATTGATCTCTTTTTAGCGTGTCTCGTGAGAACTAATGCAGAGTCTCCAATGGAAAAAAATAAGATCACATTGCTACAAAACTATTATCTTGAGCTACCTCTCATTTGTTAAATATTCGAACACAATACTTATATAGATATATACTCATTATCTTCATCTGATTATGATAGATTTTAGTTAGTAATTACTCTATAACGTTTTCATCCACATTTATAATCTGTAACTTTTCACTTTGCATTGTAGGTATACACTTGAATTTGTTTAATGGCTCTAATTTTAACAAAGAAATCTATATTTTCATCACTTTCTCTATATCTTTATAAATGGTTATACACATCATGCGTATAAATCTTAATTATTATATCATATATTAATGTAAGAAATAGACAATTTAGAATCATATATTTGTGTATATTTTAATTAAGGTGATTTGGATTCAAATATAGGGTTAACTCATGTCATTTTTAATAATAGCCTATGCGGGTAATATAGCTTTAAATTATTTTTTAAGTATTAGTGGTGGATAATTTAGTTGCAAATTTAGATGTTATTTAAATATTTTTTTAATGACATAAGTGGGTAATTTTGATGAAGATTAGGGGTTACTTTAGTTTATTTTATATAATGGCATAGGTGGGTAATTTATATATAGATTAGGGGGTTACTTTAGGCTATTTGCATAATGGTATAGGTGGGTAATTTTTTTAGAAAACATAATAGATCCAATGGCTACGATTATTTGAGTCTACTAATCGATGGCTAGATGTTTTGCTTTATTGTGAGAATTTTTTTGATTTCTCTCTTTTTCTAGAGTGTCCACCTAGTAGCCTAGGTGGCTTCACCTGGAGGCTTTAAAAAGAAACCTCCAATTATCTCTTTTTCTAGAGTGTCCACCTAATAGCCTAGGTGACTTCACTTGGAGGCTTTAAAAAAAAGCTCCAATTAATAATAGTAATTAGTAATAGAAAGATACCGCCGTCAGCGGATGATCTAGTAAGATACCGCCATCAGCGGATCATCTGCTTTCTGCAGCGCCATCGCTTCGAGCTTAACTTGGAATCTGGTGTCGTGGGAATGGGTGGGATCCAAGATGATTGGAATCTTAGATCAAGTTCACGGCATGCAAGATGCCGCCACCGCCGCCTAGACCTGATGATCGCCTAAGGACTAAGGTTCGCGCCACCAAAGCCGAAGCTCCCAGATGTACATAGGATCTAAACAAGGAAGATCACATGCATGTACACAGGATCTAAACAAGGAAGATCACTTGCCATTTGTTAGTTATTAGAAGCATCCCAAAAGTGTCCGGATTAAAATATGGCTTCCAAATTAAGTTCCGAATTAGTATTCTGCTAAAGGAGTGGTGGTGCCGTACGCAGAAAGGAAGCGACCCACATAGAATGGCAGAGGCAAATCAGTACAGTAGCCCCTATTGCAGGCCTTCTGGGCCGGCCGATTACTTTACGGCCACCTAAGTTTCGGCTTCCTGGCCCAATCCCCTCGTGTTGGCCCAGTAGCCTGTTTCAGATCCTTCTCTGCAAAGTCTCAACGGCGTCTGCAGGCCCCCGATTGAGTTATTCGGCCCAAACGTGGTAAGTGCGCGAGCGAAATGTCGCGCGCGGACTAGCAGCCTTCTAGCCCATTTCCACCATCGGGCTTCTCTCTCGCCGGCCGTCACCAACCACCACCAGCAGCAGCTGCTGCTGCGTCGTCGGCCGCAAATCGGCAGGGCGATTCATCGCAGACCACGTGCCGACGTGCGCGCAGCCTCGCTCGACACACGCACGGTGCAGTGCGCTCGTCATTCTCGGAACGTGCGATGGCGCCCGGCAGAACACGCCAGCAAGAGACGAGACGACGACGGCAAGCAAATAATCCCCCGTGCAGGTGCGAAACAAACTCACAGTTGAGTGGTGACCGAGGCCCGTTTCTTTGGACTTCGGCTCTTCTTCGCAACCAACCGCCCAATGGCCAAAGGTACGCCGTATGGCCAGGGAGATTCCAGATGACTCTAGCTAGGATTGCTCTACCGCCCATCACTGCTTCATACTGTATCCACACATCGCATGGGCAAGACACGAGGCAAGATTTTAAACATGCTGGCTGTGCTATTTCAGGAAAGGACCTTCGCTTCACGTGGTAGCCAAGCTCATGTTGCATTATTCAAGGGAAGAGCAAACAAAGATCGACAGAGACATGGACACAGCGCTGTCTCTCAGACCCGATCTCGATAAAATCCTTTCAGATTGTCAGCATGTAACTGTACAGCTCCGACAGCATTCTTCAGCACGAAATTAACTAACCAATCCTTTCCGGAATCTGCATGCTACTACGTTTCTCTTGTCAATCCTTGCCGTTTATGTCAAGAACTAGGCACTGATCTCTGATCCGCATCTCAGGCTGCAAATCCAGTGGCGGTGCCACCGCACCCGCTGCTCCCAGCCACACAACCAAAGCAAATTGGCAAATTGCTATTCTTCACCGTCTCAAAATTAGGAATCGGGAAGCGTTCCTTCCGCCCCGGATCCACCACCAAGGGAGGGAGGAGAAGCCTCCGTCACTGCAGTTGCAGGCGACGCTTTCCCAGGCTCGCCACCACCTGCGCTCCCCCGTCGTAAACGTCGCCATCGCCTCCACCCCCTCGCGTCGCCTTCTATCTTCTTCTCTCCTTTTCTTCCTTGGAACAAAAAAATCGCCTTCTATATTTGGGGGAGAAGAGAGCCTTTGCCGCTCTCTCACTCGCGCTGTCTCGTATCTCCTCGGTTGCTCATTCCCTGCTCGTTTGTCGCCATTGTCGCACCTCGTGCGCTGCTCTGTGAAGGTAACCCCTGCGCCCTTCTCTGTTTAACTCTATTCGCGGTGACTGATCTGCTGCCTGTGTGCTGCACGGACAAGCTTGGGTTCTGGGTAGCCTTGGCCATGGCACTAGTTGGATAGGAAGGCCTAGACGATAGCCATATAGGAATGTGGGGAATTTTTTTGGCTCGACGAATCTGGGCAAACCCTTTTTCAATGGATTCCGATTCCTGAATCTTAGCGCACCTTATTTATTATTAGAGAAACGGAAAGGAGCGTGCAGGAAGAAGCATGTATATGTAGGATCTCATATGGTGGAACCACTCATTTTGTGGATTCTTGATTGATCTTTTGGACGAAAATTGATGTGTAGATTGTAGTTGTAGCTTTCTGCTATGTGATTCATTCTTCAGACTTGCGAATCTTACTTCTTTTGTAATGTACGCATACATCAATACATTCAGCCTCCTAATTTTTATCTCTTTCCCCCTGTTTAAAGACATGGCGAGCTCGGGGCCAACGTCTGGAAAGAAATCTCTAAATAAGGTGACTTTGCTGTTCAAATTACCATATTACACACAATGGGGGCAGAGCCTTCTGATTGCTGGCTCGGAACCGGCACTGGGATCGTGGAATGTCAAGCAAGGACTGTCTCTGAGTCCAGTTCATCAGGATAATGAGCTATTCTGGTGTGGAAGAGTGTCTGTTGCTGCTGGCTTCACCTCTGAGTACAAATACTATCTAGTGGATGACAACAAGAATGTCTTGAGATGGGAGGCTGGGGAGAAAAGGAAACTAGTCCTGCCAGAGGGCGTTCAGGATGGAGATGTAATTGAAATCCGTGACTGGTGGCAGGTACTAATCATTTTTACCACTAGTGTATATTTCTGTACTCTACAGTTAGTAGTAGAAATAGCATCAATGCTTGCCTTGACATTTTTAGCCGAATAGGTTGCATCTATCATTGGTGTCTTTGCTATATTAGCAGGCTGATTATGGTAATGATATTTGTCAGGTTCAAGTCATACAAGTTTCTTGTTATTCTTCGTATAGATTTGATGCAAAAAAGCTTTTTTGTTCTGTGCTGTGTTTATAAATAGATTCTGTTTGGATTCAGGATGCTTCTGATGCTCTTTTCCTTAGAAGCGCATTCAAGAATGTCATTTTCAATGATACTGAAGGTGTTAAAAAAGAATTGCAGTCGGTGTCCCTCAACAAAAGTTTGGATTCTGAAGGTATCATTTATATTAAAATCAATTGAGTGTGCAGGATTAGATTGTTCAATCTACAAATATCTAAGGTTTCGTGATAAATACATTGCTGAAAACGAATTGATACAGCGTCATGCCTTCAAATGTTAAATACATCAAAAGAAGCAAGCTGATAGTTTTTTAGAAAATTCTTCATACTTCTCTAGATGTCTAGAGCTCTCTCAGATGATGTCTTTTGCTTGTTCCCAATTATGTTTTTATCCTTGGGGACTGGGGCTTCTGAAACAAAATACATCTTCTTCTGGAAAGTGAAAACATACAAGGGCTATGCATTTACAGTGCATCTCTGGTGAAAATGGGCAAATGATTAAAAACGGTGAAAATTCATCGAACAGCATACATTAGAGTTAAAAAAAATAAAACTCGGCAAATCCATAGTTCATGTCTTGGTATACTTCGTCGCGAAAGTTGATGGTCAAACTCTTTCTAGTTTAATTTATACGAAATGACCAAAATTCAGGTGGATATGCACTAGATGACACAGTTTGTCCTCTAGTGCATATTCAACCGAAAATGTAAAAGCCTAAAAGGGAAATACCAAAAGAAACAAAAGGATGCATCTCTATTTTAAGAGCACCACATGAAGTTATCTTATACAACATTTTTCCTGAGCAGATATCGTTGTCCAGTTCGTAATTAGCTGTCCTCGACTTGTATCTGGCTCTACTGTAAGTACACTTCAAAGATGTCTTACTTTTATTTGCTATGTTAATTGTCTTAATCAATATCATAGTTAATTAATTTTTATCTGCTTGCTGGTGTCCCTAATGGCTGCTGATAATAAATTTTAGGTCGTCGTCACTGGAAGTAATCCTCAATTAGGAAGATGGCAAGCTCAAGATGGTCTCAAGCTGAGCTATGTTGGAGATTCCATATGGAAAGCAAACTGTGTTTTGAGGAAGTCTGAGTTCCCTGTAAAATATCCTTTTGCAAATGATTTTCCCTTTAATTTTTCATTGGATGTACCATACCGTATGAGTATTGTTTTGCCAGTATTACTCAATGCATCATCTTTTTAGATGTTGGCTAATATCTCGTCCATAATTTTTTTAAAAAATTTATTGTCCTTAACATCTTTTCCACATACAAATATTGTCAAATCAGTCAAGCAGGAAACCCTTCATTGGAGCTAGGTCCAAACAGGGAGGTTGATATTGATTTATCATCGCCCAAGCAATCCAGATATGTCGTGTTATCAGATGGTGCCCTCAGGGTAATGTATCCAATTGTGTTATCTGCAAAAGATGCACGGCCTTATTGCTTGAGAACTTTCTAGTAATTTCTTCGCCATTTTAGCTAGAAATCATTGGCCATGCTATGATGCATGGTAGGCAATTAATAGCATTCAGTATACATGAACACACATGCTTGACAAAACCATGGAACCCCATACTTCAGCTAGAAATCTGAGAATCAGTACGCATTATACAGAACCAACAATGCGTACTGATATTTCATCTGCATTCACCAGGATGCACCATGGAGGGGTGCAGGTGTTGCCGTACCTGTGTTTTCAATCAGATCAGATGAGGACCTTGGTGTTGGAGAATTTCTAGATCTTAAACTCCTTGTTGACTGGGCAGTCAATTCAGGCTTCCATCTTGTCCAGCTCCTTCCGATCAATGATACTTCAGTCCATGGGATGTGGTGGGATTCGTATCCATACAGGTGCAGCTAATATTCACTACCAAGATTCCTGTTCATAATGGTGTTTTTTCTTGGAGTATGTAAGGACCATATCGAAACAGTAGCAATGTGCTCATGTGTTTGTTTACAGCTCGCTCTCTGTGTTTGCGTTGCACCCCTTGTACCTAAGAGTACAAGCACTTTCAGATTCAATTCCAGCGGATGTTAAGGTATATCTTTGTCATGCTTCCATATTTATTCATTGTATGTATTGGCTGCGTTGTGTTTACATTTCGCTAAATGTTTGAATGAGTTGTCCCTCACTTCATTCAGTAATCGATCTGAAACTTATTAGGAAGAAATTCAGCAGGCAAAGAAGCATTTGGACAAAAAGGTTAGGGCATTTGCATATTGGCGTTGATTCTTGAAGCTGTCTAAGTAAATCTCTAATATTTAGTTATTTTCCTAACTTGGAAATAACCTGGAATAGGACGTTGACTATGAGGCAACGCTGTCTACAAAAATGTCGATTGCTAAGAAAATATTCAATTTAGAAAAGGACAAAGTGCTAAACTCCAGTTCTTTCAAGCAGTTCTTATCTGAAAACGAGGTACATTCACTGCCATTTTGTTTATCCTGTGTAATCATGGTACTTGATTGCCTTCCAAACTGTGTGTTATAAGCTTCCATACTGTGATCTAATAGGAATGGTTGAAACCATATGCGGCATTTTGCTTTTTGCGGGACTTTTTTGAGACATCTGATCACAGCCAATGGGGTCGGTTTTCTGAGTTTTCCAAGGAGAAGGTATTGAAACTATTATTCTGCATGGGTTCTTGGATTGTTTCAGGCACGATAGCTTGCTAAGAACCGATCATTGCATAGATATTCTGTCATGTGTAACATGAGCACTAAGATGGTTTCCTTCTGTAATGTGTTTCAGCTTGAGAAGCTTATTTCTGAAGGTACTCTGCACCACGACGTTATACGTTTTCATTACTATGTTCAGTACCATCTATATATGCAAGTAAGTAGTGTCTGTTGTTGCTGTCATTCTGAACTGCTGATTGAATTACTCTCATCGATATATTTTGACACTATTTTTATTTGCCTTTTTAGTTATCAGAGGCAGCTGCATATGCAAGAAAGAAAAAGGTTATCCTGAAAGGTGATTTACCTATCGGCGTTGATAGGAATAGTGTGGATACTTGGGTATACCCGACTTTGTTCCGCATGAATACTGCTACCGGAGCACCTCCTGATTATTTTGACAAGAATGGACAAAATTGGGGTTTCCCTACATATAACTGGGAGGAGATGTCAAAGGATAATTATGGGTGGTGGCGAGCTCGTCTGACACAGGTTGTTTAACATACCGATTGCTGTATGTCTGACTGGTCATATTTTTCTTTTATTATTCATATCCTATTAGCATGTTGCAGATGGCAAAGTACTTCACAGCATACAGGATAGACCACATATTGGGTTTCTTTAGGATATGGGAGCTTCCAGATCATGCTGCAACAGGTTTAGTTGGGAAATTTAGACCTTCGATTCCTCTTAGTCAGGTTAGTTTCTGTATCTGCTGAGAAAAACTAAAATGGGACAGAGAATGCGTACGGAATAGTTTGCCTAACTTGTTCTTGACTTCCAGGAGGAGCTTCTAAGTGAAGGCCTATGGGATTTTGATCGAATGAGCCGACCATACATTCGACAGGAATTTCTGGAGGTTGCTGTGTTTAAAATGATCGTGTTTCTGAATTCTTTCGAATGAAATTTTAGGGCACAATTATGAAATCTATTCTCCCCTTTTTTCAGGAGAAGTTTGGATCCTTTTGGACAGTCATTGCAGCCAACTTTCTAACTGAGTATCAGAAGCAGTGTTATGAGGTAGTACTTAAGAGTGCGCTGGAAATCTCAATTTAAATGTCTATTTTGTATTCTCAGTTGTGTGTGCTTTTAACGCAATTTTGTTTCTAAAATATTACTAACTTTGATCTCCTGTGCTTTCTATTCTTTGCTTCACTTGTATAGTTTAAAGAAGATTGCAACACAGAGAAAAAGATTATTGCGAAGATTAAAACAAGTCCTGAAAAGTCACTATGGTTAGAGAAAGAAGACAGTATCCGCCGTGGTCTTTTTGATTTTATACAGGTAATCTGGGTCTTCTGTTATGATTTACTTGCTTTGTTGTTGACACACTTTATTCTCCATGTTACGACTTCTCCTAATATATCCAGCTCCTTTTCAATTTGGATTAAGAACTGTTTGTTCTGCAGAATATTGTCCTTATCAGAGATCCAGAGGACCCCACAAAATTTTATCCCCGTTTCAACCTGGAAGATACTTCAAGTTTTAGGGACCTAGATGAACACAGGTAATATTAATTGTTCTCAACAATAGTTTTTCCATTCTCCATATTCAACAGTAAGTTATGGGGGTTTGATAGACTTGTGATTTAGTCTATAAATTTGCTTTAGTCTACTAAATGTTTATAAAATATAGTGTAACAGTGCAAGTAAATTTCACTATTTTACGTTGTTATCTAGGCAGAAAATGAAATTAGTACATTAGTATCTTTACAGTAGGCAGCTTGTTCTCAAGAAAACAAAATTAGCTCACACCACCCTAGGCTTTGCTATTTGTTCTTGATTTATGCAATGTGTTGTAACCAAATCTGTGTCTGTGGACTATTTCATCCTCTCATCGAACAATGTTTTACAGCAAAAATGTCCTCAGAAGACTGTACTATGACTATTATTTTGCTCGCCAAGAAAATCTCTGGCGTCAAAATGCACTGAAGACTCTGCCTGTCCTGTTGAATTCTTCGGATATGTTGGCGTGTGGAGAAGACCTTGGTCTTATCCCTGCTTGTGTTCACCCTGTATGACCCCTCTTTTGGACATGTTAAGTTGTTGTTAAGTAATTTACTGATTTTACTGACTGCTAATAAATAACAATAAAAACTTCTCTATAGGTTATGCAAGAACTTGGGTTGATTGGATTGCGTATCCAAAGAATGCCCAGTGAACCAAACTTGGAATTTGGTATTCCTTCTCAGTACAGCTATATGACGGTGTGTTTCTGTCCTTTACAGTATTACACTCAGATACAGCTGGAAAAGTATATTCTAACTGAAAATGATATAGAGATTCAGAGAGGATACATAGATTTGATAATTAATTTTTTGCTGCGATGTTTCAGGTTTGTGCTCCCTCATGTCATGATTGCTCTACTTTACGTGCTTGGTGGGAAGAAGATGAAGAAAGAAGAAGTCGTTTCTACAAAACTGTAGTTGGCAGCGATGAAGAACCCCCATCTCGCTGCACCCCAGAAGTAGTGCATTTTATTGTTCAGCAGCATTTTGATGCTCCATCAATGTGGGCAATCTTTCCACTTCAGGTACAGAACTTGAACTGACATCACAGTTCAAAGTCTCAACTGAAATAAGCTGACGAGTATACTTCGGGTTTGGCATTTATCAGGACCTTCTCGCACTGAAAGACAAGTACACCACAAGACCAGCACCAGAGGAAACAATCAATGACCCAACTAACCCAAAGCACTACTGGAGATTCCGTAAGTCAGTTTTTATCATTTTCCTCCTCTTCATCAGATAAGGCATTTCAAATTTTCAATTTTCAAAAATAAGGCTATGCTTGAAATGACGTCTTCTTTTGAGGAAAAGCCTTCCATTCAATTTATTGACATGATGACGATAGACATGTTTTGGTAGTTGCGATGTTAGATGAGTTGCATGATGTATCTGCTGCTTGAAACATAAACAGTTCAGCATATGTGTTTATGCTACTACCTAACCGATTGTCTCAATCAAGAGAGGCAACACAGCAGGTGAATTCAATATTTGGTGGCATGATACGATGCTAGCCTATCAACTTTGAATGACCGATAATACAATACCTTGGAGAGCAAACTTTTAGGATACCATCATTTTCTAAACTAAAGCGACATCTCTCAAGTTCCACATGCGATTCACACTCCCGTTGTAAACTTAATCTGGAAAGACATTTCTTTTCCTTGGTTCTAACTTCTCCCACAACATTTTCAGGTGTCCATGTGACGTTGGAGTCTCTGTTGGATGACAAAGACATCCAAGCAACCATCAAGGACCTTGTCACAAGTAGCGGGAGGTCCTTCCCTGGAAAGGTGGGAGGTGCCGACGAAAGCGGAGAGAAGCTATCTAAGGTGCAGTTGAACGGTAAAGCTTAGGAAAGGATCGCAAGAACAGCTGAATGCGACCACGATTACAAGTAAATAGAATAAGTGACACATTGCATTACCATGTTGGTTGGTTGGGCTTATGTTGTTTCAGCTAGAAATTTCTTACTCTCAAGTTCTTTCAACACTGGAGATAAGAAGTGTCACCCATCAAGTCAGCAAGTGAAATAGTTAATCTCTTGTCAGTTTCCATTCATATCATTGTTCTTATGATTTCTTATTGGTTCATTTCTGATTCAGCCTGATTATTCAAGCCTTGAAATTGCCTCTTTTGCAGTTTGTGTTGTCCTAATCAACCGATATTGGTGTGTCTGGTGCATTGCACACGAATAAATGCCGGTTCCTTTTTCTTTTTCTTTTTTTTCTAGAATAGATTATGTTCTAGATTTGTGTTCTGCTAGAACTCTAGGGGAGATAGTTACATTTCTTTTGGTATGGAGTATAAGAATAGGTCATGGCTCTGGATGGTTCTCCTCCAGCTGCTTTCCATCTTGGCCTCCGCTTTTGGAGCTTGTTTGACCAAATGCTGATTCACAAAAACATAAGCAGTTGCGTTGCTATATTGATGTGGTCCAAAGTTTTGGTTACACCAAACGCCAATTCATAAACACATTATCATGGTATAGAATGAATGTTATGTTATGTTATAGAACCTTTTCTTTTATTCACTCATTCATTCAGCACACCGTCATGTTATGGAATGAATGCTGGTGCAGTAGTTCTCAGGGTTGAAGGTTGAATTAACAGCTTGTAAGTATCCTACCTCACCAGCTACTAGCGTAATCTCTTCACAAGATCGTGCTTCTTTGCATTGGTCAACATACACCAACCCAAAAAATCGCTAAAAATATTTGTGAAATGCCTGTACAAAGAAAACCAAGAGGAAAAAAGAAGCATATGCTTGTTTGTGTGTGCTGGTACGGCGATTTTGGCTTCGCCATCCCCGTGTTGTGATCGTGATGAGGGACTGCCTGGGCCGTCAGAGGGAACGTCGTGCCGCCGGCCACCTCCATCCCACCAGACGCCGCCCCCCCTCCCCGCTTTGTTTCTATCCTCGTCGGCCGCCGCGGGTGCGGCCGGCAGGGGCACGACTCCGCGGCGCTCTCGGTGTCGCCTTCCACATCGGCGTGGGACCTCGGTGCCGCTGGGTAGCTCACGAGACATGGCAGAGCTAGAAGGCGCAGAGGCATGGCTACGGCAAAATCTGGTTGCAGAGGCGATACCAAAATACAAAGACGAAGGAACGCAACGCAATTGCCCGTTTGCTGTTTCTGGTTGCCTTCCTTACGTTAAACTTTACGTTAATTAGTTTTTAATTGCAACATCAGCATGACAGGGCATTTGGTCTAGTGGTATGATTCTCGCTTTGGGTGCGAGAGGTCCCGAGTTCGATTCTCGGAATGCCCCTTTTTTGGTCTTTTTTAGACCCTTTCGTAGCCAATAGGCGGAATGCTCTTGGTCCCCGTTTAGAATGCCCAAGATTTCGGCCCAATTATGACCTCCCGGGAAACAAACCCACCTTCGTCCAACTCAAAGGCCCAAACCGTATCACGCCGCTGCTCTGTCTTTGTCTCTCGCTTGAGAACCATCCCCAAAACCCTCGCCTCGCCCATCCAGTGACTTCTCCGGCGTACCGCAGCGGCCATTTACGGTGATCCTCTCCTTCCTTCCTCTACTTCCTCCCTACGGTATTTCACCGGTTCCTCCTCACTAATCCTGTTAGTTCTATGCCTTGGCGGAGGTTAGGCTGGCATCTGGACGACCTACATCACCCGCGATTCCACCTCGCTCCGCTCGTCTCTTATTCTGTCGGTGAGAGATCCTAACTTCCTGGATGTGCTGTGGATTAGCCCCCTAATTTCTTTGCGTGGATGCGTTCTTTTTTCCGATTTAGAAATCGGTGGAAAAAGGAGGTTTGATCGATTCAGGTTTAGGGTTTAGATCGATTCTGGTGTCGGGTTTAGAAATAAGTGATTTAAGGTCTGATTGCTGTATACCTTGAAGTTTCGCTTTCTTGTATTCGAATTCCATAGTTTTGTTTCCCCGGTGAGAAGCCATTGAGCTGTGAGGGTTGAGCTAATCCATGTCCGGAATAACATCATATGAGCCCAAATTAACTCTCATGTCAATTCTAAAGGTATATCCATGTGCCCACCACTCCATTTTTGGCACATAATGAGCTTGCACTTTAGCTACATGTTCCTAACCAAGTCAATTTGTGGTGCAATGTATGAATGTTTGTAGGTTGTTATCTGTCCTTTCTTTTTTTCTATGTACCTGTCTCTGCACCATCTATCCTAGCTCCAACCTGAAAATTAGTACTTGGTACATGATTTTAAGGAAACTTCTGCTGCCATATTCATTCTGAGTTCATATTCAAGTTTAAAAAGCTAGCCAACAGTGTGCCTTTAAGTGGTCTAATTAACTCTTAACGATGGAATTGCTGGCTTCCAGGATAGCATAAAACGTCAATCAGAGGAGGATCAGGTGAAGGAATATATCAGAGCTAAACAAATATATAATATGGAGAAAGAGTATGAGGAGAGGATTGCTATATTTGAGACATCTCCCATGGATGATTCAGATTTAGGAATATGGCATCAGTATCTTGATTTTGCTGAGAAGGAAGGAGATCATGAAAAGGTATATGCTGCCACTTTCTTCCCCTTTCCTTTGCTGTACCAGATTTTGATTGTGCATGATATTATTTCAGGTTGTGGGATTGTATGAGCGATGTTTGACCCCGTGCGCTGCCCATGCTGATATTTGGATGCACTATGTTGAGTTTTTGGAGGATGCGAACATGATCACAGATGCAAGTGCGGCACTTTCTCGTGCTCTGAAATCGGTGAAGGTATTAGTTGATAGGATCATCCTCCTTTTTACTGTTTGTTTCTTTTTGGCATTACATCATCCAGTCATGTTTGATTGATGGTTATCTGACATATTAGCTTACTACTTATCTTTCTTGTTACATTTAATAGAGGGAAGCATTATTGGAGATATGCCGTTTTAGCGCAATGTATAAAGAGTGTATTGGTGACATTCCTGGAGCACGTCAACAATATCATGAGATTTACTCAGAAATTAGATCCAACCTCACATGAGGCTATAGAAGCACATGCAAATTTTGAACGCAGATTGGTATGTTGAGAAAGAGGGGAGGGGGGTAGGGTGATGATGAAAGGCCTGTTCAGTTTATGAAGATGCTATAGCTGCTGAAAGAAAATTGGGCAAAGTCTCAGATTTGCCTGCTTTACTTTTTCAGTATGCATTCTTTGCATATGTGGTAGGTCTTTATCTTGATTTTGTGTTGTTCGAATTCCAATATCTTTGCATTGCATTACTGTATAAGTTTTAACATTTCGTTTTTCTTTTAAAATGTAGGTTCTCAATAATCCCATCAAATCTAGACAGATTTTAAGTGAACTTCACAGCCATAATTTGACTCATCCTGTTATAAAGGTTAGTGAATATGCAAAGTGCTTTGTAGCTTGAAAATGTATCTTTCCATCTTGTTAAATTTTAATGCCTTGTTCAACTAAAATCAATTTCTATTATCTCCTGTATCCTATTTTGTAGGGCGTCATTGACCTGGTATCATGTTTTCCTGAGAGCAAAGACACGCTGTTCCGAGAGTTTCTAGATCCTTTGGTGCAGAAATATTGTATATTCCACGAGAGTTTGCAATCAAACCTTATTACATTCTGTATCGTGGTATCCGCTTATACCACCCAATACAGTTTGGAATGCGACTATGGGGGTGTTTGGTTAATTCCTGTCACATCGAATGTTTAGATACTAATTAGGAGTATTAAATATAGACTAATTACAAAACCAATTGCATAGATGGAGACTAATTTGCGAGACGAATCTATTAAGCCTAATTAGTTCGTGATTTGACAATGTGATGCTACAGTAAACATGTGCTAATCATAAATTAATTAGGTTTAATAAATTCATCTCGCGAATTAGTCTTCACCAGTGTAATTAGTTTTATAATTAACTCATGTTTAGTCCTTCTAATTAGTCTCCGAAGATTCGATATGACATGGACTAGACTTTAGCTTAAGGGGGTGTTTGGGAAACCCCTGTTAAAGTTTAACACCTGTCACATCGGATGTTTGGATGCTAATTAGGAGTACTAAACATAAGCTAATTACAAAACTAATTGCACAGATGGAGTATAATTCGCGAGACGAATCTATTAAGCCTAATTAGTCCATGATTTGACAATGTGGTGCTACAGTAACCATTTGCTAATGATGGATTAATTAGGCTTAATAGATTCGTCTCGCGAATTAGCACAAGGTTCTGCAATTAGTTTTATAATTAGCTCATATTTAGTCCTCCTAATTAGCATCCGAACATCCGATGTGACACTGTTAAAGTTTAGCACCTCATATCCAAACAGCCCCTAAGGATCCATGTTTGTACTGCTCTGAACCGGCCATGTTGTTCTGTTGTCACATCAATGAGATTAATTGCAAACTAGTCACAAGCATTTGCTTGAAGCTCCCGGCAAGGAATCCTGGATCATCATCAGAACTGAAGCCACCCGTCCTGCCGTCCATGGCATGCCAGCGATATCACTTACAGCCTGCTCGCTGAGCTTGCGCAACCTACGGTGACTCGCAATACTTGCAGTCTCTACCAATAGCAAGGTTGGTTTTTTGTTTTATTTCTTTCACCGAACGCACCTCCCTACAAAAAAAATTATCTCCCCGTTGAGTGTACATGTCTTCCTCAATTATTCTGTGACTTCCAAAGATCTTTCCCCTCAATAGTTAAATCAATCCATATATACCACTAAACATATACTCCAGCACATTACATTAGATCCTGATATTCTCTCACTAGTTCATTTGCTTCCATTTCCTCTCCCGCAGTTCATGTATTGTTACGCATTACATCCTCAACAATGTTTCTTTATTTGTTTTCACTTCCTCCTGCACATTTCATCACGATGTGTAACATTTACCTCTTTTGTTATCAAACTACTAATTCCACAAACAAATTTCATGTTTCAACTATTATAATCTTAGAACTATTTATATTCCCCCTAATAAATTTTATAACTGACCTAGCTATTTTACTTCCCGTTCCCAATACAAATTAGATAAGTACCAAACCCATGTTCATCTACCTTTTATTTTCTATCTGATACTATCTAAATAGGATTAAACAACTCTTTCTCATAACATATACTATAAATAATAGATTTAAGGGCAACACAGCATAGCGTGCCTATCCACCTAGTGATTTTTATGTTCATACACCAACAACATATTTAACACAATTTTTAAGAGAATAAATAAAAATTAAAATCTTAAAGTTAACTTGGTAAACATCAGATGGAAAACATATTCCATACCTCTATAGATTATGTTGGAGTATATTTAGAAGTAATCTCAGAGACTGTTTGGTTGTACGCTACAACTAGCCACAGCACAGTACTGGCGACGCCACATTAATTGAAGTAGTTGTTTGGTTTGTTACAAACCTTTGGCTCGCCACAAGAAATCAGTGCTGTAACAACACTTCTCTAGCCGCAGAGTGTGGGAGATTGTGGCGCCAAATTTTTTCTGCCATAGAGTGTGGTGCCGCCGCAACTTCGGCTTGGCATGTTGTGGCCGTAGACTCATCAACTCAATTACATCAATCTCATCAACTGGGCAATTAGTATTGTTAGAATATGTTCTCCTGTAAGGGCTGAGTATCCCCAGTTTTTCACCTTTAGTATCTGACTGTATAACATAAGATCATCAACTGGTCTTCTTTTCATTAGTGACATTGGCAAAGAACTTCTTGTATTTAAAAAGATTCATGTGATACATCTCAGCTTTCATCAACAAAGATGAATCTCCATATTCACCCACGTACTGCAGACAATTAACAAATTTATCAGTACCTTCCTGATCAAACTAGATAATAAGATGATAATAATAATAATAAAAGTAATCCTCTGCGAAATAAATGTACTAGCATTGCCAAGACAAAAAGGGGTCTAGTCAGAGGTCTTAGTCCACAGAATTTCAAATAAATGTTCTACTCTGTATTTAGGAATGGCGTGATGACCTCCCGACATGGTTTCTTGGTCTTATTCTCGGTGCGGAGATTCGCTCTCCCTGTTCTTGCTAATGGTTGTCAGTTTTATGCATGTAATCCTCTCTCTATTGATGCTGCCCTCATGTATACTATCTCCATATCAAAATGTTTGGCATTTATTAGTTTAAAGATAAATATTTGATATGGAGGTATGTTGACGCTCGTTATTGATACACTTTTAGTACTATTTAAGTAGTGTTTTCATACATTTAAGTTTCACAAGATATGACAAGTTCACTTTAGGATCAAAGATGGAAGCAAAAAAGACTTTGGAAAGATATCAAAATCCATCCTTATCCCGAGGCTATCAACGTGCGATTCCCGCATGCAAGTAAAAGTAAGTTTCCATATCATCAAAGAAGATTTGGCGACGAAGGAGGGCGCGAGAGGCCACAAGGAAGGGCCAAGCCGATTGGCCTGGACCCCCTAGGCCGATCGACCAGAGGCTTTCCTTACTCCTCTCGCCTTCCAATTTTTGCCACGCACTCCCCGAACTATAAGTACCCCAAAAATTCACCGAGCCCCGGCATCCATCCACAAGAACTCGATGAAATGGAGGACATCCACCAGAGGGAGCTGAGGACAGTTGGAAGTCTTCGAAGTTATCTAGGAGATGGCTTAGGCCGACCCTAGCCACCATGACCTCCCTGCGCGGTTGTGTCATGGTGGAGTTCAAGAGCTAGTTATGATCATCAATGGTGTGTACTTGGTGGTGATGATCTAAATGCATCTATTATATGAGCAATGTTCTTCATGTCATCCACTCTATTAGCGACTCGTTGTCTCCTTTTATGCATTCTTCTTATCATGAATATGCTTGTTCCTTAGTCTAATTCGAGGTTAGACTTCATAGCATGCTTTATGTAATCATGGTGATTAGATCTAGTATGTTGATCCTTCATGATATTTAGACTGTCCACTTGTGTTCGTGCCCTTAAACAGCCTGCGCTGATAGAGAGGATCGTGACAGGATCTAGCTTGTGTAAGGTTGGGGTTTTCGGGAGGTTGACCGGAGGTAGTAGTTTTGAGATTGCTTTGATGAGATGCATGTTGTGCTTGCTTGTTCTAGAAGACGATAGGCTCTTACTACCCTTGGTGGTGTTTTATCATATACATATCTGTGGATGTGATCTACATGTTCTCATGATTTACTTTTACACCAAGGTTACCCTCTTCATATGCAATCTATGCTTCACGTTAGGATTAGATCCGTTAGATTAGATGGAAAACCCTAGTTAGTTCGCTGCCGATCCACGGATTACTAAACCTTGGATGGAAGAATCTGAGGGAAAATCTACGATGATCCATGCACTTGTGGTTCACGAACTGGCATGCTAATTGCTATCACCAAGCTTTTCTGGTGCCGTTACCGGGGATCGGCAACTCGAACCCTGGGGCGATCTATCTAATTTTTTGGACTAACTCTAATTATTTTTATTGCATATACCCTATTTTTCTTATTTGCGTCCTTGAAAGCAGGTAAATACTTAATGCTAGTGTGGCGGAACCGCCCAAATTAACTTGGCTAAAGCACACTTAAGTCACTTAACACGCGATCATGTACTTTAAACAAGTCAACTTGGTCGTCCATCGGATTTCATTCGATAAACCACTTACCTCAAGATCGAGAAAGCAAGACTCGCACGAAGGCGAGTGGTTACAGAGATTACAACAGTCCATCTCAATTAAACAAGTGCATTAAATTATTACAACCTTAAGTTCGAAATTCAAGCAAAGTTTGCAGAGTTCTCAAATAACCGAAATAACTGAGCAGAAGTTAAACTTCGTTGCAGGATATCATGACGAAGTCGATCATGACATCAATGATCCCGATCCTCGCCGTCCGAGGAGGGATCCCACTCAATTGTCCAACCAGAAGGAAGTTGGGGAGGCCAAGTGCCACTTGCAGCAAGCTCAGAGGCATCAACATCACCTGAAAAGATGTGCCACAACAAGGCTAAGCGACTACGCTCAACAAGACTTAACCGACCAGTGGTACTACTCCACCAACACCTAGACATGCAAGCTTTTTGGCTAGAGGGGTTTGTTTTTGCCAAAAGCGACTAGTGTAAGTCCTTACTTTCAATATTTTAGCCACAAGTTCTATGTTCAATTACCAATCTAAGTTAGCAGCTATACTAAGCAAGCATAGTTTTTTAAGCAATTAGCATAGGTAACCATATTACATCATCATCATCTTTCATTCTTACTCAGTGTAGCATAGCAATCAAGCAGTTCCAAACTGTGAGAGGCAGACAAATCGATTCGAATTTCTTAACCATGCATGGCGAACCTAATCCCACGACATCCGCGCACTGCGAAGGGTCGCTTCATTTGTCAGCCGTCCCTATCAATTCCCAGACCTGTGTCGGGCCCACTTCCCTTGGTACAAGGCTCCATAGACCCAGCCTCTGCCGTTCCATGACCGCACTTGTCATCACATGCGGCCGCAAGGGAACTCCGTTCCAGAGACAATGGAATGATCCGCTCACGTTCCAGTTCAATCAGGTGCTAGGCTTCCCCATCCCATACTAGGTATGAGATTAGTACTTTTAACACTTGATCACGAACACTATCACATCTCGACCTTAGTCTAGTTTCATGTAGACAGACGGGGCAATCCACCGACCACCAAAATAATTCACAGAGCCCAGCCCCATCCATCGTCCTTATAGTTATAACAAAATGAACGCAAACAACTCCTATAACTCGCGAGTGATAGTCAATCACTCAACTTTTACCGAGTCCTATTAAGCATTGCAACTACTCGGCCTATCATACTAGTGTTCAGATCAAAGGGCACTAATTCATGCATCTACGGTTTCAATCAATTCTAAAAATGTAAATGCACAATCAAGCAACCAAATATATTGCAAGTAGTTAAAGATAGGAATTTATGCTTCGGGGTTTGCCTTCACACGGGGAGTTAGCGAACCGGTCCTCAGCTTGCTCCGGTACGGGCTCGACTCCAACTGGCTGCTACGGCTCCTTCTTCTGGCGTCGGGTGAAGCTCATATGTCCTGTCAGTGAGGTTCAGCTCTACACGAAATGCAAATGCATCAAGTTTAATTTCCAAGCTTTCTCATAGGATGTAAAACATGAATTAGCACTGAAGTAGAAGTTACATTATGACCACATTCATCTAAACAAGGTTCTACACCTTCTTTATCTGCATAACGTAAGGTGGGTTATGGTACAAAACCTGGAGTTGATTTGATGGTGATTGTGTACATATATACAACTTAACTTTATTAAACTTTAGATCAGAAAGTTACCCTATTTTTGAATGTTCTTTTCTACCTCTTCCAAAAATTACCTTCATCATTATTCAAGGTTTCTTTCTTTCACTTAGCTAGGTTCATCTTCCAAATTTTATTTCCATCTTCAAACAGCAAGCTATGAAGCCACAAATTTGATAGAAACTTAACTTTGTCATAGATAAGCTACTGCATAAATTTGAGATCCATTGGAGGTGCATGAAAAGAATTAGAATTACTTTATTACCCTAAGGTAGCATATACTTAAACATTTTTAAAACAGAAACCATAATGAAACTGGCATGAAATTTTAATGGTGAGTTATAGGGGTGATACAGAGCCTTTGGTGAATTTGTCATAATTTTTAGTGAAGGGCATCTTTTTTCATACATTTACCCTATTTATTATTCCCTAAAAAGGAAAGTGATTTTTCTTTCTATTTTTTATCAGGTTCCATATTTTTCCTACAAACTACACTACACCACTAACTTATTGCAATTGGTTTCACATTTTTATCATCTCTGGTTTAATTATTGTGCAAAAAGATAAAAGAAACCTTAGATTTCCATGATAAAACTAAAATAGAGATTTAAACATCTGCGCTAGGCTCCACATCATTTTTATAAGCTTCCATTCTCTAAAACAAACACTTGAGAGTTAGATTTACTAATTTAGGATTTTTCTGCAATTTATGATGATGTAAATGGCTTAAATAAGGATTAAAATATATAACATTAATCCTAGCAGAGACATGTGTCAAAAGTATTTTTATTAGTTTATACTGAGTCTAGCGAAATATGTTTGACATTTTTCTGAATTTTCTATGAGTTCTGGTGAATTTCCAAAGTTAAACATATTTTCTGTCGATTATAAAACAAAAAATGAGGTAAACTTGCGATCTAGCCCTCGCATCTATACTTTATTTGCGTAGGGGTCCCTAGTTTTTGCACTAAAGCCCCTTATTCGATTCTTTCGATCACAATCGGGTCCCCAGGCGGTGCACGGCGGTAGGCGGGCAAAATCCTGGCGAAGCGCCGGCAGGCTTGGGGCGGAATGAGGCCGGGGAGGAGCAGTGGCTCACCTATGACCGATTTGATGCAGTTGCGGGCGTCTGGGAGGTCCGGCGGGAGCGGAACACGACGGTGGACGGCGAGCAATGGGGATGGCGTCGAGCGACAGTGTTCGGCGGCGGCGGCACTCTTAGCGGGCAACGAACGGGCTCTAGAGCTGCGCGAGTGGGAGGCGAAGCTGGTGGTGGTGTCGACGAGGTGCGGGGCAGTGCGGAAGGGGAAGCTCCACGAAGAGGGTGTGCGGCGGAGCTGAGGGTGAGAGCAGGGAAGCGCGGCGAGGTTCGAGGGCGAGCGGGGAAGGGGGCACAGGCGGTGTTGGGCCTCCCTTTATAGGGTCGGGGCGGAGCGGCGAGCGAGGCGGAGGCAGCAGCGCTAGCGGACGGGACCAAAGGGAGTCGGGGCATTGCGGCAACCATTAATGGCGGCGGCGCCATTGGTGGACAGAGGAGGTAGAGTGGCGCGGCAGGCGAGAACACTGCAGGCGAGGCGGTAGGTGCGGGTGAAGCAAAGTGAGCGTGCGCGGCAAAAACCGGCTTTGGACGCGTCACTGGCAAGGCGGGGAGGAGTTGTCACGGTCGGAGCGGCGGTTAGCGGAGGCGGCGGTGCTGAGCAGGGCATCCGCTCGGCAGGGCAGCGGGCAGGGCGTGCAGGGCGAGCGCGAAGCGCAACTGGGTGTTGGGCGCTCCGCGGCTGGAGACCAGGTGAGACGGCTTCGCCGGTGAAGCCGCGCCACGCGGCGTGCGCGCTTTGGCACGCTCTGGGCCGAGGGATTTGCAGGATCTCTTGCCGGGCCGATATCCAAGCGCAGTTACTCCAGATTTTTGAACTGCGCGACCTTAACCCCCTTTACAAAAGTTGTAGTCCTCGTACCCAAGTTCAACTTTTGTAATTGAACCAAGTTCAAATTCGCAGCAGATTTGAAGATACAAAGCTTCAAAGTTTGGAGGAACGCCGGATTTCCAGACTTAGAGAACATTAAGTTGTTTGGCTGTTTTCAAGGTGTTTGGCTGACTTGAGCCCAAATTTTGAAAAGCTTCTTATGCGAATTTAGTAGAGTCCAATTGATAAAATTGTTGTATAAACTTAGTTCTCAAACTCTTATAAAAGGTTTTTCTGATATTCTGTTCAACTTTTGAGAGATAAGCTGACGCCAAGATGCCTTGGGCTGAGTTGACCAATTTGGCTGATTTTGACCTGGGTTTTGAAAGCTTTCTGTGCAGATTTCGACCTTGCTCCCTTATTCAAGGTTGTTAAGGTCTCGAAGCTCTAAAACTTTAGTATAGAGTTCAACTTGAGTTTATATTAGAAATTTCGAAATAAAGAGCCCCAAAGTTGGGACTTCAACTGTTTTTCTTAAATTGACATAGATTCAAATTTCGAGTTTTTGAAGGTCTTCTGCTCAGATTCAGACAAAACACTAAAAATAAAAATTGTTGGGAAAGTTGAGTTCTACAACTCTTAGTTGGACAGATTTTTAAGTTCTTAAGAAAAAATTTTAGTTACATTTTAAACAGCGGTTTAGCTTGTGAGGGGCACAAGTATCTTTTTACTTGGTTTCACAATTGCCACTTGTTCCCTTAGGCTCTAATAACTTTACTTAAGATTAATCATGGTTTAATTTTCTAGATTGTTACAGCCAGATGATCGAACATGAACTTCATCAAGTCTCGACTCACTCCGATAAGATGATAACAATATCAAGCTCAACTATTTAGCAGTAGGTGCTAACTTTGTTAGTGGCCCAACATCTGCTATCGAGTCCACACCGATGAAGATAATACAAATGATGATAAACAAGGTATGCCGCTATGTCAATGAATTTTTTAAAAGTAATGTTTCTTGGAGGTCTGTTTGTTCATGTAATAGGTGTTGGGTCATGCCCAAAGAGTTGCAATTGGATCATCAATATCTTAGGTTGAATGTTGTTGTTGTGATCAATTTTCTGCCTATGATCAGAGATGTACAATAAAGGAAAATTGAATATGCAGAAGTTCTATCAAGTCTTCTTTCCAACGTATCAAGAATTACTAATTTTGGAGATCCGTACAAAGAGTTATGATGAAATCTTTCAACACTTCGCGTTCTGAAATCAGCTCGGGACAGAACGTAGTGCCGGAGTAAAATGGGCATAACTCTTTCATCCAGAATCCGCTTTAGGTGAATGACCACTTGTTGGAAAGAAAATTTGATGCAGTTTGCAATGGAGCAGAAGTTTGGTTCATAATATGTACTCGACGCAGAGGAATTCAATGGAGAAGAGGCAGCAGCGAAGAACGACAAAGAAGGTGAAGATGATGTTAAGCAACCATGTAAGGCAAAGAGGGATGATTGGAGGGCCTCTCTGCACAAAAGGCGATAACTTGAAGTTGATCAAGACTGGAGACAACAAGATTAGTAGCACCATGACACTACCAATCTTCTTCAGTGGGATGGTCAAGAGCTTTTAATTGCGTTGCAATAATAGAGGAAAACTGCTCAGATCATCAACACAAAGCGCACGAGCCTCTTTTGATCCCGGCACCTTGGGTAAAGCAAGAATTATGGAGAAGATGCATCATTGCCATTATGGTACTAGCTGGTGCAGCAATGGTGATAACCTTGAAGCCAAAGTGTGTGTGACATAATGCCCCAAAGACCTTAAGATCAAGATCATCAATATTTCCGGATCAATTCACGAGAAGCTACTGTTGTCATCAAGATTTTGCATGACCTCAGAAGAAAACACATATAATATTTTTGATACTTAGAAGTCCCATGAAGTTTACGTTCCAACGAATCAAGAATTAAGGCGATTGTGGCCGAATCATCAAACGTCGCGCGTCCTGAAATCAATTCTGGACAGCACGCAGTGCTAAAGTAAAATGGGCATAACTCTCTCATTTTAACTCCGTTTTAGATGAATGACCAGTCGTTGGAAAGGTAATTTCATAAACTTTTCAATAGATCTATAGTTTGGTATATATTTTGTTCTAAATGCAAAGAAAAATCCACGAAGAAGAGGCAGCAGCTAGGCGATGAGAGCAAGATAGAGAAGATGAGGATGAAAACAATGAATAGGAGCTTGGCAATGCTTTCATCAAGCGTACATGATCAAATTCAGAGGCTTAGAATAAAATAAAAACCTCCAAGCAGGCTACATTGAATACAAAGAGACGTTAGAAGCAAACCACAAAAGATGACACCAAGCTGCATGGATACTTTGGATTCTCGCGCAAAGAATCATGGCTTCGCATGAACATTATCGAGGTGAGAAGTTTAGCTATATGACTATAACTAAAGTGCTTTTCGGGAGGCAACCCGTCTTTTTATTTATTTTTCTTTATTAAGATCACAGTCTATCTTGAGCTCTTAAATCGAAACCATCAAGTAACATTGTACCATTGCTCTAATGATTTCCGCAACATGTATGCTTTAAATAGGGAGCGTTGGAAAACTTATAGACCCTTTTTATATGCTTTTAGTGTTTCAAATCTTTTTCTTTGTGTCTTTTTAGAGAGAAATATGAAGTATTGTACCATCCTTTGATTTTAAACTTATGGTTAGTTAATTTAGGCTAACTTTTATTTTATTTTAGACCACCTCCATTTCATGTGAGGTCATTTTGTTGTTCCAGCTCATGTTGCATTGCATTTTTATGAAGCTTTCCTACCAGCCCCACCAAAAACCAAAGCGACAGAAATGAATCGTGTAAGCTTGGGCATCTTTGTTACTCAGGTTTCCTTGCCCATCTTCCTTGTCAAGGTTGGCCAAAATGTGATGTATACTGTTTTCTTGAGTAGCTATTGCCTGGCACATCCTGTCCCGTGTTTTCTGCAGTTGGATCGTACAGTACATTTCATAAGCCCCCATTACATTAGTGTAAACTCCTGCTTCGTTCACAGCTAAACAATATTGTATATTCCACGAGGGTTTGCGATCAAACCTTATTACATTCTGTATCGTGGTATCCGCTTATACCACCCAATACCTCGCAAAACATCACAAGTGAGCTACAAAAATATACAGTTTGGAATGCGACTATGTACTGCTCTGAACCGGCCATGTTGCTCTGTTGGCACATCGATGATACTAATGCGAGATGGTCACAAAACATTTGCTTGAAGCTCCCGACGAGGAATCCTGGGTCATCGGAAGAACTGAAGCCACCCATCCAACATCCATGGCATACGCCAGCAGAGACAAGGACTCAGTACAGGCCACGTCGCACCTGGAGCGCGAACAGAGGGAACAAGACTCTGTCAGGATTACATGGCACGATGATGATCTGCACGGGCAGTCGGGCACTAAGAATCTTGCGGTTTTGTTCTCACCTCGAACCCGACGAGCGACCGCGTCCGGCTGTAGACGGTGGCCGCGGTGAGCACGGAGCTGGTGGACCCGCACTCGCTATCCTTGAGCGACGCGCTGGACGCGTCCAGCCTCAGGCCCGCCGGCCACGGCGACGACTGGCCGCCGCCGCCGCGTGGCGCCGCGCCGGCCAGCGACGAGGACCGCTGCATCTTGGCGCCCCTCGGCGGGGTCCCCTTCCTGCGGCTCGGCTGCCGCTCCAGCGCGTCGGTGCGCTGCCGCGGCGCGCTCTGGGACCGCGCCTTGGCGCGGGACGACTCGGTGTTGGCCATGTAGCTCGGGCACGCCTCGGAGGCCGACGACGACGCGTGCTGCGGGCTGCTCCGCGCCGTCGCCACCGAGAACTCGTCGAAGTGGCCGCTGTACGCCCTCGGGCTCAGCTCCGTCATCGCCGACGGCGCCGGGGAGCACCGGCCGTGGTGCTCGACGAGGAGCTGCCTGTCCTTGGCCGCGCCACGCCGCACCGGCTCGCCGATGTCCATCTCCACGATCTTGGCGTTCTCCTCGCAGGACCTGTCCATCTCCTGCGTTCCCGTTCCATCCTCACCGCAGTTAGACATTGCCAGGGACGAGAGTTTGCAGGTGCTGCGCTGCGGGTGAACCCAATGCAACTTACGTAGGACCGGCGGTGCCTCGGGTGCTGCGGTGACTGCCGTGGCCTTGGCGGCGGCGGCGGCGGGTGGTGGTGCTCCTGGAGAACGCGCATGCGCTGCGCCCGCAGGTGGGACTGCGCCGTGAGCAGGGCCTGCATGCAGCGGAGCGTGGCGTTCGCCTGCTTCCTCAACAGCTGGCCTCGCACCAGAGCCTGCAGCTTCACAATGCCCCTCAGCGCGCACAGCGCAGTCCTCGCCTGCCACGCAAGACGAACTGAATCGATACGGTCGTGCTACATGCCTACATTATCCAAAACAAACTCGAGTTGCGAGGCACAGGTGTGTGTGTGTGTGTGTACCAGGTATCCTCTGAAGGTGGCCTGGATCCTGACCGCCGCCGCGTCCTCGGCGAGGCTCGCCGGCGGCAAGTTCGCCCTGCGAGAGGACAGGCGCGCCACCGCCGCCGCCGCGTGCGCCGCAGCCACCGCGGCGTCGGCGGCCGCCGCGGTCGCCACCGCAACCGCCACGGCGTGCTTCTTCTGGTCGAACTCGATGTCCGCCGCCGACAGACCGAGCCCGTCGTCCGTCCCGCCGCGCCCCGCCGCCGGCGTCGCCTCGGCAGCCCTCCCTTCCTGCGCCGCCCGCCTGAAGCTCCACCTCTTGTCCTTGGGCGCCCCCGAAGCAGGAGGCGCCGCCGCCGCCATGGCCATCGCGTCGGCGTGCGGCCTGTCCTTCTTCCCGGACAGGAAGCTCTTGAGCCACCTCCCCGCCTTCCCCATTGCTCGCCCGATCCCTGCAAGCACCGACGACTCCGCCGCCACGTTTACTCCTACATCAGCGAGAGAGACTCGATTATACTACGCACGTCGTATTTCATGGCGTAATCTATGGTAAGTACCAACCGGAGGATGCGAGTGCGACGAGGCAGCAGCCAACCACCCGCGACCGGCTCAACGCTCCGGTCAACCGCGGCCAGGCGATCGAACGGCCGGCCACGTGAAGCGGGTCGCCGCCGCGACCGCGAACATGGCGTGGATCCTAGCAACAGCACCGGCGTCGCGCGCTTTCGCCTGTCAGGATCTTTTTAATACGGGAGCGCATCAGCATTATTGCAACTGTGGGCGGGTCCGTCCATGTCAATCATTCACGGATCAGCTCCGTTCCGTCCCGTCCCCCTGACAATGGCGAAACGTGAGCTGTGCGTGTCCGTTGTCCGAGCGATCCATGGCCCTTCCTGCCTGTCAGCCCGTCCTTTTTATCCATTCATTCAGACTCAGGTCTCCGAACCTGATTACCTGAACTTCAGCTCTCTTCTCGATTCTTTTTGCCACTGGTGCTTTGCTGTGCCATGCAATTTTGACATGCCGGAGACTGTCAGAGACTCCCTGCAAGTGAGCACAAGAAATGATTCCGGAATGATTGACCGTGCCTGGTTTTTCAGATTTGGATGCGTCAGATTCGGATCGGATACGATTACAGCCGCTGGCGCCAAGAACTCACATGCTCAGAAACGCTTTTGGTTTCCACTGCGCTTGGTCGTAACCTGTGGGAATCTGAGATGGGGACAGGGCACCTGTGCGCGGTACGGCCGGGCCCGGTTCCTCCCTGTTCAATTCAAGTCCCGAGCCTTCCTGCCTGCCTGCTGCCCCGTCATCAGTTGCAGTTCATCGACTCCTCATCCATCCACCCCGAGTCCCCGACCATCAGCTTAGCTGTTGGTGCCAGTGACCGTGACGTGGACGTACTGTCCCGTACCGGCGTCCCAGCTGGATGGAGCAGCATGATGTTGCATGGGTCTGCCGCATGTGGCTTGCCCTGCTCGGATTTGAAGGTTCCTCGCACAAGCACCTGGTCCTGACGTCGGTCGGTCGGTGCTCGGAATTACTGACTGGATTTTTTTTTTTCCTAACGAAAGTAATACTGGATCTAGGCTTGTTTGGGCTTGCTCCAATAAAATTTAAAAAGGGCCTTGGTTGGGCTTTGCTCACAAAGGCCCTGTTTGGAGGCATGGGCCGTTATCATTGCCGCATGAACTAGACAGAAAAACGAAAGCAGCAGTCAGTGATTATTCTTATGCTGATCGATAGATGAAGGCGCTTGCCTGTCCTCACGCTGGGGCTGGATCTATGTCACCGGCTTTGCTGATGCAGAACCGCACACTTCCAAGAAGACCAGCTCCACCGTCAAGAGGATTCCGGTGACTGCAACCAACGACGGGCAGACCGTCATCACCAGAATGGCAAGGACAGCAGATAGACCGAAAGAGAGCAAGGGAACTCAGCTGATCGTAATGGAGCCACCGCGGCAGCGTCGCGAACAACGGGACGCGCAGGTGGCAGGCGTAGCCGACCACCACCACGGCGCGCCCGCGGACTCTGGACAGCCGGCGCCCCTGCACCAGCGCCGGCACCCCGTCCCCGTAGAACCAGCCGCGGAACGCGTCCTCGCGGGGGTTGAGGTTGGCGCAGCAGCTTGATCAAGCAAGGGTCGGCGCGTGGGAGCTTGCCGTCGACTGGTCGAGCGAGCGAACCACCAGGAGCCCCGCCCCTGTACTTTCACGGTTCTGACCGCCGGTCCTCATCCGGCGGGCGGCAAAAAGAATCCTGAGAACTTGGTGGCGACGAAGGCGATCGCTGCACCGATTTGGAAAGAAAGAGTTAGGGTGGCAGCGCGTCTTGCAGCGGTCTGGTTTGGCGTTTGCGCGTGGCGAGCGAACCCTACGGCTATTTTTGCCTAGCCTGCTAGTGCTAGCCATTCCATTCGCGGCAAGCTAGCGCAGGCGGCCGTCCTGCAATTTCGCCATGTTCCTTTCGTGATGTACTTGTACATTTATGCTCTTTTCCGCGGGCGCCAGCGGCCATGTCTGATCCTGATGACTGATGGGTCGGTGCTCGCTGGGAATTAAGCAATTGAATTGACGATGACAGCAAAGCGAGTTCCTTTCCTTCTCAGAGCAATTGGATTGAAAAAAAAAACAAAAAGAAGTTCCTGCTCGGAATGAATGTGCTCCGAATATTTAGAAAAGGGCCCTATTTGGGCCAGATATGGTGTCGCAAATGTTGGGCCGTCGTAACAACTTCTTCTCACAGTACGGCCCAACACTATGTATGGTCGTGTGGTGAAATAGCCCAATACAACATATGAGCACTATTCATTCCACCAACGTCATGAAGAAGAGAAATAGAGAGTGCCAAATAGCAGAGCTCTGCTCTGAATTTCTTCCAAGGAGAAAAATGTCTCCTGTGTATCCTGCTCTAGTTTCTCTCAGACTAAATCCTCGTTAAGTTGACTCACCAGCACCAAACTGTACAGTAGTACAGTACTGGGTTAGGTGACGCCTGGCATGTTTCCAGGACATGCCATCTCGTTTCGTAGGGAGAGAGAGGTTCACGATAACCAATCGAAAAACCCCGTGCACAAGCCGTGTGAAAGAGCACGGAGGCTCGCATTATTTGACTTTTTTTTTCTCTCCCAGGTGTCCTTCTCATGGGATGGGGTGGATAAAGGGAGACACATATTCGAGCGTGTTCTCCTTTAATTTTCTGGCAGATGAACACTCACAAAGTTTACTGTTAACGTCCATTTTCAGGGCGTACAGGTGGCGACCTTTGGATCAATCAATCGAACACGCCGCGTTGCTTTCGTGTTTGAATCATGGTGCTTCCGGGACGCGCTTAGCGTTGAGAGGATAAGCATCGCCATCGGCCCATCCCCTCCCCCGTGGATGCATGAATGAATGTTCGAGTCGTCACAGCTTGTCAGAACAGTCTTTGGCTCGTGAACTTGGTTTAGTGGGGGGGGGGGCAAAAGGAAGGAGCTTTTGCTGAACACTTGAGTAGAGAGAAGAAAGCGAGAGGTACGGAATTTGGATCAGAAAGTAGCTCGCGCATGATCAAAAGTTTCAGTCCATGTTTATGAATGGTTTCCAAATATCGTCTTTGCAAATTTAAATGCTACGCGCCCTCCCTCCATCCTCCCAAGTCCTAACCAGTAGCCACTCACAGATCTGTCAGCTCTGCACTAGTAGTTCATGCTCACTGTCACGGTTCTGTCACGGGCGCCATCCGGTAAATACGCTTTGACTTTGCCCGTTGCGCCTCTGTTGTGCTCGGCGCTGAGCGAGTCAATCCTGGAAGGCCCCTCTCCCATAAACGCCCATCGCCGCCTGCCCTGCCAACCAACTGCCTCTCCCACTTAAACGCAACCGCCCACACACGGAAAAGCGACGACGAGCACAACCGCCGCCTCGCGTGCGCAGAGATCGAAGAGCCCGAGGAACCAGCCAGCCGAGATGGTGCTCGCGGCAGGGGTCCAGCGCGCCGCGGCGCTCGTGGCGCTCCTCGCCGTCACCGCCGCCACCGCCGACGACTTCTTCTCCCCGCTCGCCCCGATCTTCGCGCCCGTCATCAGTAAGCCTCCGCTCTCCGACTTGCTCTGTCCGTGTCTTGGCCGTCGTTGGTGCTCCTGCTCCCTGACGATCCGGTCTGATCCCGAGCAGACTCGATCTGCAGCACGGTGGCGTGCGGGAAGGGGAACTGCACGGTGGCGCCGGGGACGCTGGGGTACAGGTGCGAGTGCGACCCGGGCTGGACGCAGCTCCACGTCGGCGACGAACTCAGGTTCCTGCCTTGCGTCATCCCCAACTGTAAGTATGACAGGAACCAGCGTTCCGAGCCATTCGAATCGCTGCTTCTTCTTCTTCTTCTTCAACAAGTAGGGTGCCAATTGAATATGAGTTCTGCTTTCCTTGTGTTCACTGTCGCGTGCTGCGTTGCGTAGTTCGGCAGGCTCACGGGTCGCGAATGGCCAGGCCAGCTAATACCGTCTGCCCATTGCTTGCTTGTCTCGTCAGATTCGGCGCATAACCGCGTGCCAGCTCCTTTAATCTGGGATGATACCACTTGATCAGCACCTTTGTTTTAGTATATGTGAATTCAGTATGGTTGTTAGGATACGATCATTGTGCTCCCTGATGGTCGAAGTGTGTACGGATACTGGGAGTGTGGTAGGCACTGATTCTGTGATTCACTAATCAACAGCTATGCTAAGACCATACTGCCTGCGTATCAAAGTTTGCTCATGTACGGCTTCTGCCAGCTCAAAGGCTGTTCGGAGTGAATATCTGAATTTTAGATAGGAAGACTAAATTCCAGGAAACTAGGCACATCTTAAAAAGCCTGATGTGTGGGACTGTACTTGCACTCTTCATGCATTGTGTCTGTTCCAGATTTATCCCGTGGTAACTCAAGGCTGCTGATGTTCTGCGAGTCTTGTTCTAGTCAAAATTTGACATCATTTTTTGGCAAGTATGCAGGCAAAGTCTAAACGCATACAAACTTAATTGGACCGGCTCTATGCGTGTGGCGTTTCAATTTCGTGCTCCATATACTGTCTCTTTTGAGAATGCAGTTCTTATATTCAGGGCGCGTCTCAATCAGAAAGAAAAAAGGATGGATTTCTTTAGAGTGTTTGGGTCTAGTATCGTTTTCAGAGTTGCTTTATGCTTTTCATACCACAAGTAACACAGCTGAAAATTACATAATGCCTTTATTAGATTACTCCATCTGGATACACTAAAACCAGTTTGTATCTTCATGTGATTTCACAAGGATTTTTCTGCAGCTACCTCTATCTTACTTTACCACATACGTATCTAACCAGATGTCAGCAATATTCATCAATACCCTCCAAGGGACAGTGTTTTTTTTTGTGCTGACAACAACTTTGTTAATGTATGCTCACATCATTTCAAATGATCAAATGATAACATTTCCTTTCAGGTTCCATTGACAGCTCATGTTCCAACGGTTCATCAGCACCAGCACCAACGCCTTTGCCAGCACCTAAAAACTTCTCACTCAACCGTAATTGCCCCATCTCATTAGTCCTGGAATATATGTTTCTGCTGTAAGCCTGTAACCATGATATTTACATGCCATATGAATTATTCAATTAATTCTGCCTCTATCCTTTTGTTCCTACAGCATGTGAATTAGCATACTGTGGCACCGGAGGCACGTGCAGGAACGGCTCTGGTCTCAGCTACCACTGTGAGTGCAAGGAGGGTTACAGCAACCTTCTCAACATGACCACATTGCCTTGCTTTCAGAACTGTAAGATCAAACGCTCCAAGCCATTTACCTTACAAACACAGAGGCTGCCGTAACAAATCCCACAACGGCTAACTCATGGCACTCTTGCAGGTTCCATCGGTGCAGATTGCTCAAGAATAGGGATCCTTCCCTTCTCAAACTCTTCCAACAAATCCCCTGCACCACCCAGCTCGGAGAGCATTTCTAACAATGGCATTGCAGCAGCGCCAGGTACAAAATTCTTTTCAGATGTCAATGAGTGTATGCATGTGTGTTTTCATGCATAGATTCAGACAACTGATCTACTGGCGTTGCCTATAACTATGCAGGATCCATTTCACAGCGAATTTTAATGCCGCTGCTGCTGATAGTCTCACTGGCCGTGAGTCAGGTGATATAGATGGACGATGGAGCATCGCACGGTAGCCCTAGACTATTTTTATCCACGGGACAGCATAGAGTTGATAGCTTGTTAGGATTAAACTTTTGGGATGTGTGCTATACTGCTGCAGGATTGCATTTGATGGTTGATTTCCACTGTAGATGTTAGAGACTTGATCAGTTTATCTGGATGTGGAATAAATGTTTCTGTGAATAATCGAGTAACTTTACTGTTTATGGGATGCCTGCGTTGCTGCACCTAGCCTGGTCCTGAACATCTCGATCAGATTATGATGAGATACTAATCTCTAATCACCTAGCCTGCGACCTCTCAGGTAAATCGTTGTTACAATTAAAAAAAGAGCATTATAAGCATTTAAATTCACTAAGGTTATTTTTCAAAAAAAAAATCTCCGCTAGGATTACTTACTTGCTTGGAACTTCTTGTTAAGATTTTTAAATTCTTTTTTAAATACAATATTTCTCCTTCCCGATGTTCCCTGAAGCGAATTTCGCAAAAAAAAAAAGGATGTTCCCTGAAGCGAAATGCCAAATGGGCCATGGGTAGAGATATTTATGGGCCAAATAGAACTAGGCCTGCCTTATCGTCTGTCATGGGTCCCATTTGTTATGGATTCCCTGCCATGGGCCTTCGTGGCTTTATATAACAATCATTGGGCTGGAAGCGTTCTTTCAGTATGTGTTATGTGTTGATGAACAGAATTCAAGAGGAGATCATGGATGAATGCTGAGTGACAAGTGGCTATTGCAAGTGGCGAGCAAAAGTTAGGCAGCTAAGTTTCAGCGTCTGTAGCAGCTGTTGCTTATATTGTAAGGAAAAAGAAAATCCTAATGAAACTTCGCATATGACTATATGAGGGTGCAGAATAGCCTTGCTTAGTTGCTTCACAAATCTTTTGAAACATTGCCTTTCAGTCTCTCCCAGTTCTGTACAGGTAGAAACTTCTAATGTTTCCGGTCACTCGACAAGCTAAAATGTTAGACACAGTAGTAAAGATTTGACAATGCCAACAAAAAAGGCTGCATATTCACAACCCTACTGTTTGCTTCCATCCAATATGAACTCATTTGTACAGTGAGACTGACAACGCTAACAGCTGAGTTGTTGCTGTCCATCATGCCATCATGGTTCTCCAAACAGCAGTGCACATTGCGCTCCGAGACACGAAGATCACTCGCCTTGTTTCCAAGCTACAGAAGCTCGCCTGTATCACACTCCCCTTCTTGGACAAAGAAAGATGCTCGATTCTGTGTCACCACCACTTGGTTTCTTCAGATTGTTACTGCTCCGTGTTCTTGTTCCTCTTGGTTCTGCGTGGAGGGAATCAGGGAAGTGGTTGCACTACTCACCAACAGCGCGAGAGCGTGTTGCAGTGAGAGCAAGCAACCTCACTCCCAAGAATACTGTTAGAAAGCCAACAGGTGAAGCTTTGGCAGCTGCGCCGGCGCAAACTGCGAAGGTGCCCACGCCCTTTTCTTTTTGAGAGAAAAACTTGGGGCCTGGCTATAGAAGCTCTTCCAAGAACCCTATTTTTCAGGGGAGCATTACCGACTGCACAAGCACACAGATTTTGCTCTCCTACTGTATTGTACTTTACTTACTTCTCAGCATAGCATCTTCATTTTTACTTATCTTTGTAAAAGAGCAGCAGTTTTTAGTAAATTACCACCATCCAGCAGCAGCTGTACCCTAGCTACGAAATGAGAGTGACGCATTATTACTTGAGGGAGCTGTAAGCTTTTCAGCGTCGTAAGCTGTAACCCTTTTTAGGACCTCTTGTACCATCTCCGGCCAGCTTCACAGTAGGCTTTTAAAAATGCCCACGGACAAGCCTCAGTGTCAATCACTGACACAGGAGTAACCATGCCCAGAAAATTTTCTTATCTGCTTTTCGATCGCAGCCCCAAGAATTGTTTAATGTATGTTTCCAAATTTGAAGCGTCCAAGGCGAGAGGAATGACCAGATGTTCAAGGCGAGGAGAAAAGCCACCATTTTCGCAAAGCTGCAGCTGCTGGCCTCATGGTGCGTGCCTGAATGACACAAAATGCAGCCTAGCCTGCGACGGGAAGGATTATAATGCAGCGATGATTGAACTAGCTTGCCCTAGGCCTGCAGATCATAACCCTAGCTCATGTAAACAAATGCGTATTCAGTATGCAGCAAAAACAAAAGCATTGGCATCTGGAATACTGACTCCATTTTCTCTCGGGCCAGGCCAGGGCCTCTCTAGGGAACTTATGCTGATTTGACGTGAGTAAAGCAGAACCAGCAGTGGCAGTAACATAAATTAGTGCCACTGCCAGAGAGGAGGAAAAGACCAGCGTAGCTCACTGTTCCTTGACATTGTATATGCACACAGGCTCGCTTCCCTTCCCCTTTATTTCTAGCTTCTGTAAAAGCTGGGTTCCAGTACTGTACGCCTACAACCTCCTGTTATCCGAGCCACTGTTTCCATTCTCTTCTTTGAGGGGGTTGGCTCGAGCTGCTTTTCTGTGGTTTTCTGCGCACTCAGATGCTACCTCAAGTCGTCAATCGATCTGTGCTGCAAACCAAATACTCTGTCACGCATCTGCTCCAAACTTTAGGTTGTTCATTCGATGGGGAATTTTGATGAAATAAAGTTGAAGTGAGGAAAAAAATGGTTCATTTGAGTGCTGCCTAACTGCATGGATGCACCTCCCACAAGAACACGGCAAGAACCTGAAGGGAAGTAGTTTCAGGTCTCATCCGATCATCCCTCCATCCAGAGCAAACAGATTTTTTTTTTTGGAAAACAAACCAGGCAGGATCCGGATCAAAGAGGTGACAAAATTTAGGAAATTTTACGAGTACAAGATGATCAACGTTATGTCCGGGGTATCAAGAAGTTCACAGCACAGATCATAATCGCAGGGAAATCCCCAGAACCGAAAGGGAGTCTGGAACAAACAGCAGGAAGCGAAAAGACAGAAAAAGAAGAACAAAAATGGCGACATCGGCATCTCTCTTTGTACACACAACAGACAACCGGTTACTTACAACGGATTACATTCGTATCAATCTCCAAGAACTCAGCCCAGCAATGTTCGTTCAATCCCTAGCTGATAGAATCGAAGCCTCCATCCATGGCTAGCTTAGTTTCTCGGGCAAATCTCCTCACCCTCGTCTCCTCTTCCAATCAAATCGCTTCTTCCTTGCCGTGCTCTCTTCCACGTCTCTCATAGTCTCACAGTCTCCACCAGTAGTAGTAGTACACCTAGCCGGCTAACCCCCTGCGTGCAGTGCAGCCACCAGCAGCCATGGCGACGCAGCTGCTGCCTTGAGGAGTGTCTAGCTAGCTTCAGTGAGTGAGCGAAGCGTCAGCGTCAGCATGAACAGCTTGCGGTGGGTCAGGGCATGAAGAGCTTGTTGCCGCACTTGCAGCGCCAGGCCTCCGGGTAGTACTCGAGAGGGAAGCTCCGGCCGGGCTGGATGGCCACGTGCACTGGCCGGCACGGGTGGCAGCCCCCGCACCGGCTGCGGCACGTCGGCGGCGACGACCCGGGCCCCACCAGCCCCCGCCGCGCCGCCGTCGTCCCGGGATCCCACGAGTACCCCTCCTCCGGCGCCACCCGACCGGCTCTCCCCCTCGCCGACGTGCACGTCCCTGCAGAGCGCGAGAAAAGACACGCATGTGAGCTGGTAATAATGCAAGTGAACTGCCATAGACTCGGCATGTGCTGTATGAGTGACAGTACCGGGAGCGGAGGAGCTGAGGAGGAGGAGCACCACCAGCAGCAGCGCGGCGGAGAGGGTCCGACGCCGGCTCCGGCCGCTGCGGCTCGGCCAGCCCATGGACGCGCGCGCGCCCGTGATAGCTCGACCAGGACCAGATCTCGCCGGCGCTGCCGCGGCGCCCGCAGCGCCGGGCTCGGGGACGAAGCGAGGCACTGTACCTGACAAGAAGCTGAGCGCCGAGCGAGCTAATGATGAAGAAGAGAGAGCGATGGAGTGAGTGAATGGCGTGTGTGCGCGAGTCAATTCGCACGCATGGACCGTGCGTGCACTCGCTGAGGCAAGGGAGCGAGGGATCCAGACTTCAGAGAGAGACGGGAGGCTGTCTGCGGTTGGGGGTGGTGGTAGTCTGGGGGCGCGGCGGGCGGGTGGGCGGGATGGCTCCTCTCCGTTTGCTATTTGGAGCAGCTAGCGCGAGCTGAGCGGAGCGGCGGAGCAGGAGGAGGTGGTGGTGGCCTCTGGCCTGGGCCCTGCGGGGAAGGTTTCCTTTGGTTTTGGTGGCGCTCGGGCGTCGCGGCGTGCGGGCGGGTGGGCAGGGCTCCCTCGGCGCCCCCTCGTGCGCCTGGCCCTTGGGGGCAGGGGGGCGCAGCAATTCGGCTCGCAGTCTGGATGGGCGGGGTGGGGTCGAGCGCGGCGCGGCGCTCCGCCTCGCGATTCGTGACGGGCCGGGGCCTGGCACGGCGTGTGCTGGCTGGCCGGTGGCGTTGCCGTGCCGTGTGCACCGCCTGATCGGTACGTGCGTGCTCTGACTCCATGGACGGCCGCCCGCCGGCTTTTTTCAGAACGATGCGGCAGGTCTCGTGTTTTTACCAGCAAGACCCTGCGCTTTGCAGACAGTCGAAGATAAGATTATGCAAGTACACACGTTATTGGTTTTTACAGGTTATCTCATGATGCACGAACGATGTTTATAATGTGGAGAAGAGACATGAGTGAGAGAATGTGGAGCATTTGGCAAGAAAGAAATGGTCCTATCTTCCAACAACATCATCCCAGCCCAAATTTAGCTACGAGTACCTTTAGGCATGAATTCGCTATAGTTATCCATCAAGGGAGGAAGAAATACCTCATCTACGTAGTAAAATAGCTAAACTCCTTTTGTAACTTTAATTCTTTCGGCCTTCACTTTAGCTTCTTGTAGCTGTTTGGCTACGGCTGTAGCTATACAACACTACAACCGATCGGCTGCACAGCCTGATTATATTTTGTCAAAAAGAAAAGAAATCCCAAATCATATATTCTAACCAATGTTGCTCAAAACTGACTATTGACTGGCTGGCTACTGCATCTGCATTTGCAGTCGAGCCGCAGCTGGCTCAACCGAATCAGTAGGGGTGCGAACCTTCCTGATTCATGAAAAATAAGGTCGGTATTTAGTGAAACAAAACCATATATCTTTTAGGCGCCATGCTGCGCTGACGAGCCACGGAGGTTGTCTTCATCAAGCACATTCTCTGCTGCCTGTAGCAACGACCAGCACAGGATGAAGATGATGGTCGACGAGTTAGAGTTTGCTAGCATTTTCGTTCATGTACGTTGCTTTTTTCGTTCTTGGGTTAAGGGCCCCCCCCCCCCCCCCCCCCCGCCCCAGTTCTTAACTTGTGCATTCTTGGGAGATGTTGTTCTTCATGAAACGGCTACCTTTTTTAATTGATTGTTTATGGTGGAACATGTGTCTCTTTTCTTGTTGAGCTTGCTAATGAGTCCGCTCCAACACTCCTCCGCTGAACGCCGTCGTAGCCTGCTGCGGATGGGTACGCACTGCCTTGTTAAAAACTATCCCGAGTGAGATCCATCCGGGATGATTACTATGTAGGGAGTTATATCTCAATAAAAGGAATAAGAATAGCAACAAAGAAATTAAAGTTACAAATAGTGAGTCTAGCCATTTTACTAGGGAGGTATTTCTTTTTCACTAAAGTTACACGTAGCTAGGATCTAAGGCCCTGTTCGGATTTGGGCGGATTCTCAGAATTCAGAAGCTACAATCTAAGAAGCCTCCAAACGGGGGCAGCTTTTGGGGAAGCCAAAATTCTAGATTTTGAGAACCCTAGAAGTTGCTCACGGTTACTTCCATCAGATTTTGCACATGAAATTTACCATTTTGCCCATCTTCCTTCCATGTAATTATTTAATGCTCCCAAGTTGAGCAACAAATAGTAGCGAGGGCATAAAAATCATCTATCCAACAAACAACCATAAAATCAGAACTCAGGGATCCAAACAAAACCATTCAGATTTTGCCTAGATTTTGAAAATCCATCTAAAATCCAATTTTTTTAAAATCTACTAACCGGAAGGCATTTTAAAATCTACTAACCGGACGGCTGCGTGCGTCGATGTGCACATTTCACACTTGGCACTGCCAACCTGAATCGCAAAACCGGAAGGCTGCGTGCGTCGATGTGCACATTTCACACTTGGCACCGCAGAGCAGAGCGCGCGCACACGATCGATCAGTCTGGATCGATCGGATGCAGCGGGCGTCCTACACTCCTATGCTGGCGGCACGCCGTACGTGCCCCGAGAAGGGAGCCGTCAAATCAACTGGCCGTGACATTTCCTAACAACTCCGCCCAGATCGCAATGTTTTAGGTGAGCCAATCAATGCGCGCGCGCGGCTTGGAAAGGCCAGGCCGGCACGCTGGAGCACGAAAGGCGAAGCCGACGTGAGAGGCCGATCGACCGAGAGGGTACACGCGCGAGGACGGCGGGGTCGTCGCTTGCCCGGCCGGTCGGTTGTTCGATCGTCGATCCAACAAGCCCGGCAACGAGTAGCTTCGGTGGTGGTCAAATAGGACTTGTAGCTAATCGCAGGTGCCCCGGTCTACCCCCATAAGCGAAAGGCGTATATGAGACATCACGTCTGTCGCCACGACCACCTACGGAAAAGCACAATAAACTATCAAGATTGGTTCAACTTGATAGGTGGGTGTGCCAACAACTTGTAAAATGTTCAATTTAATGCAATAACTTGATAACTTAGCGCATCTGCAGTCAAAATGTTAAAACGAGGAACATATTTTTAGGAAACTAATGTTATGTCTTCATATTAATTATTTTATACAATAATTTAATTTTGATTAGGAATATTAAATTCCATATTCAGTATTAATAAGTTCACATCTTTGATTTTACGTATTGCTCAGCTAAAAAACTAATATATTAATATGTACTAACAATACCTTTTAGAAATTTAGCATAAATATTTTTAAAGCCTCATGTAGTTATTTATAAAGGGAAAATAAGCTAAAAGACAGAGACAAACATGCTTGTATACAAATATTGAATACATAAGCAAAAGTATAGAGGTCCTAGGGTCCCTATTTTGCTTAATACGTTTTTGTTGTAATGTCGGACTGTAAGTGCACTGATTTGCAAAGTTATTGTACTAAATTAGCTATTTTACAACTTGTTGACTAATCCGTACCTACATGTCAAGTTATTGTACTAAATTGAGCATTTTACAAGCTAACAAGTTATTGTATGGAGGGTGCAATTTACTTATAAATAAAAATGTAGTGAATTGCAACAGGCACAGATTCAACATTCATGGTACAGCAGCACTGCATTGTAATCTTTCTCGAAGAAAAAAAAAGGCTGCATTGTAAGCCGGTCACCTTCACACACACCTTTCTTTAACAACACAGAGCACAACCCTGCTGTGATAATCCCAGAAGGCCATTGACCCTTAATGTTTAACACTGACTGGTTCTGGCGAAAGCTATCCGTCACGCCCTTTTTATCTTGTTTGTTTCACTAGATGATAAACTCCTATAGTCCTATGCATGGACGTGCTGGAATTTTGTATGAAACTTACGCAGCTAAACCTGTTCGGGTCAAAAGTTTTTCTATAAACATAGTAGAGCCTTTGAAAGATTGCACGGAGAGATCTTGGTAACGACCCAAATACCATATGCGACACAATTAACCCGGCCTAGTACGCACGTACCTGAATGAAACATGATTTATTGGATCCCCGCAAATGGGTTCCCGTCGGGCGGGGGCAATCGGTCACATCGAAACGATCAAAGCAACCCTGCATGTCGCTGGATCAAATGAAACAGCGGCACATGCATGGATCGATCGGCCTAGCTCTTAGCTCAGCTATTGCATCGGGCCAGAAAAGGGTCAAGCGACCCGCGGCCACCGATCCCACACGTTGGAAGATCCCGCCCTCCCCACCCGGCCAGCTGCACGTACGAGAGCCGGCTGGACGTGCACCGGAGGGGCCAGTGAGCCATGCATGATGCATGGCGAGCAGTAGGGCTAGGGCTCTAGCAGCTAGCCCAGTGGTAGGCTTCATTAGAAATAGTACTCCTACGACGTGGGACGAGGCTGACTCTGGGACCCGCGCCTGCATGTAGACGCACCCACGTACTGGCGCATGGACCCCGCCAATGCATGGAACGATCGAGAGTGGCTGGGCCGTGGCTTTGGTGTGATGGACGACGAGACTCGCTGTACGTGCGTGCCACTACGCCAGAAGCTACGGTAGCTGCGTGGCTTCTCTCTCCTTCCGGCCGTGGTCACGTGAGACGGGTATGGAAGCAGCTGGTGCGCGCCATACCTGTCCGTTCCCTTCACTTTTTCAGTCTGTGATTTTTTTGTTCGGGTGCTGCACGCACGCTGCCGTGGCCCAGCGCAGCTACCTCTCACTGACGTTTTTGGCCGAAATCACAATCGGACCTGCATGTCAGTGGGACAAGCTCCTCTCAGAGGAGGCTCATCCGCGCAGCGCTGGGACCTGGCCACCTGGGCGGCTGGGAGCCTGGGACGGGGAAAAAAAATGGAGTGCTCGCGCACCGGAGCGGAGAGCCAGCCAGCCTACCTACTGTACGGTGGGCCCGGTCCAACGGGCGTGCAGTGGACCGGTCAACGGTGAACGGCGTGGGAGCCACACCGCCAATCTCTCAACACTCCCCGGCCCCACCAGAGAGCCTACCCGCGGGCCAGGCCCACGTGCGGCACTCCCACACAGGCCACTGCAGCTGGGAAGCGAGAGCTTGGTGCTTGACCGTGGTTGACCATTCTCGAACGAGAGAGAGGCTCGTGGACCGGGTCTACGGATGTGCAGCAGGGGGTAAGAAGGCTCCCGGCCCAGTGCGAATAGGGGCCCTGGAACGGTCTTGACCGGGCCGAGCGTGCGGTCGCAAGCGGGTCCACCACCAGCAAGGCCTGCCCGCCCAGGGGGGACCACACCCACCAGCTGCTCTGCGCGCGAGCGTGGAACGTCCCCGACACGTGGGCCTTCCATGTGCCTGCCCGGGTCGTTTCTGTCACTTCGGCATGGGACGCACGAGGGGCGCGGCATCCTGTGCCCCTGCCGCGCCGTGGGCCCTCTCCTCCGCTCGCCAACCAGTGGACTCATGGACCTTGTGCAACCGTGCTCGGTGCACCGCCGCCCAATGGACGGACTCGGGGACTCGAGTCGCGCGGTGTCGCACGCTCCCGTCCCGGGCGCGCGCCAATCAACATGGCGGCGGGTTGATCGAGCGCGTCGGTCGGGGGACGGATGGATCATGGATTCATGGATGGCTCGGGTTCCACGAGTAGAGTCATGGGCGCCTTTCGTCGGAGGTGACAAGTTCATGGCCCGATTTTGGGCGAGTGGTAGCTAGGTCTGCTGTATGTGTGGCTCACGCATCAACTCAGCGCAACAGTGCAGGGAGCACGAGGGGTACAACGATTAGCACTGGTTTTTGCCACGCCCACACACAGTGGAAAACCTATTTGGAACCACGCAAAAAACATCGCCGGCCAGGACCCATATTCATGCACTCATGCTCGCTTGGTTTTGGTGGACTGGTGAGCTCGTCGTCGTCGTCGTATGCACGGCAAAAACATCATGATGAGCTGCAGCTGCTACGTACGACGTGCATAGTTCTGCAAAAGTATACGGCAGCTACGAGAGGCTACGACCTGCCTACATATACATACACGTACGGAACACAGCGCACAGTGCGCGAGGGCACGTGCGTCGTACGCGCGCACGTACATGCCGCAATGTTTGAGATGACGCGACGGTATAAGTTTGGCGTTTGGGTTTGGCCGGCCGCACGTATAGTGGTGGACACTGTTCGTGCTAGTACGTATACTCTGCACTCCACGCGCGGCTACCATTACCAAGCTCTTGTTCACTCGATCTCACAGCCTGCTCGCGTGCATGGCTGTAGCATACATCGACTCGGACACGCCACGCTGGGACTCGAATCCATCGCCAGGGTCAAGTCGCGAAGCATCCACCTCCATCGAATCGTCGATCGATCTTGACCAGTCTTCTCTCTTCTCCCCAGCCAAAGGGCCAACACGTACCAGATCGTGGACACTGTTGGAGTATTCCGGTGGCATCATCATCGCCGGCTTGACATGCCAGTACTACAGCCTCACCCTTCTACCCCTCCATCTTGCTGCCGCTTCGTCCAACCAATGAATGCACGCGAGCCTCCGATCCCAGCTGCTACAATTACTGACCTGCAACCACCCCCACGGCCTGCCGTGGCCGTGCGTTCCTTAATTTCCTCTTCTTTGCCTGATGCAGGTCCGGCCAGAGCCCCGATGGTCCACACCGCCGGCGGCCCGGCGCCGAGGATGAAACAAGAAGGGCAAGGGTCCTTGAATCCTGATCGAGTCCTGACGCACGGGCGCTGCGTGCATGCTGGCTACTCAGCTCGGAGTGGCTCGAATTCATGAGGCTATCGGCGATGCAACAAAGCTTTATACGAACACATGCAAATCAATGTGCACGCACGCATGCCATTGCCTGCGCCACATCACTACTTGCGTGTGCGCGTGGCGCGTGTCCGTGTCGTCCCAAGCAGGCAAGCACGTGCACGTACCGCGCGCACTGTTCGTGAACATGGCGAGAATGTCCGTGCGTACAAAAGGTCCAGGACCCGGGAGGGCCTACGTGGCTACGTGCAATACACATACACCGTCCGGCCTTTCTTCTTCTTCTTCTTTAATTAATTAATTAATTCACGATGAGATTGATTTCTTTACTCATCAATCTTGGTTTCCTCGCAACAGTAATTATTGTGTCTTCAGCTGCTCATCACATTCACAACGATGCACTGCACTGGCCGGCCTGCTTTACAGGTAGCGCGCACGAGATCTTATCGGAGATCACCTTGTCAGCGGACAGCGGCAGTAGTGAACCGCCGCCTGCACGTCCTCTGGGAAGCAGATACGCATGGCACAGTCCCAGGCTCGCAGGCACGCATCGAGAGCTCGAGACGGAACACATCGCTTCGACGACGGGGACTGGTCACGCACGCGCGCCCTGCCGGTGCCGTGCGGCGACCAGGAGACCCGCGGCGAGGGTGCGCCTGCCTGTACCTGGCGTGCCCGTTCCCGAACTGGGCGCTGGCAGCTTCGGCGACGCACGTCGGCGTCGCTTGCCGTCCTCGTGTAAGTAAGGGTGGCTGTCAGCTAGCCAGCGGTGAATATCGCGAGAGACATGACGTCGCGGCTGCAGCTGCGGCCTGCATGTCTGCGGCCACAGAGAGGCAGGCAGCCATGGCGGCCCAGCTTGAGTCTCTGCGGCATGCGGGGACTGCGAGCGAAGGGTTGCCGCGTTCAGCGCGCAGCGGCTGCTGTGCCCTGCGTTCCATTCCATTCACGGATCGGGCACGCACGCGTAGCCAGTTGTCATGCGTGTCGATGAGCCGATTCCGGAAAGAACAAGGGCGCCTGAACCGTGAAGCGCAGGTAGCCTGACTTGGCAAGAAGAAAAAATTTCGAGCAGGGGTTATCAGGGATTGGCATCGGATCTCCTTGAGATGAATGTTCTCGTCCGTCGTTTTTTTCCCTGTTCTCTGCTGGAAAAAAAAATAGTAGCAGCAGCTAAAGCCAGCAATCAACCACAACTGACTGATTTCCTCAAAAGAAAAACACAACTGGTTGATTCTGGAACAAAGAAACACTTGGGGCCAAAACTTTATTTGGGCCTAGTAGCAGCATGGGCCGCGCGACGTCGCAGGAGGCCCTTGCAGAGGACCAGTAGCAGGCCTTCTACAGAAAGGCCCATTAAAAGCCTGCGGTACCGCATAGGTTTGGGCTTTTCATCTGGCAGGGAACGTGACACCCCGTTCTCTTCCCCATTTTGCTAGTTCAAATCTACTCCTCTCAAAAAAAATATTGCTAGTTCAAATCTACTAAAACCTATCAAAACATAAGTTAAGAATTTTTAACTCTTCTGGAGGAAACATTTGGACCTTATGGCAGCGAGCCATTGTGTATTGCGTTTAGCCGTTTACGGCGAGGTTTGATTGCTCAAGCTAAAATTTAATCCTTATCACATTGAACACATTGAATATTTGAAAGTTAATTAGGATGACTAAATATGAGTTAATTATAAAATTAATTGCACAAATGGAGGCTAAACGGCGAGACGAATCTGTTAAGCCTAATTAATCATCATTAACACAATGGTTACTGTAGCAGCACATTGTCAAATCATGAACTAATTAAGTTTAACAATGTGCTGCTACATTAACTATTTGCTAACGATGGGTTAATTAGGCTTAACAGATTCATCTCGCCGTTTAGCCTCCATCTGTGTAATGGATTTTTGCAAATAGTTTACATTTAATACTTCTAATTAATAAGTTTTGTAACTAATCTATGTTTAATATTTCTAATTAGTATCTAAACATTCAGTACTAAAAATAAATATAAATAAACTGGAACCGAACGCCGCCGGGAAGGCATCGCACGACTTCGTGAATCATGATGACTCGTGACCGTCCGGAGAGAGGCGCAGCGGATTTCATGCGGCCATCAGGCGAGCACACCTGCACCCGTTTTTGTCTTTTCTATGGTCTGACTGCCCTTGGCCTTATCTTCTTTGTTCAATGTTAGAAAACTTTTGTCTTTACGTGTTCAACGCGACAATGTTGCCAGCACATCGTCATGGTATTTTTTGTGCCATCATGGTTCATGCTGCTAATTAGAATTAGACACATTTCTGTCACAGCCCTTGATACAACAACAATTGCAACCGTACCCTCTCAGAACCATTTTACTCGAATTTGCAGTGATGGACCATTTGGGAGCGTGTAGCAATAGAAATCAATAAAAATTTCAAGTGAAAACTTATTGTAGGAGTCGGGGAATTTCATACCTTGATGCCGCCATGACAAATTGACAATATTGACGACTTAGGCCATAGTCTAAACGTACGTAAAGAAACTAGAAGTCGAATGTGTTTCTAATCAAATAACATAAGTAAATATAAATATATTACGGATCCAAATATATTACCACAAATTTCTGCAAGATTCAACATGTACCGAATCCTCATTTCAAAGCTGAAGACAAGCTACTGTTGTAAATTAAAAGGTGGATCTATCTAAACTGAAGAACTGCGGGGGGCAATCTACAAAAGTGCCGATTTGCGTTCAGTCCAAGCAGTTCATAAGAAACGCAGGCCCCTTGTTTCAGATTCCAGGCTTTCGGGAGGATTCGAGAAAGACGAAGGCAGGCAAAGAGCAAGCGATACCGCACACAAACTGCCGATATGGAGGACCAGTTCCAGGTACCGCGAGCTCTCTGTTCGAATCCTTTTCCACGTTCTTGTTCCTGAACTGAGACGTTGATGAATTTGGCGTCAGGAAATATATATTCTGTTCCGCTCATGTTTCCTCAGGGTTTTTGTCGATTCGATTGCCCCGGTTCGTGATTTGGTTGTTAATAGCAGAAATACGCCTGTTTTAATCGAAGCCCGGATAGATGGGACTTGGAATTCCTCCCAAATTATTCGAGGTGGTTTCTAACTTTCTATAGAGTTGGGGATGGAGAGACTATCCATGTGAAATTAGGTTTGGATTTGATATATCCATTTCGGTTAACTTCTTCGCTGATTAGGGCTTTGAGGCATGCTAAAGTGGGATCTTGGAATAAGATTAGCCTGGACACGATGGTCACACAGTCTGACTGTCTGAGTAATCGTAAAGCAACCCTAAACTTTAATATATAGAAGTTGCAGTAGTATCCTAGTAAATTAAACGGTTGGAGTAATTAAGATCGTGACAAGTTGTAATTTGTCCACCAGACAAAGCTTTGCACTGTCATCATCATACCGACACAAGTCCTATTTCAGGTACTTCAGTAGCATCTCCCATTTCTTCGGTAGAGTAAAGAGCCCCCTCAAGTGTGTTGTTGGCCCCTCAAGTCTTATAGTATAACTTAAAAGTAGTAGCTGGGTGCTGGTTCTATTTTTTTTCCTTTTTGCATCCAGTTGTAGAACTACATTTGCTGGGTCCAATTCGTACTAGGTTTGTCAAGATCATAACCATAAATAATGGACATCAATCCTAAAAGCTTAATGTCCTCTGACCTCACCTCTTGAGCAATAAGTTTTAGTGGGGCCTTTCTTGAACCTGTGAGAATATGAGATGACCATTTGGGTTTTAGCATACAGCGACTGTTAAGTTAAATTAGTAGAGTACCTGTGGTACCGTGCATTGATGATGGTTAGTTCGTGTTGTCACTATGGTGCATATCATATTTTTCTTTTATAATTCATCTATTTCTGCATTGATTTGAATTATGGTGCAAACACAAAGCCAGAAAGATAGTACGGTGATTGGATATTGCTACATCATGGCTCTTTTTAGTTTTTACTTCTACTTGTTGCACAACTTGTTGTTGAGTCCGATGCAGAATAAGTTAGTACAGATCGTAGAAATTAATCACTGATATTAATCCTAAGAGCTTATGGTCCTAAGGACCTGCCTTGGTTGAACACTGTAAATTTTTAGTCTTGAGCAATGCAACATGCACAGTTCAATATATTCTTTAAACTCCTGAGAATGTTAGACACCATACGAGTCTTAGCACACAGTATGAACTGCATTAGGTGTTTGGTTAATTCATAATTGCATTAAGCTTGCCAAAGCCTCATATTTGCTTATATACACAAGTCACAATTCTGCACTGGTTATGAATTATGATTCATATATTTTGTAACATGGCGATTGGGTAATCTAGGTCATGGTTCCTTTCTCCGAACATGCTTGTGCTTGTCAGAATGCATCCTAACTATGTGATCTTGTTTTAATGGTTATTATCAACATAGGATGGCAAGGAGGAGGTCATCCAAGCTTGGTACATGGATGAGAGTGAAGAGGACCAGAGGCTTCCACATCATCGTGAGCCCAAAGAGTTCATCCCTCTTGACAAACTCTCAGGTTTGTGCATGTCCTGCTCTAATCTTGAATCCATATGACATATTGATAGACTTACTGATGCTGAAATGTTACCATCTTGGACCCCCAGAGCTAGGAATATTAAGCTGGCGTCTAAATGCTGATGACTGGGAGAATGATGAAAACCTCAAGCAAATTCGTGAAGCCAGGGGTTACTCTTACGTGGTTCGCCAATAAGTTTTTCTCTGGCTACTTATTTCGTTAGATTCTATCTAGAGTGGCAAGGTCAATTCCTATTCAAACTAGTATGATAAACATTTTCCTTATGCAGGACATTTGTGATGTGTGTCCAGAGAAGTTGCCAAACTATGAGGCTAAGATAAAGAATTTCTTTGAAGAACACTTGCATACTGATGAAGAGATACGCTATTGTCTTGAGGGTAGCGGTAGGTGCCTTTTGTTTGCATTTAGAGCAGTAACAATCAAGATATTTCCTTTTTATCTAATTTACATACACAACTGCTTCTCTTATGTGTTTTAAAGGCTACTTTGACGTGAGGGACCAAAATGATCAGTGGATCCGCATAGCAGTGAAGAAAGGAGGCATGATTGTTCTGCCTGCAGGAATGTATCACCGCTTTACATTGGATACGGACAACTACATCAAGGTATCTTTGACTTGTTTCCCTGTTCCCACTACGGCTTTTTGTCTTCTTAATCTGGTGTTGTCTAAATTGATTAAACAATGATGTTTCTGCATGTAGCTATATATGTTATTCACTCTTGAAGTATTCACTAGGCTACAATTATTTTAAGTGGAAGAAAACGCCTATGTAATTCCAGAGGGACAATTTTCTTGTTTATGATATGAATTATGTGTTATGCCACTCCTGCAAATTTCCTGATCACATCTTAAATCTTCCATAATAAGCTATATAGAATAACGAACATTAGTGAATCAAGGTGTTGAATGGGATTTTTCTTATTATGTTTGTGGCTTGTGCAGGCAATGCGTCTCTTTGTTGGAGAGCCTGTTTGGACGCCATACAATCGCCCCCATGACCATCTCCCGGCTAGGTACCTATGTCTGAACTCTGAAAATTCAGCATTATTATGTTCCATACGTTCTTTCTTGGATTCTCGTTTCCCCTTTCATCGCCCACTTTATCCTCTGTTCGCTTTGACTTAATGAAACTTTCTCATGATTTCAGGAAGGAGTATGTCGATAGAATCATCAACCGAGGTGGAAACCAAGCTGTTGAAGCTCGTTGAATGTGCACTAGCATATCGGCATGTTTGCTATCGAGTCTGCTTGTTGTGCTACACCTTACAAGTGTTGCCGAATAAGATGTGCTACCGCAATCTGCTCATACCACAATCATGCTCGTGTGCCATTCAGTAGTTTGCACAAAACCTGCTTCAAATCTTTCGTAGATATTTTGTAAAATGGTATGAATGATGTGGTCTTTGATGAATGATGAAGATTCAAACCCTCTGCTCGTCTCAAATCTGTGAAAAGCTTGCGCGCAATAATTGGCTTGCCGAAAGGGATGCTTGAAAGTTCCTCATACCAACTCTCAGCCTGATTGACTGGCGTGGTTCAATTGCTTTGCTGTCCAACATTTTTTTGTCTGCACCCGGTCAAGAGGAGTAACTCAAGTCCTTCTCAGAGTAGCACGACCAGATCTTCGTAATGATGTAGTCACAGTACAGTCCTACTGCTGATTAACGAAAAGTTCGCGCAGAGTGAAATGAGTGATGGAACTGGCTGGCTCCTGGAATGATTACCAGGTTCGTCCTAGGTCTCTTCCAGCCGAGAAAGTGTGTGCTCATGAAGATGAACACGTTTTACGGCTGCCGTCTAGTCGCTTTGCGAGCATTGGTCGGCAGAGATGATCACCTGCGAAGAACACTTGTGATGCCGGTGAATTACTTATGTGTGCGACTACATTGCCACACAAAATCTTCAAATTTCCTGAGCATGCCAAATTTTTCGACTAAAAACTAGGAGAATGGATCATGAGATGATCAACTGATCATGATTGCTGCTCACAGGTACGTACTACCAAACATCTTCAGATACATTTCGTAGTGGCGACAACTGACATGTGAGTAGAGTGATGAGGAACACTTTTCGCGAGGCCAAAAAGATCTCAAAAGTTTGTGGGGGAAGAAAAAAAAAACTCGGAGAAGAAAAAAGGGACGTCCCTTTCGCGGCGAACGCGGCGTATCTCGCCGGCGGATCGGCGCGGCAAGTTGCAGCCAATCACGAGCTCGGCAGCCAATCACGCGCAGTGCCTACAGGCGAGGCGATCAGGAAAAATGGCCACGAGTTGTCGCCGTCGTCGTCCTCCTGTCGGCGGTCGATTCTGGGGAGGTGGATCTCGCCACTTGCGCCGGGCGCGCCAACCTCAGCTACACCCCGCGACGTCCAGAACCTTCCGAGCTCCACCCCGCCACGAACGCGCCCCGCGGTCTAGAACGTTCCATTCCCCTCCTGACCAGTCGCGTACAAAGGTCAAGCTGGTATTTATCGCCGCCGCACCGCCACTCTCGTAGCACAGAGGCCTTCTCTTCCCGTGCGCGCCGCGCCACGCCACGCCACGCCACGAGTGGCTCAGAGCACTGTAGCACGAGCGACGACTGTTAATTCTTGGTTCTCGGGATCGCCAGCGCTGGATTCGACGATCGCAGCGGAATTCGCCTGGGGATCGTTGCTTGGCTGCGGCTCATCCGGGGGCAGAAAAGGCTCGGCGTCTGGGTTGGTTGGTGGGTGGCGGTGGCACGATGGACCACCCACTGCTGCCGGGGATGGTGACGGTGAAGGAGGAGTGGCCGCCGGGCTCACCGCCGCCGGAGGAGGAGGTGGAGGACATGGACGCGGAGGGGGCGCCGCGGCCGATGGAGGGGCTGCACGAGGTTGGGCCGCCGCCGTTCCTGACCAAGACGTTCGACCTGGTGGCGGACCCGGCCACCGACCAGGTCGTCTCGTGGGGGCGCGCCGGCAACAGCTTCGTCGTGTGGGATCCTCACGTGTTCGCCGCCGTGCTGCTCCCCAGGTTCTTCAAGCACAACAACTTCTCCAGCTTCGTCCGCCAGCTCAACACCTATGTGAGTCTCCTGTCCTGGCTTGCCAATTTAGTTTCTCTTGGGTGTGTTCACTTGCTCTCGAGTAGTGTGCATTTGTGCTTGTGAGGTGATGTTTTTTGCAGTAAGTTCCTTGCATTGTGGAGTGCAGTAGCATGAGTGATCAATCGAGTCGAGTCTACTACTAAACATTGCGATCTGTGTCAATATACAGTATGAATTTCCTGAGCAAGATCACATTTCCTGGTGATGTAATTTTTTTTTTGAAATGGTGGTGACGTTAGATGAATTTTCTGCACAATCTGGATTTCTAGTTGAACTGATGGAATCGTTTGCCAATATCCGTAATTTTGTAGTGACAAATGTGGCGTATAAAACCGAAAAGAATGATTCAGACGCACAGGATGATGACGGGAGATGGCAGAACCTGCATGCATCTCCATGGCAAGCTGTTAAATTTCTGACACGTTCTTTGTTCAACTTGTTACTGCGTAGCTAGATGGATCAAGACATCGGATGACGCTACAAGAAAGAAACTATGTGAAACCTACAGTTTTACATACTTTGTGAAACATACAGATAATCTGCCTTCTTCGTTCACCTTTCACCTCCATCTGCGCTTTTTTTCTGGACAACTTTGAACTAACTATATATTGCTCTGTTCGTTGTCTTGCGATCACTGCAGGGTTTCAGAAAGATCGATCCGGACAGATGGGAGTTCGCGAACGAAGGTTTCCTGAGGGGGCAGAGGCAGCTCCTGAGGCTGATCAAGCGGCGGCGGCCGCCGTCCTACCTCCCCGGATCACAGCAGCAGCAGCAGCAGCAGGCGGCCCAGCTGGGGACATGCCTGGAGGTGGGCCAGTTCGGCGGCCTGGACGAGGAGATCGACCGGCTCAAGCGCGACAAGAACATCCTGCTGGCGGAGGTGGTGAAGCTGCGGCAGGAGCAGCAGAGCACGCGGGCGGACATGGCGGCCATGGAGGCGCGGCTGCAGCACGCGGAGCACAAGCAGGTGCAGATGATGGGGTTCCTGGCGCGGGCGATGCAGAGCCCGGACTTCTTCCAGCAGCTGCTCCAGCACCAGGACCGGAGGAAGGAGCTCGAGGACGCCGTCTCGAGGAAGCGGCGGCGGCCCATCGACGCCGCGCCGTCGCTCGCCGGTGGCGAGGCCAGTGGGTGCCCGCGTCATCAGGACGAGCTGCTGTTCCGGCCGGGCGGGTTCGAGGTGCTGGGGAGCGGCGAGCCGGGGACCTCGGAGCTGGAGAACCTGGCGCTCAACATCCAGGGCCTCGGGAAGCGGAAGCAGGACGAGAAGGAGGCCCAGGGCGGCTTGGCAGCGGAGCTGACCGACGACTTCTGGGAGGAGCTGCTGAGCGAAGGGATGAGGGGCGGGCATGCCTGGACGGCGGTGCCGCTCGTGCCGACAGATATGGAGAGGAGGCAACGGCCGCCGGGCCGGTACGTGGACGCGCTGGCGCAGAGGATTAGCTCCATGAGCAATAGCACCGCGAAGTAGGCAGAGGCGGCGGGTGGCGCTCGCGTCGTGGCCGTAGTTCGTGAATCAAATTGACCCTCCGATTCGTCGAGAGCCAACGTTAGTGGCAGCTCCATTGCTGTGGCAGTGTTCTTGCACACTGTACGTACAGTGCCGTGCTGTAGGCTTGTAGCGATGGATGGCCGGCGGCGTAGTATTTCGGAGTCGCCGGATCCTTGGTTGTAGTAGTGCATATATGAGCCACGATTCTTAATTGTGATCATTAGTTGCATTCTTTTAGCTCTCGTTGCATCTGTCTAGAACTCTTCATGCATCGGTGGTGATCTCTGGTTTGGGTTTGTAAGTTAGTGACTTTGTTGGTGCTCGTGAGCTCGTCCTGTTCTCTGCAATCCGTCGGTGTCCGTAGCTGATAGCCGGCGCCGGCGTCATGAAGGCAGGGATTGCGCGTGGAGCACCCCAACGGACGCCTCTGCCGAACGGTTGGTTGGTTCCAAAAGAGCCGCCGGGTCGCCCCACCCCGATGACGCAGGCTAGGCAAAGGGACCAAGATGTTTCTGTCGTCGGCTTATTGGGCCGTGCGACGTGAGGAGTTTCTTCTGTGGGCTGTCGTCGGCTTATCGAGCCGTTCGATTACATAGGGCTGTAGTCTCCTTGTGGCCCACAGCACGGCACGGCCTGGTCCGGGTGGACTGGGCCGTGGCGCTCGGCGCAAGCTGGATTACACACTGTTAACGGCCCACGTGTGGTACCGGCAGGCGAAAGCGACTCGATCGGGCTTAGACATGATGATTCCCCTAAAAAAACAGAGAGAAAAACATGATGATCGGCGCTTGCATTAGCTGCAGTGCAATGATATATTTATGGTGGGGGAGAGAACGTGGTATCAACATTTTCAGTGCCCTACAATATTTTAAATATACTACTTTAATATTTTTATTGTAATATTACGATAAAGTATTGAACTAGACCACTTGATTTAGGTTTGAGAAAACGTTGAATCTAGTTTAAAAATGTTAAATCTACCACCCTTATTTTTACTGGACCGTGTTTAGAGCTTGTTTTGATCATCTTATGTCTTAAAATTACGTACTTCAACCAACATTCATAGATCATAAGGTATATAGGCATAGCAACTCCTTCCTTAACCAGCTACCAGAAGCTACACATAGGAGCTCTTATGATACCGTTTATGTGAATACAGGGGCATATCTAACATGGGGCCATGTATAGATGAAGAGGAGGAAGAAGACTAGTTTTCCACCGCTGTCTCATGACTAAGTGTTATCTCAACTTAGTGGTAATGGATCATGACCCTCGTGCTTTCTTTACCATCCAACTCAACCCTATCTATTTTTAGCTCAAAATCGTATAGTATATGACCCGATCATTATTAAGCACGATATTTAAATTTGTTAGTCTAAATTACAGAGCTTTTACCACACTTTTCATCCGACCGTTGATTCTCTTAGCTATCCCTAGTTCATTCAACGTTATTTTCGAAAATGAAATCTTATCCATGCTGGACATGCTTTGAGCCCCTGCCAATCGAAGCACAACACAAGTCGACGCGTTCGATGGACGGAGTGATGGTAGCCGCTGGGAAGAGCGACACGCGTACCTCGGGCGCACGCGAACTTCACGCCTAAAGAGCTAAGCAGAATGAGCTCCACATTTAGGTATGGAGATGCATGCTCGAAAGGGCCTCCTCAAGTGCAGTGCAGGCTTGTCTTTTCGGGAGCCCCACCATAGCATAGCTTGCATTGGTTAATCAAAGGGAAGAAAAGCTCAGGCATGCCAAGTTCTACTTTCCTTGCATCTTCCTTGTCCATCGGGACCACGTACTGCACTCATCTCTCCCCTCGCCTTTGCATTATTCTTCTTCCCCTGCGCATCAGCTTTTGGAGATAGTACAAACAAACAAAAGATTACACCGAAAAGGACTCCATAAAAAGTCCTACATAATCTCCAACAGCCCCCACACCATCAAGCCGCACGCCAATGCTAATTGCTAATCTCTCTCTCTCTCTCTCTCTCTCTCTCTCTCCCCCCCCCCCCCCCCCTAAGTATGGCCGGGAGGTGAGAGGGGCACGGTGAGGTGTGCTTCAGTCAGTTTAGTCTGTGCAGCACAAGAAGATGAAGCTGCCAGCATGATCTGAAAGCGGACGCGTTCTTCGTGATCATGTCTGGGCAAGGACAACACGGGAAATAGGCGAGGCGACCAGATCATCTAGCAGTTTCATTCTCTTGTGGCAGCACACACCTATACTTGTGCTGAAACCCTAGAGTTAGGCAACGTGTATCTTCTTCCACGCAGCGAGATCTACACCAACGACGGTAAGTTCAAGCTAAAGCCAAGGATTCACGCATACATGTAAATTCTATCCTACCAATTGATACGCAGCTTTTAATTTGCTCCTTGATGGAACAGCAGGTAGGGTTTTCAGGTGAAGAAGCCTTGCATCTGCATGTAGAGGACAATTGATCTCGATGCATGTTCCTAGCTTCCAGCGTTATTAATTCTTGGCCAATTCGTTTCTGCAAGAGTTGCGTCTACGATGTTACCTTTGTAATTTTGTAGTACCGAATTAATAACTGCAGTAGTTTCTTTAAGGCATTTGGATCCAGGATAATGGCATGTTTCATCATTTTGAAATTACAAGTAACAGACACTCTGAAGAAACTGTAGATCATCTATTCATCTTCTGCTAGATCAAGCTACGATCAAAGTAGGATAGGATCAAGGTATTATGAATACATAGTGGGAACACCATCTGACCAAACTGCAATCTTGCTACATCAATATGTAATGTATGCCCCCACAACCTAACAACATCTATATGTGGCTTAATCTCAAAATGGAAAATAACACTAGTTTTCAGGGCAACTATGAGTCACAAAAATAGAGTTACCGAACAGATCTATTTCAACAGTTGCATTTGATTAATTTAAATGTTGTAGCAAATCACCCACTGTCAGTAAACTCATTTGATAAACCATGATTATTCTGAATATCTGATGCAGTTCCTCTTATGTTAAGTCAATATCTGACACTACATGATGCTAGTATATACAGTATCACTGAGCATGGACCTGGCAGTACTTGAAGTTCCATCTAGAAAGGACACGTGCATTAATTTACACGAAGTTTGAATCAACATGATAGTCTCCGGGATATTTTTGCCCTCCAAATAATTCCAAGGATATTGAATTCTGGCACACAATTTAGAGTACAGCAAAGTTTTGCTCTCGCTTTTACATATCTGTCTTCTACTTAACATTTGTCAGATTGCTCACCATTTATATGCCTATCAAGTCTCAATTATGTATTTCCTTGTTCAACCTATGAGTCAACAGGGATTGTTTTCATCATGAATATACTACCATTTTGTTTTCTAAATCAACTTGTGATATATACATACGCATCCCGGTCTGCGACTGAATGTCTGAATATTCTTATCTGCATATCATACTGCATCAGGAATTCAGAACACAAGGTGTCTGAAATTTATGCATATAAGCGCAACTTCTTACAGCTCACCGCTCAGGCGTCAGCCGCCCTCACTGCGTGACCGAGCCCGTTTGCTCCCTCTCTGTTGTAATCCTCCATGGACCAGCCTAATCGAAAACATTTTGGTTTGGAACGTTCGCGGGTTGAATGCTCGCTGCCGTAGAGACGCACTGCGAACGATGGTAGGAGACGCAAACATAACAGTGGAGTGTCTCCAAGAGACCAAGCTGCAAGACCTCTCGCGTTTTCTTGTCTGCGAGATGCTTGGCCAGCGTTTCACAAGCTTCGCGCAGCTCCCGTCTACGGGTGCAAGTGGTGGCATCCTCGTCGCGTGTAGAGGCCCTGAGGTTTCATGCTACACCGTTCACACTGGCCGGTTTTCCATCACCGTGAACATCGCCCTGGGCACGTCAGATGATCAATGGAGTCTCACCACTGTGTACGGGCCACAGCTTGAAGCAGAGAAGCTTGAGTGCGCCTCCAGGACCAAACATTTAGCGGCAGTAGGCTGGCCGGCACCGACAGGAGCTCCGGATCTCCAACTCTGATTTTTGTCATCAATGCTCCCTTTTTGCATCTTTTGCGTAATAATGTAACCTAAACGATGAACGAAAACCGTGTGCGTGCGTCCGGATAGGCTCGCGTTGTAAACATTTTTCTTCTTAATACAAAGATACGCAGCTCTCCTGCGTATTCACGAAAAAAATAAGCGCAACTTCTCAGCAGCTCCTCTCTTTATTATTTCCTTGCTTCATATTTCTGCACCAAATTACTTCTTACTCAGGCTAATTCAGGAACGATACTAATCAACCTTGAGCGTAAGACGTCTTGTTTCGAAACACAGGAGCGCTGACGCAGCTCAGTTGACTTGATCAAGTCGAGACGTCGCTGCTACTTGCAGCTAGCATTTCTGTTCCAATTCCACCGAATAAACCTTTTGCTGCTTTACATTGCATTGCAACAAGTACACAAAGACAAAAGGACTTTGCAAGCATAGCCGCGGCGAAGTGGACTTCCAACAATTTGCATGGAACGGCTGACCTTGGAATAGGTGCACTACACCATCCTGCGGTACCGTGCATCGGCTCTAGCTGCCTAATGTAAAATGGAGAGGGGTAAAATGGTTCCTTCTTCGTCGGCGATGGCGGCGGCGGCGGCAGCGCAGGGGGTCGGTGCTGGCCCGGCGACGGACGAGGAGGGGGTGGCGGGGGAGAGCCAGAAGCGGCATCCCGTCAGGCACGTAGGAGGGCGAGCTGCGGGAGCACTTCGCCCGCTTCGGGGAGGTGCGCTCCGTCATCATGATGCGGGACAGGGAGATGGGCCACGACCGCGGCTTTGGTTTCGTCGTGTTCAAGGATGAGGCTGACGCGGTGGCCGCGCTCAGCGACGGGGACAAGCCCAGGCACTTCATCTGCGGCCGGATGGTGGGTGTTAAGAGGGCCAGAGACTCGAGAGCGCTCAGAGCGAGCTCGGCGGCGCCCTCCTCCGGCGAGCGGGCGACCCCGACGAGACACCCCGGCCTCGACGGAGTCTCCCCCTAAGACCGCGTGAACCGAGGTGAGTCCCATGGTGGTTTCTGCTCCGCACCACACGATCGAAGGGGGGGAACAGAGTTTTTTCCTTAATCAGAGGGGGAGATCGGAGGTTGCAAGCAGGACACCCGTGGACGATTCGCAACAGAAGGAGTTCCTACCTCGGATTGGGATCGTGAGATTGAGAGGGAACGACGTGGCGGAACCGCTCGGATTAACTTGGCTAAAGCACAATTAAGTCACCTAACATGCGATCATATGCTTTAATCAAGTTAACTCGGCAGTCCGTCGGATTTCATCCGATAAAACCACTATACAGGATCGAGTTAGCATAGCTCACACGAAGATAAGTGGTTCCAGATAACACAATAGATCATCCACCTAAACAAGTTCAAATTTTATTACAACACAGGTTCGAAAATCAGAGTTTTACAAAGATCATGAGCAGCGGAAAAATAAAACAGAACAACGGAAGCTAGCGCCGGGTCGGATGTCCCTGATGAGGCCGATCAGGACATCAGTGGTCCCTATCCTCGCCGTCCGAGGAGGGATCCCACTCAACCATCCACCCAGGAGGAAGCTGGGGAGGCCAAGTGCCAACAACAGCACACTCAGAAACTTCAACATCACCTGAAAGATGTGCCACAAGCAAGGCTGAGCTGCTAAGCTCAACAAGACTTAACCGACCGGTGGGAAAACTACTCCACCAACTTCTAGACATGCAAAGCTCTTTGGCTGAGGGGTTTGTTTTGTCAAAAGCAACTACAGTAGGTCCTTACCTTCAATATTTTAGCTCAGATTCTAAGTTCATTAACCAGTCTATATTAGCAACTTATGCTAAGCAAACAAAGTTTCCAAACAATTTAAAGAGCAAGCATTAAGGTTCACATTATCATCGTGTTCCATCTTTACTCAGTGTAACATAGCGATCAAGCAGTCCCAAGCTGTGAGAGGCAGACGAATCGATTCGAATTTCTTAACCATGCATGGAGAACCTAATCTCACGACATCCGCACACCACAGAGGGTCGCTTCCTGTGTCAGCCGTCCCCATCAATTCCCAGGCACGTGTCAGGTCCAAACTTCCCTTGGCATGCAATGCTCCACAGTCCCGGCCTATCGCTGCACTGTGACCGCACTTGCACCCACATGATGCACCATGGGAACCTCGTTCCAGGGACAGCAGAGGTATAAGCCACGCCTAGTTCAATCAGGTACTAGGCTTCCCCATCCCATACTAGGTATGAGATTAGTACTTTCAAACACTTGATCACGAACACCAACACTTTCTGACCTTAACCAATTTCAAGTAGACAGACAGGACAATCCACCTACCACCAAAATAGTTCACAAGGCCCTACCCCGTCCACCGTCCTTATAGTTGTAACCAGAAGGAGAACAAGCAACTCCTATAACTCGCGAGTGACAGGGAATCACTCGACTTTTACCGAGTCCTATTAAGCACTGCAACTACTCGGACTTATTATGCTAGTGTTCAGATCAAGGGAACTGAGGCATGCAGCTATGGTTTCAAACAACTCCTATAACGTAAATGCACATACATACAAATGAAGGCATGCGCAAGTTTAGAAAGAATGGGTTATGCTCCGGGGCTTGCCTTCGAGCGGGGTGGAAGCAAACTGATCTTCTGGGTGCTCTGCTTCAGCTCCTGCAGTCGGCAGCTCGGCTACCGCTCCGTCTTCTGGCACCGGGTGCAGCTCGTACGTGCCGTCGGCGAGGTTTAGCTCTACACAGAATGCAAATGCAGGGGTTAAAACACTTAGATGGTTATTTCAACAACACTTGCAAGCTTTAGCTCAGAAACTTGTAGCAAAACTACAAGAAAGGTGTGGAAAACCAAGCTTCTGCTGATAGAAAACAAGATAAAAGAGTCAGATCGGGAAAACTTATGATCTGACTCTCAGACCTAAGGAATAACTGTACTGGGGTCCTCAGACTTAACACAGAGAAGTCCCCGAAATTTTACGCAGATACCCTTGGTCAAAAGAAAAAGGATACAGCTGAACCCTCGGGCGAGGCGGACAAGGGTCGGGCGAAGCAGATAGGGGTCGGGCGAAACGGAGAGGGGTTGGGCGAGACGGACAGGGGTCGACAGCTTACCTCTGTGCCTACTGGTGAAGTCTTGGGGTCGGGATGGAGCAAGCTCAGGCGGAACGACGAACGATGCTAAGTTTCTGGCGGCGGCGGTGCTTCTTGTGGACAACAAATAAGCTTCTAGCTCGACGTGGAGGAAGCAAGCGGCTGGTGGGTGTGGGAAGGCGAGTGTTGAGCGGAGAGGGGGAGTTCCTCAATGAGCTTATGCGGCAGCGCTTTAGCACGAAACAGAGGAAGGTGCGGCAAAGCAACGATGGCGAAGGGAACTTCGGTAGAGGCTTTGGTACTCCCTTTTATAGCTGCGCGGAAGAGAAAGAGTTCGGACAGCGCGAGGATAAGGTCGAAGAGGATGGAGTGCTCTGCTGTGGTAGCAATTGGTTGATGCCTCCATTGGCCGGCGAAGCGGAGCTCCGGGGACAGGGTCTTACGGTATTAGGCACTGAAGACAGCGCTATGCAGGCGCAGTTTTACCGGAGGGAAGGATTGGCGAGGTCGAGCGCGGGGTCTGGTCGCGTCAAGCATCGGATTGGGTGTGGCGACTCGGCCAGTGTGCGGCAGGAAGGAAGGAAGGGGCACTGCAGGCGAGGTGACCGGGCGAGCGGCGACGCTAGCAAGCGCAGAACCGGCGGCTTTGCCGTGGCACGCTACTGGCGAGGTGGGGGAAAAGAGTTGTCACTGCCGGCACAGTGGTTGGCGGAGGCGGCATCATCGCGGGGCGCGCGCGTGGGCAGCTCGACTGAGGGGCAACGGAAAAGCCGGAAGATGTTGGGGTGCGCGACCAGGGATCCTGGTGAGGAGATGTGCGCGAGAGGCGAGGCGGACTGGCGCAGCAGTGGCTAATCCTTGGTCGCAGCGGCAACAGGCGCCTGGCGTGGCCGGCGAGGTTGCGGGCGAGACGAGACGAGGCGGAAAAGGGCTGCAGGGCGCTTCTGTGCGCGATTGGAGAGGAGGCGCGCTGATCCATCTTGTCGTGACCGGCGACTGGGCGAGGCGGCGCTCGTCGGGAAGGTTAAGCCACGCGGCGACGAGGCTCTGAGACAGGGCGCACGCTTGCTCTGACGTGCTTGACCCGAGAGATCCGTGGGATTCGTTTTTGGGTCCATCTTCCAGTCTCTGGTTCTCCCAGTTTCCAAATTGCACCACTTCTACTGCCTTAACAAATGTTGTAGAATTCAGGCCAAGGTCCAACTCTTGCAATTGGACTGAGTCCAAAAACGCAGTGGATTTGGGGATCCACGGCTCCAAAGTTTGGAGGAACACTGGTTTCGGGACTTAGAGAAAAACTGCGGTCTGTCGGTTTCAGGGGTCGGGGCTGATTTGAGCTGCAGATTTGGGAATCTTCGGAGATGAAAAGGATTAAGGTCCAACTAACAAGGTTGTAGCAGGGACTTCGTTCTCCAACTTTCTTAAAGGAATTTCTTGGCGTCCTGCTCAACGCTCCAAAGATAAACCCTCCTTAAGGCGCTAGGTTGGGCTGAAAACCGGACTTTAGCCGATATAGCTCAAGATAAGCTGAGTCAACCAGATTATAGGCTTGTCTTAAGATTATCTCAGCTGATTTAAACCTAAGTCATTACAAATGAATTGCCCGCGAGCTAAAGCTCTGCTTATTTGGGGGGGGGGGACTCAAAATCAATCTCAGGATCAGCTGCTGCGAGCGATTGCTCACATGATATTTGGGGGGATGTGGATTTGAAGCTATCCATGCTGCAATTGGAGGCGACGATCAATAGGATTCCGAGGTGTTCTCAGTTCATAGGGGAGGACCCGCAATTGGGTGCGAGGAAGGAGACGAAGTCAGAACGGGTCAGGCCCTATAGAAACAGGGATGGCCCCCATTTGGCCGTAGCATTGAGGACCTCTACGCTCACTCTTGGAGAGATGAGCCCATATCCATCTGGATTTAGATACCCAAACTTGCACTGTTGGGGGAATCGGGATACCCAGCCAGAAAAGAGGAAATTCGCAGGGATTGTCTAGCTAGGGTTCATCCACCGCCACCACTTGCCGCCTTCTTCGCAGACGCCCTTCGATTTGGGGAGATGAGAGGAGATCAACAGAGACCTCCAAGATGGACAGATCAGGGAGGGGTTCCCAAGCGCAACTTTGAGGAAGATCTCCGAGGGGGTGGTCGATTTGATCGGGAACGCAGGGAGGACCGGTCCAACGATGGATTCCACAAAGAAGCTCAACTCCGGGAAAGGTTGCACGGCACGCGTGAAGCTCCCAGAAGCTGGTCAACTCACTCCGGCTCTCGTCAGGATTCTGGAGGTGATGAGACATACACGAAGAGAAGAGCAATTGACCCAAGGGGGGCAGACCTCAGAAAGATGAACCTGGATGATCTGAAGAACATACCCTAGCAAAATCAAGGCAACAAAATCCCCACCCCAATACATGAGACTTGGAAATCCTTGGTTCGAGATGGGTCCAAGAGGGACATGGGGTGATTTTTGTGAGAAGGGAGGTAATCTGACTGGTGGATTTCGCTCCCAAGAGATGGGATCCTACCAATGGTGCAGTCAGGCTGCACTAATGACCCACTATGTGTTCGTTGCAAGACCTCTGGTCATGTGGCATCTAGACAAAAGGGAATTAATGGAAATGATAAACAACTTCTACAGGGGGGAATTAGACATGACAAGACTGAATTACGGGGTTATCACGTTAATACCAAAATGAGGGAATGCTAACAATGTCAAGCAGTACGGGCCCATTTTTATCCTCAATGTCAGCTTCAAAATCTTTACACGACTGATAATGTCAAGATTATCCAAGGTGGTTGGCAAGTGCCAGTCAACATTCATCAAGGGGAGATACATCTTCGACAAAAGGGGGTGATTAAGAAGATCGACTTCGAGAAGTCTTATGATAGCGTAAGTTGGGTTTTTATGGAACAGGTTCTAAAGAGGAAAGGCTTTGATCCTCTCATCATCCAGTGGATCATGAGCATAGTCCAGGGTGGGAAAGTATGTATTAACATCAACAGCGAAAACAGGCCATACTTTAAGACACGCAACGGGCTGCGGCAGGGGGACCCACTGTCACCTTTGCTTTTTAACCTAACTGCAGATGCCTTAGACAACATCCTGAACAAAGCTAAAAGAAAGGTCACATTAGAGGGGTGGTTCCCAACCTTGTTCCCAGGGGCCTCACTCATGTTCAGTACACAGATGATACGGTCATTATGATGGACTGCGATGACAAGACTATAATCAACATGAAATTCCTATTGTACTGTTTTGAATGGATGTCAGGCCTTAAAATCAACTATCACCAGAGCGAGGTTCTGTCCTTCGGAATCTCGAAAGAGGAACAGTCCAGAATTGCAGATATGCTAAACTGTAAAGTGGGAGGGGGGGCATCCAATGTCTTACCTAGGCATTCCTATGAGTGATGGAAATGATCTTGATATCGCCTAGAGGGGGGGTGTGAATAGGCGTACCCTGAAATTATCGCAAATTAAAAATAAGTTTATCAGCGACTTCTGGTATTTTTGGAGATGTTTCCAGAAATTCCGTAACCTATAGAATTTCTGAAGCAATCTACGGAAATTTTCAAAGCTAAGAGACTAAGCACATTTGTAGTGGAATAAAACTCTCTTTGCCAGAAACCGAAACCTTCGGTTTTAGCTCGAGTAGAGAGAACCCCCAACGCACAGAGTGGCAAATGAGCTCAAGGTCAAACTAGACTTGGTGTAGAGGCTCAGTAGGTGTTTCTCATCAGGCTCACAAAGTTCCTGCACTTCACAAACACAAACACCTGAGTAGATCAACCAAATTCACAAGTTCAACAATGAATGCAAATGAGAGCAAATCAGCGAGGAGACACGATGATTTGTTTCACCGAAGTTCAGATTCACCACTATGAATCCTACATCTCCGTTGAGGAGCCCATTGGAATACGAGTCTACTCAACTCCCTTCCAATGTGCTGGGTCTCTTTCAACCACTTTCCTCGTTCCCACTAGATGACCTTTTTTCTTGCGGAGGCAATATTGCAGCCTTCACAAACTTGCCGCTGCTCACCACACCTTTGGGAGCTAGCCGGCGACACCTAGTCATCTAGGAGTCACACTTCCAAGAGTAACAAATGCTTCACTTGAAACTTGACGAGGCAAACCGGTGCTCAAGTAACTGAGTGCTCTACTATACTCATGAATGGCTCCTCTTTACTACCCAACTCACAAGAACTAACAAAGATCACACAACCTTACAAAGAGGGGTTGGGAAGAGCTATTTTGGCTTTAGTTTAGCTTAGAACAGGCAAGAAGTACACAAGCAACCTCAGAAGCAGCAGCAAGCAACTGGAGAGGGCGTGGGGTATAAATACACCACCCCTCAAAAACTAGCCATTAGGGTGTCAGACCAAAACTAGAACTACCGGTTTCCCAAAACTGGAACATCCGGTTTTTCAAACCAACTAGCTGTTAGTGACACGTGGCATCCAAAACCGGAACTTCCTATTTCTAAAATCGGAGCTTTTGATTTTACCACTGCCTGAATTGACAGAGTGTGTACGTGTGGCTTTTGTGTCTCTCATCAATTCACATAGGAAACTTGAGCACTGAAACTTTGTCAAATAACCATGTGATGCACCCCTCTTGGTAGTACGGCAAACATATACTCAAGATTAAAATATAAACACACTATTCCTTTACTTGAGCTTCATCATCATGAACCATGCCATACTTGATCAATATATCCACTTGAGGGCTGTATCCATGTTTGTCTCTTTGGTTTGAGCACTTCAACCTTGAGCTAGTGACTTGGATCAATATTCAACACATATGAATGAAATCCAACTTTAGATCACAAGTCACCCTTTTATATGACTCAATAAATATTTGATGCAACCCATTGCTATACTCGGTTAGGCTTGACTTGATACCTCGAAATCCTGCAAGCACTAGCCACTCACCCTAGCAAAGCTCATGGCCCAAGTCACCACCTGACCAAACTTCGCTTAGTACCTCATTGCTAATCCCTTGCTTGATTCCTTCATCCAATTGCTGCCACATTTGAGTCTAGTTTTGTTTTGACATCAAGAATGAAACCCACTTGAGATCATATCTTCTTTTGACTTCAATATTCCATTTGTTGCTAACAAGCTTCTCATTTTATTTAGAGACCGAACAATAACCCAATGCCATCATACCTCTATCTTCACCTTAATTTGCTTGTCATATATTACACATGAACACCATGAGATTATACAATATTCATTGTTATGGCATTCATCTTCAAATTAAGAAATCTTGCACTATGACGCTATCAACCAAGCCTCAACTCATCTTTAACATCATTGCTTGCTTTTCGTACTTAGATGAACAATGCCATGTATCACACTTGTTCTTTTCACCATATGAGCCATTTAATAGAATCTTTCCCATAAAGATTATTCATCAATAATATTACACTTGCTCACATGCTTAACAAGTTTATTAGACCTTTAATCTAGTTATCATTCAACACACCAAAACCCACTAGGGGCTTATATACTCTTTCAATGATAAGAATGTAGGTCTGCAAGCCTTTGGGGGAATGGTGAACAAAATGAGAAATAAGCTACAACCTTGGAAGAGGAAGAACCTGACATCTGGTGGGAGACTCATTCTCACAAACTCCTCCCTTAGTAGCATGCCTATCTATCTTATGGGAATGTTCATGCTCCATGAAGGGACGCACCAGCAGATGGACACAATCAGATCAAGATTTTTCTGGAGGGGGGCTAGGGATAAATTCAAATACCACATGGTTAAATGGGAAAATTTGTGCATCCCTAAAGACTATGATGGGCTGGGCATAATGAACACTAGAATCCTAAATGAAGCGTTGCTCCTCAAATGGGTCTGGAGAATATACAATTCAGAGGAGGGGGACATGTGTTGCTCCTTCCTAAAAGCGAAATACCTTAGAAACACTACTTTTATCCATAGAAAGAGGGCGCGGGGGGGGGAGGGGGGGAGGGGGGTCTCAGTTCTTGAAAGGGCTGCATAAAGTCAAAGATAAGTTCTTCTTTGGAGCTACCTTCCAAGTCAACAATGGGAATCTGTGAGATTTTGGAAAGATACTTGGCTAGATAACATTCCCCTTAAACTAGAGTTTCCCAGGCTATATGATTGTTGCAGGGACCAAGAGGTCCTGGTCAGCAAGTGCTGGTGAGGGGGAGAATGGGTTGTAGACTTCAGGCGACCGTCTGGTCCCAACGAAGTCCGAGAATGGGATTTGCTTCTGGACAAGCTTGACCCTATTTACCTGAATGGCCAAAGGGACAAGGTGGTCTGGAGGCTTGAGAGCAAGGGACAGTACACAACCAAGTCTATGTACAGATTTCTAATTTCCAGGGTGTGCAGGACAGACGTGCGATCAGGCTATGGAAAAGAAAATGCCAATGAAACTAAGGATGTTCCTGTGGTCTCTTTTCCATAACAGATTCCCCTCGGGTGAGGTGTTGAAGAGAAAAGGGATGGAAAGGAGATGCCAGATGCCTTTTATGTGGGGTGCTAGAAACTTCTGATCATATTTTCTTTCGATGCATCTTAGCTAAATTTGTTTGGGTGTGTTTCAAGAAAGCTCTCAGCTGGGAGAACACTCCATGCAGCCTGCATGAGTTTATAAGGGGTGGCTAGTTTTAGGGAGCTAATTATGATACGATTCTTTTTTCCTTTACAATAATCTTGTGGGTGTTATGGAATCAATGAAACAAGCTGAGAATTGAACGCAAATTCCCAAATTCACCATGTGATTTCATCTTTGCTATCTCATCTTACTTGCAGAGGTGGAAAATATTGCTGCAGGAATCTGACAGAGGCTGCCTGGAACAGCTAAACAACCAAGTGGCGACCTGGGTGAAAAGATTTCTAGAAGAGGAATGCAATCAAGACCTGATGGTGGACTTCATTTGAGCTGCTGTTACCTTCTATGATAGACTCTGATGGTGTAATCTTTTAGCATATGTCTGCAGATTATTCAGCTTAGTATGTTGCTAGGCTTTTCTGAAGTTTTTTCTCGTAAACTGGTATCCCAGCAAAACGCTCTGTAACAAATCTTTATGGCTTTCTATAAAAAGCAGGATGAGCTCTTCTTAAAAAAACACACACCATCCTGCGGCAGGCAACAAATTGCCTGTCTATTCACACAGTGTAGCAAATAAAAGACAGGCAAAAGCCCAGAATGGTAAAAGATGATGTTCTATTCAGTATTCACACACCAGGTGCGATGGATTGTCTGAACATATAGATACGACATTGATTATGGCAAATAATTATGCATGCGACTACGAACAGTTGCACTGTCATCAGTGACAAGTGCAGCACTAGGATTTGTGAGGAAAGTTCCAAATCTGAAAAGCTCATGTATATCTTGAAACTTGATCCTGCATTCCTACTAGGAATATGATTAAGATGTACTACTCCAGTAGCGAAGCAAGGCATATTCATCTTGATAACGTTTTCTACAGAGTATTCGCCGGATAAGATCCTCACTCGCCGAGCATAACGTCTGCAATCTGCATTATTGGGCTTTGATTCCTTCGTCTCTTTAGAGATAAAAGGCAATGTAGGTGCACTACGAGCCTTCGCACTAGCGAATTCCATCGGTATGTTTTCAGAATACGAAGACGTACTCATGGTAACAGTGCTTAGTCGCCTTCACAAGGTGTCTCCGGAAACCTTTGTAAACCCGTGCTCTAGAGCGGAAAGCGTATTCCTTTGGATACCCTGTCAATACGTTGTCGACCTATTCTTTCTGGAGGGCCCTGCTTGCCGCTCGGCGATCGGCGATCTCACAAAATGGCAGGGAAATTCTTGTATGGGAGGTGAATTTTAGCAACATCTGATCGGTTCAATGATCCAATCTATCCTCCAGCCTATTTACCTAGGCTCTTTAATTTTGCTGATGCAGATATGCAGTTGAAGCCCCAAGACTGGAACGGGACTCTGGCCAGGGACAACATGTTCGGCGAAATGCCTCAGACACCCGGACGTTTCTTTTTTGTGTGGAATTGAAAAGGTTAGGTTTGTTCTTGCTGTCTACACAGTTTCTCTCTGGTTTTTCGGTAATAAATTATTTTATTTTAAACGAAGTTGGTGCTGCTCATAGATCCAATCTGAAGTCTAGGCGTGGTGTTACAGGAGAACTCCTTCACAAGGAGCCTTGCACCTGGGATGAATTCTTCAGCAGATGCAGGCGATAAACTGAAGCTGCAGGTACTCTGTTGTCTGAAATGTAAATCCATCCATATGGTGTTCACTACTGCTTTGACCAATCTTGCTAAAATTCATTGAATTATTTTTTGAAAGATCGAATTCGTTGAATTATTTTGCTTAGCTGCCATTCACGTTCACATTGTCTTTATAGGCTGAGGTTTAACTTGACAAGAGTTTTTTTATGTTCCTGACTTTTTTGTTAACTAGCAATTCATCATATCAGCAGTTTAATGCTGCAACTTCATCATGGTATCCATGTTTGCCAGGCATCTTCAAGAAAAAGAATAATATCTGACTCCTCCCATTTTTCTTATATATTAGTTGAACTGAAAGTACCATTCTCCAACCATGACAACCTCCAAGCAGAACAGCTAATATTTCACTAATAGGATGGAACAGCAATGTGTTCAATGTGAACATCCATGTGCTGATGGGATCTCTGAGTAGCTGTAGTGTCCTCAACCTATCGATCAGCATTGTAGAGTTCGTCACCATATCAACTTCTTGATTACAGAATTTTATTAATCGATTCATGCACGCTTAGTGGAGACAATGGGAGCTAAACCAGACAGAGCATCTGATGAATCTGTAGATTTTGATAACTCAAGTCGGAAGATTCAGTATGCTTCGTTTAGTTCTTCCTTATCTGATGACACATGAGAGTCAATTACCAAGTAAACCATTAGAAAATTGCAATGATGAATCTAGTCTTTGCCTCTCTGTGTCCTTCCTCCCTGCTTCCTAATACACTAAGATAGTTCATTAGTCCAAATGTGAAATTAGTTTGCAATTAGTAGGTCCTAAGTAGCTAGGTAATAGACTGCTAATAAAGTAAGCTTTGAAGATCTTCTATATCTTATTTTTAAGCAAAAGGGCTGGTTGACCTAGGCTGTCTGTCAAAGTACAGCAGAATGTCCCAATTCAGGACTTCCTACTTGCCAACCATTTTCTGGAGGTGTGTGCTATGCCATGCTATTCAAAAGAAAGTACACATTTATATATTTTCTGCGCTATGGATATGGCAGCAATGGCCATGCTTAAAGTTCAGAGAACAAGGAAATTAATGATTGGTTGGATGAACACTAACCAAGGACCACTTTGAACGATTCATCTTAAGATCCGCGGAAGCGACACAGGAAACAATGTTCATGCATATGCTGGCAATGGCGCCTACACGATTAGCCTGTCAAAATGCAGTGCATTGCATGACAGGATCTCATATCAGATTTGATGATCTCTGATCGAGTTCTTGGAGTGCCTGCAGAGAAACATATATCTTCTTGGGAGAAAAAGGAGAATGATAAAATAAGAGATTAAAAATATGATTTTTTTTTCCCTTGACCTGAAAAGATTGGGGCAATCATTCCTACAGTAGTGATAGAGATGGCCCAGTACAATGTAAGCAGTCCTTTTTACATTTTCACCTCTCCTTATATATAGGGGAGTAGAGGGACCCTCAGCCTGAGCTCACTACTACTACTACTACGCCTCTTCACCTTTTCAATTTTTCAACCCCCTCCATGCTTACACTGTCACTGTAGCGCATGCAAGAGTGGTAAAAAGACGTTGCCCGTAGCAGTTTAGGACGGTGTGGTGTTGCTGCCTACACCTTCAGCTACCTCCTAGCTCTAGCTCCTCTCATCCATCAGAGCTACTCCATTCTTTCCTAGAAGCAAGATAGCGTCGTCGCTTCCATTGCATCAGCTGCTTCCATTGCTAGATAGCTATCTAGCTCTAGCTAGCTCGTTGGTTCTTGCCTGCTTGCACCGGCCGTCATCAACCATGCAGGAGCAAGCTGCTGACGCTGCTGGTAATAGCCCTAGCAGGCGGGATCAGAACTCGGGCGCCGGTTGTTGCCTCGTGCGTGGCCCCATCATCGTCGGCGCCGGGCCGTCGGGCCTCGCCGTGGCGGCGGCGCTGAGCCGGCACGCGGTGCCCTTCACCGTGCTGGAGCGCTCCGACGGCATCGCCGACCTGTGGACGAACCGCACCTACGACCGCCTCCGCCTCCACCTCCCCAAGGTCTTCTGCGAGCTCCCCCACGTCGGCTTCCCGGCCGACTTCCCCACGTACCCGACCAAGCACGACTTCCTCCGGTACCTCCGCTCCTACGCCGCGCGCTTCGCCGTGTCCCCGCTGTTCGGGCGCACGGTGACCCGGGCGCGGTTCGACGCGGCGGCGTCGCTCTGGCGGGTGACGGCAGTGTCGGCCGAGGACGGCGGCCGAGCGACCGAGTACGTGTCGCCGTGGTTGGTGGTGGCCAGCGGCGAGAACGCCGAGGTGGTCGTGCCCAAGGTGAAGGGGAGGGGGAGGTTTGCCGGGGAGGTGCTGCACTCCAGCGCGTACAGGAGTGGCGAGAGGTTCAAGGGCATGAGGGTGCTCGTCGTGGGGTGCGGCAACTCCGGGATGGAGATGTGCTTGGATTTGTGCGAGCATGGTGCAATGCCCTTCATGTCTGTCAGGAGCGGGGTAAGCTAGCCATTCTTCCTTAAGATTCATGTAGTTTTTTTTTTTGAAAGAACTGGCAGTTAAGATTCATGTAGTTGCTACTTGATCATATCATCTCTCTTTTTTTACTGTATTAATCTAAGGTTTTCTAAAAAAATGACCTTGGTAACACACTATGTAACATTTTTTTTGGCGTTCCGTCAATAAGCAAGTTTCATTATATGAAGCATTTTCTTTCGTGATATTATCTCTTTTTTTCCTATGAAAATCTTTTGTAATCATTAATAATGTTCTTGAGCATCTTGTTCGCCACTTGTTAATTAACATGCATCTATGCACATGTCGGAATGTATGAAGCAGGTGCACGTCCTACCAAGAGAGATGTTTGGGACGTCAACGTTCGGCATCGCCATGAAGCTGCTCAAGTGGCTGCCGATCAAGCTGGTGGATAGGTTCCTGCTCCTCGTCGCCAAGATGGTCCTGGGGGACACGGAGAAGCACGGGCTGAGGCGGCCCAAGCTGGGCCCGCTGGAGATCAAGAACATCACCGGCAAGAGCCCTGTTCTCGACGTGGGAGCATGGTCATTGATCAAATCTGGAAACATCAAGGTGAGGGCTGTCAAAAGAGTGGATGCTGTGTGCCTCCTTCCTTTCCTTTCTTTTCCTTTCCCATGTCATGCCAACGCTAGCTTTCACTTTTGAGGTTTCTACAACATTCCCCTTTGTTGGTGCGTGAGGTGAAATTTTTTACAGTTTTATCTGCTCTCCCTCTCTCTGCCTGGTTTATTGGCCAAAGTATTTTACCACTTGGCCTTGGGTCTGGTGGCCTGCCTGGTGCAGGCGCCTGTACTTTGGGGTCGTCGCAGAACGCAAATACGTAGCTGTCATCTGAGGCGTATCGTATCGTGCATGAAAACAAAATAACTGCCAGCTGAACAAAAATAGCATCTTCATGGACCATTCCCCAATGTGCTGGCTGATCCATCTAGCAACTTTGTGCAGTGGTCTCACTCTCACTTATAAGCACCGTGTAAATAACCTTACGATTAGCTGTGTCGTGTAGTGAGTAATGTCACATTCCATTTGACCTGAAACCACCTTGTCTATACGTCTATCTGCATGTGCACTTCTGACGCCTTGTGTGTGCTCTGCACCGGATGCAGATCGTGCCAGAGGTCGAGTCATTCACCGGCGGCAACGGGGTGAGGTTCGTGGACGGCAACGAGATGGACTTCGACGCCGTCATCTTCGCCACCGGCTACAGAAGCAACGTCCCTTCCTGGCTCAAGGTAACGCGGCCACTAGTGCTCCAATCAAATTGACACACCAACGCGACACCCCGGCCGCTGCCGTTGCTGATGATGATACGTGTGCATGGCGACGTACAGGATAGCGAGCTGTTCACGGAGGACGGCAAGGCAAAGGCTCAGCAGCCGGCGAGCAGCTGGAGGGGTCCCAACGGGCTGTACTGCGTGGGATTCTCCGGCCGGGGCCTGCTCGGCGCTGGCGCGGACGCCCTGAGCGCCGCCGCCGACATCGCCGGGAGGTGGCAGGCGGTGGCAGCGGCAGCAGCCGCGGCTGGAGCCAAGATCTCCTCGGTGTAATCCACAGGGCGCGCATGCATCATGCATGGTGGTGTGGAGACTGTCCTGCCGATGAGCAAGCTGCTATGCTAAGCATCATGTATGTAGCAGGGAGGGAGACTGATGACTGGGCCGGCACGGTGTGGAGCAAGCGATGAGCACTGATGGCGCTGTGCGCTGCCGCGTGCTGAAACAGCAGCGGGCTCCCCGATCCAGTCCTGGTGCTGCGCAGAGCACAGATGGGTTTGTGTGTTGTGTGTGTATATGGGGACTGGGGAGGACGACGGAGGAGGAAGAGGCCGCTGGGTGACCGGCCGGTGGCCTGTACGTGTATGGTGTATGTGTGCAGGGGGCCGGGGCTGTGACAAAATTTTGGCATAGGACGTCGATTGTCTCATGTACCCGTGCGTGCACATAGGGACGAAATAGTGCAGGCGTCTTTTTTGTCCAAGGATGCCAGGCCGTGATGTCGTCCGCATTACGTCCCCGATTCCAACACCCCTTTTGTTTGCCTGTCCCCACTCTCTCCTTCTCTCTGGTCCAGTGTGATGTCATTTCTTCCAGAAACACTACTGCTTATTTACAAAGCTTTGCACAAACACGTGAGCCCATAGGTGACCTAACAGGGCTGAGCGATATCCCGGTGCAGCATGTGATGGTTATAGATGATTTAATTAGTGTTTTTTTTCTCTTCATTTTTTAAGAGGACAGCAAAACCACCCTCCGTAATGAAAAAAGTGAGGTTGGAATTTTATGCGAGAAACCAAGCTGTCTCGCCCAATAGGAAACACAGTACGACTACCACTACCAACAAAAATATAGATACCACCACAAAAAAAAACTAACACAACTCAAATGTCACTTCACCGAAGCAAATGCAATAGCTCTAACTCAACTCAAATGCCACTCCACCAAAGCAAAATGCAAGAAGTCTATCAATTAGCCACTCTAATGCAATAATCACTGTAAACGTAGGCTTGACTTGGAAGCAAAGACCATTTACACTCGGACTGTGTAAAACTTTCTTACTTTGGAGCGTCCGAACTTCACCAGTTTTGAATCGCTTTCATCTTTTGCGTTGTCATTGGGTACTGGAAATATTATGCAAAATCTTTAAAGAAAGACATTTGTGGCAGGGGGAGATAAATTTCCAAATTTATTAGCAAACATCTCTTATTGTAATTGAACTATGTTGCTCCTCGAGTTTTTTTATAATTTTGCTCGAATCTGCTGCTTTTATTCAATCTCGAGTACAATGTGTTATGTGTGTTTCCTCTATTATTTGCTCGTGTTCAACTCAGTGATACATATATGTTTAGTGTATGTGTGTGTATGAGTCTTCTGCCATTACTTCAAATATTGCAAGTATCAAAATGCAAAGTAGGGTGTAGTGATCTTCATGCTACTTGAGAGATGTCATGTATATCTTTTGCAATTTATTGGCAAATAAGAAGTAAATACAAAATCTAAATATTTTGAAAGAATTCAACAATAATACACACCTAAGATAAATAACAATAAACGGAGCATGGCAATTAGCTTCCATAGATTTGACAAGTCAAATTTTTTTCTTATATCGACTCACGTGTCATTGAAAGATTTTCTAGCCACATTTAACTCAAGTTGTGGTCGACGATTTGATACCTGCAAAAAATATGGCACACTACACTTCATAAAGTTAAAGTATGTTTAAATATGGCAATAATGACCTAAGCAACTCTACGTCATTATGCGCGGCGACTTACCTAATAAAAGGAATTGGGATTACAAAACTTGTATAGTTTATGACCTAAAATCATTTTCGCCACACTTTCAAGTCTAAATTGTGCCCATGACAAAATTAAGGTCACCGTGAGGCCTGTGTCATTGTTTGTCTAAGCTAATATATTGCCACAACTTCATTGCAGGTACATGGTGCGTGTGACATAATAATCTAAGTACAAAAAATTGGCATACGTATCTTATGATGAGAAACTGAATCCATGTCTAATTAGATCGATTTCATCTAACGAGATAGTTAATGTTTACACTCGACCAAATAAACTCACAATTTAAACTATTATGGTTTAAGATGCTAATTATTTTAAATGATATTTGACTTCCAAATTTTTGGTATCTTACTGATTAGCAACTGAGGTCCCTTTTAGCTTGCACACTAATTTTTAAAAACCATCTGACTACTCATTTTTCTAGTGGTCCAACCATCATTATGATGGGCTGCATCCATGTTGACTTAAATAGAAAATTCTCTATATATTACCCGTTACCATTATATGAAAAAAAAATCCAAACTACTCATAGAGATATTTTTAAAATACCCACATATGCCACCACTACAGAAAAAATAGCTAAAAGTACCTGCAATACCTTCTCCTCAATTACTCACCTATATCTTTAGAAAAAACTCATATTATCATAAATTCATGCTTCAAATTACCTATATGTACCATTAGAAAAAATAACTTGTAGTACCTCCAATGACGGATTATAAATCACACACCTCTATTATCATAGAAAACTAACCTAACAAACAAAAATACCTGCATCGAAATTACTCATATATACCACTATAACAAAAAAACAGATGCAAAATACTAGTGTCTTACGTTGTTTCATATTGATGAATGCTGTCATGAATATGAGTTCAAACTAAGAAAATGTAACTTTGCACAAGGCTCTTACTCGGTATACATAGCCAGTTACACCTAAATCTTAAATCCTATATAAGCATTTCATAAAAGTATATTATCTGTGTAGTATGTTTAAAAATATTATTGTTGACTTTGCACGAGGCTAATAAAGCATTGTTAGTATATGCACAGAAGTAAGTCTTAAAACATATGCATTTCATACAAGTGTCCTATTATTATCTATGTATATTTTGACAAAGCTGTTAGCACATGCTAGCCCACGGGTTGAGGACTAGTACCATTGTACCAAATTACCAATAACCATTTTCAGATCAAGGCGAGAGTGAAGGCAATGGATTGTTTCGCCACATCTGTGTTAGCAGAGTTTTGAACCAGGCGTACTGCGCACTACTGATCTGACCATGGCGCTATACAGGTTCATCTACACATGTACACTGTAGACTACTCAGGTCGACCTTGTTCTGTAGACTGTTTGAGTAACTGCTAACGGACAGGACACCCTACTGTACCTTGATACGTCACCTTGTCAACAAGGTACATCGACCGAGCAGCCCATTTCTCCTGAATTTTCTCGGATACTCTATCCTGTAAACAAGTGATATTTTTAAAATTACTTCGTACATGTATATGGCTCTTTCAATTGGACATGGACCTGATCGATATACGATATGTATATTCTTACAAGTTACAACTCGATCGTCTCTGCGTCGTCTGATACTACCTGAGCTAGCTGCACTCTTTAGTTCCATCTACGAAGTCGACGTATGACACTTTTCATCGGCAGACGGCAGGCCATGCACACA
>NC_028458.1:55564170-55632131 GCF_000263155.2 Setaria italica | reverse complement strand
CGTAAACACATACGCGCTCGGCTCGATCGATCAGGTCGTCGATCGTGCTCATAAACGTTCCAAAAGAGAACATGGACGACGAGTCGAATGAAGACTCCTTGCAACTACATACCCTATGGACAATTCAAGGCCTTCACATGCTCGCATGCAAAACAGACGAAGCAAAGCAACGGTCAGCTAGATTGCTACAACTACAAGAACTTATCTTTTTTTAAGAACTACAACTACAAGAACTGCAACGTGCCAGTGAACTAGTGAAGGCGTAAGCATCGTGTACATCTCTCTCTACCGGAACAGTAGCAGGACGTAGGCACGTAGCTGTACGTAAGCAGGGTCAGAGTGACGTCGCCAAAGGAATGGTTGGCCAGCAGCGTAACAGTAGTCGAGTCAGTGAGGCCCTGGACGCGTACGTTCACGATCCCCTTCGCAGCAGGGAAACGGTGCACCACTCCCTAGGGCTACAATATGCATGCATGATCGTTGCGTGACGACGCTGACAGCTCGGCGTACTGTACACATGGGATGGCAGTTGGCAGGGCTACGTCGTTACCTATGCTAGCTATCAGCTGAGCTGATGGGTATCTGTGTGTGTACTCCTGAATAATCTGAATCTGCCTGGTCTCCAATGCAAGGGAGAGTCGTCGTCAATGATCGTCACGATGCGTGTGTGCCAGCTTCAGTTACATCAGGCTGCTGCCTCGCTCCTGCTATACGCATGCGTGCGTGCGTGCCTGTGGTAAAGATATTGAATTGCTACACACCATCCAGGGCTGTGAACTGAAATGGCCAATCATCATCTCTTTCCAATGAGGCAATGAGAACGACGACGTGTGCTGCGCATACTCTCCTTTCCATATGCATTATTGGCCATTACATTGCATCCTGCATTTGAGACTATATTAGATACTCTATATACTTGAGATTGAGACGGGAGAACGACTGCATTAGTGCGCAGTCTGCACTGTATCAGGGTAGCAGAGACAAAAAGAGGTCGGTTTAACGATTGCGGAGCTAGCCGGGGGTCCAGCGCACTCTGATCCAGTGCTGTGCAGCTCAAAGCAGCAAGTGCAGCAAGCTACATGACGAAGCTTATTTCGTCACTACTATCCCAGCTACCACTGGCCTCTGCGGCGCTACATTGTGTAGCTGCAAAGACTAGGGCCCATCGCCCTTGTGCGTACTCTCGAGACTTTCAGAAGCAAAAGTTTTTTTTACCTTTTTTTACTTTTATGTAACTATACTTCGTGGATGTAGTTACTTCATGCTGATAAGCCTGATATACCAGTGGTCCATCAAATAGCAGTACCGCTGCACGGGTCTGAAATATTTTTAGTATATATCTAGATAAAAAAGAACTGTATGAAGTGCCTATGGTTTACTTATTTTTTTTCTTACGGATATTTTTGGCTATTTTTAATCATTTACGGTAGCAGGGCGTAATTTAGAAGTATCCAAAATGGTGTACTTTGGGTTTGTTTTTTTCTAATGACAAATATGTGCAACATACTCCATCCGTTCCAAATTTTAAATCGTTCCATCATTTCTAGATTCATAGCATTTATTATATATTCAGACATAATATATATCTAGGTGTATAGCAAAATCTATGACTCTAGAATGTTGAAACGAAACGACCCTACAATTTGTGACGGAGGGGTAGAAACATGTTAAATACTAATTATTTTTTTGAAAATGAAAATATATGAAACTGGATGGCCATCACATTTTAAGAATTCTTTATTTGAAAATAATAGAAAACAAATTGAGTTCAAAGATGGCGCTGTTCTCAAAAAACTTCTTGTTGGTCCACCAAACGGTTTGGACTTGGGGCACCGCTCTCTCTCACACACACAGATACGACTGCATAAACAGTATACCCGTCAGACCACACCAGAGGTAGAGAGAGAGCTGTGAAGGTTCACGTGAACGATAGGAGCTAGATCACTCAGTGCATACGGCATACAGGCAATTGACGAGGTCTTTAGGAGCCGGGCTGGGGCCCGGGGGTGCAGGAGGAGGGTGACGCGTGATGAGCTCAGGACGGAATGTGAGCATGCGTCCACATCGATCTTTCTTGGAATACATGAACAACCCCTTTTGCTTTGCCCTGCGACGGCGCGCGCGCAGCTGGATCACAGGCACAGCTTTGTGCTTGTGTAGCAGTAGATTAGTAGTAGTAGGTCGTGGTATCGTCCAACTACGACGATCTATCATATACTTGCATTATATTGCAATCGAAAGAGAGAGAAGGAGGAGCGTTGCTGGCCACTGAGGCGTCTGCGTCGTCGGCCCTGCACCAGCTCCAGAGAGGGGGGGTGGGGGGGGGGGGGATCAGTCGAAATCATGGACAGATCCAGAATCTTTAAGTGCATGGCGCCAAGCACCGATCGATGGATCATCGATGCCGCTGAGCGCTGATCGTCACCGCTGCTGCCCTTCTGCATGCATGCTTCATATGCGTGGCATGCATAGCTAGCTAGGCAGATGGCCCCAAATTTGGCCAAGCCGTGCATGGCCACATCTGTCCAAGCAAAGCCACGGAGGAAAGCAGCTAGCTATCCGGCCGCCGTCCTATCGGTCTAGCATGCAGAGCCGCGGGTCTGATACTGATCTGCCTCCTCGCATCACCCCCACGTCCCCACGCCCGGACCCCGGCCGGTTTCACTCTCCGTCCTCCGATCATCATCGATCCCTCTCAGTCGTCTCTGTGCTGCCGTATACACACCGTCTCCTCAATCAGAGACGGAGGAGACCTCACCACCTGCGCCGTACGTCCCATGTGCATGTGCATGTGCATGCACGCGCGGCAGGCGCTGCACGTACACGGCACCGGCGGTGGCATGCGGCCGGCCGGTACGCGCGCGTACGTGCAGTGCGTGCGTGTGCATGCAATGCAACGCATAGGACTGCGTGTACTGTGCCGGGCGGCCCACGCATGCATGTCCGATGCCCCCCGACGACGCCGCGCCGGCCGCCCCGAGCTCCAAGGCATCATGGCCTCATCATGCCGTGCCTGCCTGCCTCGGCCGCGCCTCTCACATGCGCGCGCGTACGGATCGATGCAAACCCGGCCCGGCCGGCCGTGTATCGCATTGCAGCATGTAGCAGGTACGTGCGCAGTGCGCTTGTGTGTGTGTGTGTGGTCGACCGATCGTTATGACCCCTGCATGCTGCTGGCTCCCTGTACGTACGTACTGGCTTCTACTTAAGGTAGTACTCCGATGTTTCGTCACACAAATCAATAATCTGCAAGCAAGCGAGTTATTAACAAAACAAATCAATAGTCGATAGGGAACTGCTGCTAGAGTGATAGATGGGTTCAACTGTTCAAGTACGTTAGTTGCATCAACTGGCATCTCGCTCGCGCTAGCTGTGCCGTACGCTCTCCCGCTGCTCCGTGGACCAGTCTGCGCCTCTGCGCGTGTGCCCACCGCTTCTCGCGTTGCCACTGCTGATCGTGTGTCGGAGATATGGACGACGAGCAGCTGTGCTTGCTAGTGCAACATCACAGTACGCATCACCAGGTGTACTGCCACGATTCCAGCAGCCTCTGCATACCTCGCATTTTTGGCCGTTCAAATTAAAACCAAGCACGCCAACCGCGTCGTCACCAGATTGTATGGACATGGCTACTCAATAATTTTAAGCCATAAGCCACTGTGTTAGTGGTCAAAATTGGCATCAACTTGATATGATTAGAGTAGCCGGTCAGACCGGTTTGTCAAGGCAATCTGACCGGTCCTGGTCCCGTAGCCGGTCTGGTAATACGAACCGGTCTGTAGAGGCGATCTGACTGATCCAATCTTAGTCGAGTAGAATTGAGAAATCCTTGTAGATTAAGACTTTTAAAAGATTTTTCTTATGGTGCAAAAATCTCCCCACCTTATAAATATAAAAGGTCACGGCCGATTCAGGATTTATCCAGTCGATCAATCAATAATAGCTTTACTTTTATTTGCAACTCTAATCTTTTCCAACCCCTTTTGCTTCTCCTTCTTCATCTCTACGGCGGTTGAGGAGGTTCTGAGTGAAGGTTCTAAGTGACCTGCTAATCTTAGAGCAATCATAGACGCATTATTTATGACGGGATCTCTTCTGAGACGGTGATTCTCTATGTTTTCAGGGCGCTCCTGAACCGATTTTACCGGCTTCAAGGCAGGAGCTCCGTGAGGTGATTTACACGTGCACGTGATCTTACACATTCGGTGCACTGACCAACAACCACGAATAAAATAATCAGTCCTTTTTGTTGACCCTGCCGGCAGAATTCTCACATCTATCGATTTTTCCCGTAGAAAACAAATGCTGGCACGCTGTATGGTCTTATTATGGAGTCCTCACCAGGTTCTTGTTCTTCTGCCGTTGCAGCAAAGCGTCCCATTCATCGAGGCGTTTCTCCCCATGCATGCATTGCACCCCAACGAGGACGCCGCGCCGGCCGCTCCGAACTCCGACGCACCATGACATTGGCATGATCCCATGTGTTGTGCTGCGCCCCTCGCAGGTACGGATCGACGCGCGCCGCGACCGCCGTGTATTTGCATGCAGCAGCGCGCGTACGTGCGCTCGTGTGATCGTGCAACCCTGCCTTTGCTTAGTTGCTTGGCAGCTGCTGGTACGTACGTCGGTACGTGTACGTACTGGCTCCTACTTACACCATTAGAGAATTCACCTTCCATGCGCCTCATTTTATCCCGGTTTAAAGTTGGCTCAGGACAAAAGGTTCACCAACCGGGACTAAAGCTCGGTCACTGGTGGGGTGGGGGGCTCATCAACTGGGACCTTTTATCCCGGTTGCAAAGGCTAGTGGAAAAAAAAGACCCTGAGAGGCCTTTTATCCTGGTTTGTAATACCAACCGAGATAAAAGGGTCCCCTACGAGTTAATACAAAAGGATTGCATCCCCTATATAGTTAGATGTTCTGTGTAGGTGGAATGGCAAGGAAGCTACGCGCGAGGCTGGAAGTTGTGGGTTCGAATCCCACGCAGCGCGCACGCGCATATTTCGCGTGAAAAATCGCGTGACCTGTGGGGGGCTCTCCCGGGATTTCTTTTTTTTTTGCAGCGCCTGGCAGGGCAAAAGACCCCATTTTTGTCTCGGTTGGTTTATTCCGGATGGATTTTTAGAAAATTTGTATCCTACCAACCGGGACTAATACCGAGTTCTCTACCAGTGTTAGGTATAGTACTACGATGAAACGCAGCACCCCGCACGAAACGAGAGCGTGCATGTTGCGTCAGAGATCAAGGGCGTTTATAGATGGTGACTTTCGGAAAATACCACCGAAAAATATCGTTTCGTAAAATACCAATACAAATGTTACTTGAAATTACAATTCCGTTACATTTTATGTACCGAAAAATTATTTTCATCTGTTTGACAAATATAAACGGACGTGAGATGATGTTTCTACCCTTGACTCATATCCATGGGAGGGATCCATTCCTGCCTTATCCGCCCGCTCACGGATCCGATGCAGGCGTCGCTCCTCTCCTCACCGTGCTCCCCTCGTGCGACTCGCGGCACCGCCACCCCTCCCCCCCCGGGGGCGCCGCCACCCGTCTCCGGCTCTCCCACCAGCGACACCGTCCTCCCCGCGAGCTATCTGCTGGGCATACTGCCCTCATCGTGAGCGAGCACGAGCGCTGCCGTCCTGGGCCATGAATCCGCGGCGCGCGCAACAGCGCAGTGTGGCATAACCGTCCAAATTAAACCGTCTTCAATTCGCTAACCATCCTCTTAATGGTTAAAATGGTGTAATATGTCAATTTGTCGGGAAGCCCGATGCAACCACTAAATATCTCGATCGAAACAATACACCACTAGTATCACGTGAAAGTAAGCGCAGATATTACAAACATACCAGATTTTACATCAAAACAAAAGATGCATCACAAGGACGATACAACAGTTTACAACCAGAGTTCAATATAAGAATAATACAAAGATTTTAAGGGCACGTCGGAAGTAAAATTTGAGAAACAAAAGTTGATCGTCTATTTACACAAGCACCAACGATGTCGAGAAAAAGATATCGCATCGAGCCCACCGATATGACATCACGGAGAAGCGTCATCTCCTGACAAAGAGGTCATAATAATAACCCTGAGTACACTAATACTTGCAGGACTTACCCGACTATGGTATATACTTAACCGACTCCTAGCATGCAAGGTTTTTGGCTGAGAGATTTGTTTTGCCAAAAAGCAACTAAGGGTGGATCCTTACTTTACATCCAATTTAAAGTTGAACTTAAACATTCTAAGTGAGCAAGCTTTTCAGTGTAGAAAAAAATTGATTAGACAACAACATCATCCACATTCATACTTCTCTTCATTCCACTTCATACTACGATGTGACATCATGATAAAGGTTGTCTTAATCGAGAGCGGCAGTGAATCGATCCGATTTTACAACCTTGCAAGCTGGACCTATACACACGATATATGCATATCCCGTCGAGCCGCATATAGCAAACGGTTCTTTTAGAGAGTGATAGCATTTGAGAACTCTTGCGACCCTCGAGTACTAATGCCCACTGGTACCTCCACGAGTCAGACATGAGTTACTGACTAGCACACAACACGAATAGAAAACAGGACTAACTCAATCTACAATCGTGCAATATGGTACTAGATTTTACCAGTTTCAATTACTTCTTACTTCCGGTACATGGATAGTACAATTCAAACTCGATCAACAGGGCCAACGACAGATGAACCTTAATCGACACAGGCGGAGGTACCCTTTCATATCCTTAACCAACTCATCTCCGCACGATCTCCATTTTTCCTTTCTCGTTGATTCATTCTCAATTTCTGATGTGAACCATTCATTTCAGTTTTAACCATACAAGTAAATGAACCTAATCTCGCGAATGACAGGCAATCACTCAGCTTCTACCATTCTTAATTAAGTATGGCATTTCTTCGACCTACACATACTAGTATTTAATTTGGGATTCCTAGGAATCGTGCATCTATAGTTTCATTCAACAACCAGGCACGTAAATGCATAGATATATAAATAAGGACACTGTATAATTTTAAAAGTAAGGATTATGCTCCGAAGTTTGCCTCCCAAACGGTAGAGTTAGTGTCAACTGGGCATTAAGCCCCTTCCGGATCTTGGGCCGGACCTTTTGGATACTCCTTCCGGACTTCGCGGCTACGCCTGCTCCACAGCCACAAGCTCGTACTCCACGTCGTCAGTAGCGGTGCCTACGCGAAATTTCATGAATGAGATGCAAGTCACTGATAACGCGAGCTAACAGAGCACAAGCCAAACACGAGAACTATGCATGCAAAGAGTGTAACATTTTGAAGTTTTCATACAATAGCGATTACCAATTATTAAGCTAAACTAACTGCACCAGGAAGCGTGGTTGTTGCTAGTGATGATCAGATTTGTTTAGTATCTTGTCAGAAGTATTTCTTTCACGATAAAGTTGCAAGCCAACAACATAAAAGGACATACAAATCAATTTGAAATTATTTCATTTATAGAGAAAAACATACTAAGTTTTCTTTTGTACATTTTAGCTATTTGTAGCTATATTGCAAGCCTCCCTTTTATTTTATATTGCGACTTGGTCAATTACTTTTATTGTTCAACAGGGCCATAACATCAGATTGTGGCAAGATGCAACTAGCAGGTTCAGACATAAAACAATGCACATGGCAGGGATTCAGGATATTGTTTTCAGATGCATGGCAATAATTTAAAATTTACATATTCTAATGGAAAAATAAAAACTACTGATGTAGTCAGTATATATGTTTCTGGTTTGTCAGAGAGGAAAACAGAGAGCATGCAGGGTCAGTTTGACTAATTTTGGCAAGTGGTGAATTTGATGATCTAATAAGTCCAACTCATGGGAAAGGATTGCTACCTGCTCAAAACCAGATCAAGATGTGTAGCAATTGAAAAGGTAGAAGGTAGATATTAACTTGAACTGATATGAAAGTTCTCTGAGTTTTACAAGTTCAGTAAGCTTCAACTAACTGGAGCATGTGTAAATACTGCAACAGTTATTTCATGACTACACATGTTTTTGTCAGGTAGGAATGAAACCATCAAAGTTTGTCTCCTGCCCTTTAGATTTTCAAATGCATTCTCTGTTACAAGGACAATCCAACCGGGTAATAATTATCAGTTAGATCTGAATATATGAAAACTATCAGTTTCATGAGTGCATATGTTTTCCCATGATTTTACGACAGATATGCAGACTAACAAAAGTAGCGTTGCACCATATTCAGTTGTGTCATTATTTGAAACGAGTTAATTGAGCATAAGCACCACATCCAATTCAAGGCCTGGAATCAGCTCTAGTATGCTTCGCCATATTTTCAGATCAAAGAGCAAAATTATCATACAGCTACATGTCATGCTTCATGAATTAAGGACCTAGCCTTACGCTCCTATCAATCTTGCAAGAACCTAAACATGCATGTACAAGCTACAAAGCTTAGTCCTAGCATGTACTGCTCATCTCCTTCACAGACGGGTCACAGAAAAGAGCTGGGCTAAACGGTCAGTTTGGCCACACGGGAAAAGATGGGGAGGATGCTCACCAAGCACGAAGTGAATGAAGGCGACCTCAGGCAAGTGCAGCTTGGTGTAGAAATAGGAGATGACGCCGGCTGGCAAACGGGTTGTAGACGAGGAAGGCAATGTCATGGCAAGCAGGGTCGTCGGCGTCCTGGCAGCTGTGGCTTGACGGAGAGGTAGCAGGTCACTTGGTGTCGTGGATGCAGCCTCGGTTGGCATCTTCCTCGGGCAGAGGCAAAGCTGGGCTCGTCGGCTGTGCGGCGCTGGGGTGTGCTGCTGCTGGTGGTGTCTTGTTCGCTGGACAGAACAACGAAGAGCTCAAGCTGCTAGCTCGTGCAGCATGGAAGAGGGGAGCAGCTGCTTGGTGGAGGAAATCAGAGAAGGGGATGGAGCTTGTGAGAGGGGCGCTGGTCTGCTTGCTCTGCTCGAGCAAGGGAGGAGCAGAGGACCTGAGATGGCTTGGCCGCAGCTGCTTGCTCGCTCATGCGAGAAAGAACAGCGGGAGAGAGAGGCTTGCGGCAGCGGCTTGGGAAGATAAGGCCGAGGCAAGGCGGCCGTGCGCTGTCGAGCAGAGACGGCACGGGCGAGGAGGGGCCGGCCGGACCGTGCGCTTGCGCGGCGGCAGCGCCGTGACCGGCGCGAGCGGTCGCGGCATGGGCCACGGTATGGCCGGGCGGAGCAGGTGGCGATGCGACGCCGAGCAATGGGCAAGGACGGGGACGGCGAGGACGGGCGAGCAGTGGCGGTCAGCGGACTGGCGCTAGTCGTCGCATGGGTAAAGCGTGGGCGCGGCATGGGCAGTCGCACGGCGAGGTGGAGGCGACGGCGTGTGGAGGGAGGCCACGGCACGAGCGACGACTTGACTTCGGCGCGGCCACCGGCGAACTGTGGCCGCTGCGCGTCGCGCATCGCCGGACAGCGTTCTGAGCTTGACCGACAGAATGATTTAGTAGACAGCTAGGCCATGTAAAGTCAATGATTTTGGATAGAATTCTCTCGTGATTTCGTGTAGGAATTTGACAATCTTTCTTAACCAATGTTGGAGATGGATCTTAGAGTTACAACTTTGCTACAGGTTCTATGGTGATTTGATTCGTGGTTTGGAAGGTCCAGCACCCCGAAATTTGGCAAAAACTCGGCCCCTACTGAATGTTCAGAGTTATCGTCCAGGGTTTCCATTTGGACTATGCAACATTAAAAATGATTTTCTTTTGAAGGCCCAAACGTGATCCAAAGTTAACAAAATTGTGCGTATGTAAGGTACACATAGAGAACAATCCATTTTCGATCTAAGTTTGGGTCACGTCCTTAGGCAGAAACAAAGTTAACAGGCTCGAAATCTAGACCGTGAGCTCGAAATTTAATGGGAGACTTGGCCATTTTCAGGGTAAAGCTGAAAACATGAGGCGGACCACAGTTTCACGGTGTTTTTGAACAATCAAACAATGTTTTCACAGATCAAGCTTATACTCATGGGAAACTAGATAAGGACTACCAATCTTGTACTTGGTCAAAGTTAAGTATTTAGGCAAAATAAAATTTTAACAACACTCGAACAAGGCTAAAATGACCTCAACACTTAGAATTTTCCAGAAAACACGTGTAAATGTGGAATTTGATTTTATTTTGGGATTTAGACATGTTCATGAGTCAATAATTATGCATTTAAAATTTTAAACTATATTTGAGCAAAATTTCATAGTTTTCATATTTATACTTTTAATTTATATTTAGTTGTAAAGATAACATAAACATGTTAATAATCACATTTTATAAGATAAATCATGGCCACATGTGCTCACATGCTAACAAAAATTATTAGATACATTTATTTGTTTAATTAAAATGTTTATGATCCTAATTAACACCAGGGATGTTACACGCAGAAGCTGCAGCCGCACGGGCGCATGCCTTCACCACGAGTTGCTGCCCTGGAGACGCACCTCAAGATTCCTGTCGTGCGGCTTCTAGATGTCATCTCATCTTCTTTGCTTCTGAGCTTGTCCTCTTCCTTCCCTCTATTTCTTTGTTGCCGGTAAATAATGGAGGTTGACTGCGGGACGATTCTTGGACATTGTTTGTCCTTCCCTTCCTCAGCTCAGGTCACTGCCTTTTCTTCATTGATATTACTTCTTCCCTTTTCAATCGAAGGCATAAACACAATCTGATGTATCCAATCAACATTGATAGGTCAGGGATACTTTTATCCCGTTTAACACTAACACCGTTTGTGCAAAATCTAAGAGTGCTAGTTTCAATTTACAATTACAGTTTTTAATCGTATTTTACAGGGGTATTTTCCTCAACTTTCAGTGTTATAGAACCAACTGTCCTGAGGTCCATCGATCTCGATCGGACAGACACATATGCATGCCAAAAAAACATGCAGGACTCGAGGAGAGGTTGCGCTATCCATCCGTGTACCGCCAGTCCGCCACGCGTATAACGTTGGGAGTTCGAGCTTCTCCACAGTACACACACGCTGCATTATAGATTGTACAAAGTTCTCGTCCGTCCGTCTCCGCCCAACACGTAACAACATGCGTCCTGCAGCTGTGTGGCGGCCCACGGCTGTGTACGCTCTCCCGCTGCTCCGTGGACCTGCCCGCGCCTCTGCGCGTGTGCCCGCCATTTCTCGCGTCGGCACTGCTGATCGTGTCAGATGGCTGAGCAGCTGTGCGCTAGACCGCTAGTACATCATCACAGTACGCACGATGACCAGGTGTACTGGCACCAATTGCTTGCTGCCTCGCAATTCCGATCCGCCGTTTAGAACAGAACCAAAGCCATTATATATGGTCCATCATCAACTGTACTGATAGTGCAGTAAGGACATATTTGTCGTTCTTCTTTCACAGATTGTCTTCTTTTTTATTACAAATTAAAGCATGCCTGTGACGTGGCTAGCAGTTCGCTTACGTACCTTAGATGAGGTTTTGACAAAGGACGACGTGCATATGGCGGATAGGTTAAGAACTTTGCAAGCCATAGTTCCGCCCATAAATGGTTTAAGGCCCGTTTGGATACATGGTGCTAAATTTTAGCACAACATTTTTAGCACACTTTTAGCACTTGTGCATCCAAACATGTGTGCTAAAAGTGATGTGCTAAAGTTTAGCACACCCCTCACATCCAAGGGATGCTAAAACTTGCTAATAGTGCTAAAAGTGGTCCCAAGCCCAATTTTTCCCTAGTTGTCCTCTCTCTCTCCTCTCCACTTTTCCCCAAACCAGTCATAAATGAGGTCAATGTAGTCATTTCTCACCCAAGGTGCTAAACTTTATTACTGTATCAAATGGAGTGCTAAAGTTTAGTATTGTGTATCTTTTTTTTTCGAAAAAGATATATCCAATGGCAAGTCAGGAGAATAAGATTCATCGTCAACTCATCACGACGCCAACACGTAACCGGAGCGTATTTTATTTTATATGGAGCCTGCACATGTTAAAAGCTTGGGAGAAGAAGAAAGGTGGGTGTCACTTCTTCGTTTTTCACCCGTGTCCCGAAGCCCAGCTGGCCGGGATTACGCTGGGCCAGCCCAATAATGATGGGCTGGCAATGTCCTGACGCCAGCCCATCTGCCGGGAAATTAACTGGCCCGAGAGATAGGGAGGGAGAGAGAAAGCACCATATAAATTTCGTAAGCCCATCTACTATTGGGCTTTCGGTGTTGGAGATCTGTACAGGTTGCTCCAGCCGTTGGATGCGTCTCATCTCCTCAATCCTAGCCCCTCACCTGTTGCCATCTCCACTGCCCGCACCCGCTACCCCTGTTGCTGGTGCCCGTGGAAATGACCTCAGCATTGGAGGGTTGGTGCGCGAGGTAACGGTTAGTTTGTTGAAAAAGACTTGAGGCTCCACCAACCGTGTAAAATGCCAAGCGGACACTCCATCACTCCCTTCCCACCAAGTTCAAAGTGAAAACGAGAAATGCGCATTGCGCGGGAGAACTTTGTGCTAAAGGTTAAGAATGACTTTCGGCGGTGGGAGGCGGGCGCGGGGAAGGATTAGTAAATCTAAAACCACGGGCGGACTGGTGGGATGGCACATAGGTATATGAAAAAGGAATGAAAATAAAAAGAGAAAGAGAATAGGTGTGTGAAAAAATTGCGCTAATATCCAAAGACAGCTCTTATCGGTGGACGGCGCGCGGGGCAATGATTAGTCGATGAAAAAATATGGACGGTTTGGCTTGCGGAATCAGGAAGGAAATATCTAGAAAAAAAATTAATAAAAAGAAAAAAAAGTTAAACATGGTCGGAGAATGACCATGCGCAGAGGAGTGTATAAGGGACCGTAAAAATCAGCTATGTTCGCTAGGTCGAGACTCGCCTGACATACTACTTGGTAACTGTCTCACTGACATATGGACCCGGGTCCGCATGTCAGTGACAACTGCAGACCAGTGACAGTGAGCAACCCTTGCAAACGGCCCAGCCGGCCAGCCCAGTATACCCCCTCGATCCGGCCGCGAAATTTTTCACGCCCCGTCAGCCGCGAAAACGCAAAGCGCGCGCTCCCCGCCGCCGCCCACCGGTTTCAAAATCGAGCCGAAAAGTTCCAGTGCGCCTAGCGTTTAAAGCCCTCTGCAGTGTGCACCCGCATTGAACAGGAAGTATTCTCGAGACCCAGCAAATCCCCTCCCGCATCCGGCCGGCCTCACCCTCGCAGCGCATCTCCAAGCGACCAAGCCCGAGCGGTCTCTCCAGGTTTTCCGGCGGCGATGGCGGGCAAGGGAGGTAAGGGTCTGCTGGCGGCGAAGACGACGGCGGCGAAGAGCACCGACAAGGACAAGGACAAGAAGAAGGCTCCCGTCTCCCGCTCCTCCCGCGCCGGCCTCCAGGTTCTCTTCCCCTTCTTCGGCTGTCTTTTGGATTCATCACCCGCGAATTAGTCAGATCTGTGGTTTCTCCCTGCGAATTTCAGATGCGCAACTTCGAATTTCGCACTAAAATTTCCCCCGTGTTTGTTGCAGTTCCCGGTGGGCCGCATCCACCGCCAGCTCAAGTCCCGCGCCTCCGCCCACGGCCGCGTCGGCGCCACCGCCGCCGTGTACTCCGCCGCAATCCTGGAGTACCTGACCGCGGAGGTCCTGGAGCTGGCCGGCAACGCCAGCAAGGACCTCAAGGTCAAGCGCATCACCCCGCGCCACCTCCAGCTCGCCATCCGCGGGGACGAGGAGCTGGACACGCTCATCAAGGGGACCATCGCCGGCGGTGGCGTCATCCCCCACATCCACAAGTCCCTCATCAACAAGACCGCGAAGGAGTGAAGGAGGGGGCAACCGTGCGCGCGTGAACATGTGTTCTTGCCTGTCTGCCTGACTACAGTCCCTGCAGTTTACCGTCTGTATCGTGTCGTGTTAATTTCAGTGTCTGTGTCGTCATAGTTGTGGTAAACTAATATTGTTTACCACTGCGTTTATGTCTTAGGGGGTGTTTGGGAAACCCCTGTTAAAGTTTAACACCTGTCACATCGGATGTTTGGATGCTAATTAGGAGTACTAAACATAAGCTAATTACAAAACTAATTGCACAGATGGAGTATAATTCGCGAGACGAATCTATTAAGCCTAATTAGTCCATGATTTGACAATGTGGTGCTACAGTAACCATTTGCTAATGATGGATTAATTAGGCTTAATAGATTCGTCTCGCGAATTAGCACAAGGTTCTGCAATTAGTTTTATAATTAGCTCATATTTAGTCCTCCTAATTAGCATCCGAACATCCGATGTGACACTGTTAAAGTTTAGCACCTCATATCCAAACAGCCCCTTAGTAAAAATTGGGGTTTGGGAACATGTTCTCTGATTCCTGGTTGTTAATTTCGCTGCTATCTGTATGCCGAAGTATCTGAAGTTATAAATCCTTGGGGTTAACTATCAGCTGTGCAGTATTATTTGGCGTATGCCCTGTTACTAGTATCTGTGATGATATGCAAGCTTTGAACTGATGCTACTTTTCTAGAGAATTAGGGCCTTGTTTAGTTGGGGAATTTGGGAGGTGCCAAATTACTGTTACAGCACTGTAGCACACTGTAGCGTTTCGTTTGTATTTGTGAATTATTGTCCAAATATTGACTAATTAGGCTCAAAAGATTCGTCTCGCAAAGTACAACAAAACTGTGCAATTAGTTTTTAATTTCATCTACATTTAGTACTCCATGCATGTACCGCAAGTTTGATGTGATGGGGAATCTTCTTTTTGCATAGTGTCAAAGTTGGGAGTTGGGAGTAACTAAACATGGCCTAGAGGGTGCTCGCAATGTGATTTTCCTGTGCGGCGTACTCAAAGACACGTTCCCTTTCCAGACTCCAGAGCATCCACTTGGAAATTGCAGTGCCAGGTGCAAAGAAGTGAAAACTCAGTTTGACTGCTGGCTGCACATGACCATTGAGCATATGTGCCTCATGTGCAGCGCCACTGCCGGCAAGGTGTCCTTGCCCGCTTCTTCTGTCTACTGTCTTCTCTGGGTGCCCTGGAGGGGACATCTGTGGCATTCTGGCTATATGGCATGTGAAAGTTAGGATATGTTTGCTTGTCATGCCTCACCTATCCTCCCTGGGCAAGGCTAGCCTAGCCGAGACCGAGTTAGGGCACGTTTGGTACGCTTGCTCATCTACCTAGCCTCGCTTTGCTAGGCAAGGTTAGGCTTGCTCATGCCGTTGAGCGAATCCGACTCGCCTGGCTCGACGTTGTAAAACCTTGACAACGCAAGTAACATGGCAGCAAGCAAAAAATCCAAACATCACACTGCCTTGCTCAATCAAGCCAGGAGAGCGTCCGCAAGGGTACCAAGCGGATTCTTAGCTGCCTCGTAACTTTAAATCCTATTAAGCCTAAATTAGAAGGTAACTTCAATATTTTAACTTAGTATATTCAATATTTTTTAAGGTTCAAATAATATATTCAATATTTTCTAAAATATATAACAACATTTTAAAATAATATCACATTCAGCATTTTTCACGATACATGTTAACATGTGGAAGAGAAAAGATTCAATATTTTTTTTGAACTAGATCAACATTTTGAACTATCAGCGAACAACTTCTTCGACGTCATCGGCAGCGCTGGTAGCGTGGCTGTCCACAGTAGTAGCATGGGTGGCGGTGACGGCGCGAGTGCGAGGAGCAGCAGGCGAGGCGGCACGGGAGGTGGAGAAGAGATGTGCTAGGGTTGGAGGAGGGTTTACATCTAACGGATAAAGGCCAGGCTTGTAAGAAAAAAAAAACTTTCAAAAGTTGTAGGTCGGTTCGTTGCAAGGCTAGCCCGGGCCAAGTTTTTGCCAACGAGCCCAAATAGGCCCGGCCTGCCGAACTCGAGAGTGACAGCCCAAGCCCACTACCGTTACAGTGTTCCTGTGGACCGGACGAGCAGTTTTCTTCTTTTTTTTCTTTGTGAAAGTGAACGAGCAGTTTTCCTCCTGTAACGAAACAGAATAAGAAAGACACAAATACAGGACGCTCACAAAAATCTCAAACCCACCTCCAACTCTTGATTTGGCATACACGCATTCCTCGCCAGTCGCCACGGACCGGGCCTGTTCTTATTCATCAGTCGCATCGGCACTCCTATTGGGAGGAGAACCCTACATTCTACAACGAAGCGATGGCGACAATTTCCTGTGTGCCGATTCTTCTAAACACAGTGCCCGGGTTTTGTGTCGTTGCGGTTTGGATGCGAGCGTGGGGAATTTCTCACCAGTGCTGCCGTGCTCCACCAGCACTTCAACTCTGAACCATGGTCACTTCACACCCACGATGCCCCATTGCCCCCGCGTCCTCAAGGGACAAGGGCCATCATACAAAACGTCCCTCTCTAGCAGACACAAACGCAGTTCACGCTAATCTCCTGCCTAGGAGTAATACCTTCTGCGCATGCGTTCTGAAACAGTTGCAGGAAATTAATTGGTTGATACTAACTTGCTAGAGCTGCTTAACTGAACCTCTCTCAAGATCGCTCGATCGAGCTCTGGTTTTGCTTCTTGCAAAGAAACAGAAACACGATCACTACTGACCCTTACGTACAATTTAAGAAACAAATGGGCCATTTCAGCGCTCGTCGACAAGCGAAGGTGTCGCTGCCACGCGCGAACCAGGCGATCTCTCGCGCTTATCCGCGCCCTAATGGCAACCTGATGGGAGGTTACACCTAACCGAATTTGGCCGTCGCCACAAATGAATCCCTGGGGGACCATGCGTCCGCATACACGCAAGCAGGCACGCACCTACATGCCCGCCTGTCCCCGCCCAATCGGTGCTAGCTCCCTTCTTCCTCGCCGTGGGGTGGGGGCGCCAGGGCGGGCTCCGCTCCGGCGCGTCGTCGCGGGGCAGATGAACTGCACGCAACGGCGATCCGTTGATCTTTTCCATCTGCCCTGCCGGGACAAGCCATGCACGCGCTCGCTACGCTAGCTGCTGGTCCGAACGGAACGAACGCGCGGCACGAGGGCCCGATGACGTCGACGTGCCGTCCACCCGGGTCACGCTTCGCAGCGAGGCTCATGATTCCGCCCCCGGATCAAATGATCGCGCGCGGTCACGAGCGGCCACGGGCCACGGCTACGGTTGGTTGCGCTGCTCCGTGCTCGGCACTTGAGTTCCTCGGCTCGCGCGGGGGGCCGGGACCGCGCGCGCGTGACGCGCCTCTTTGCTTTGTTGGTGTTGTTGTGGCCACGACCGCGTCTCCTGGCTGCGGTTTCTCCCTCCCTCCCTGCGTGCCTGCCGAGGTGCCCATCGAATCGGCACCGGTGATGATGGCGCGGCCCGGGTTCCGTTTCGTGGAGCAGGGGGGCCGAGGGGAGGAGACCGGAAAGCTGATGAGTGGGAGTGACGACGACCCGATCGATCGAGTGCATGGGAATCATGAGTGGGTCTGTTCGCTTGCCACCCTTAGCTTTTTCCGCGCGGGTACGTGGTACGTGAGCTCCGGCACGCACAAGCCGTGACCGGACGTTGCTGCCATGGATGCCTTGCCTGCCCTACCGGACCGCACCTTAAGTTTGGTTTTGGCGAAGTCGTCTTCATGCTGCGAGCCTGTGTGACCTCTGTCGATGCTTGACCGTGCAATTCGGTTGCGAGGACTCCATGCTGAATCGGATCGACCTGCTGCTGGTTGATGATCAGGGAGGGGGAGGATCGGATAGCATTGAATGCGTGATGCGCCTGCCTAACCCGATCGTGGCTTTGCTTGATTGGCGTATAAAGGCGGGTATGTCCAGTTGTTATCGTCTTCGCGACGAAAAGGAGAGCGGGTGTGGTGTGGTCCTCTTCTGAGACAGGATTTGTAGCCGTGTCGAGTCCGTGCAGCTGTAGTGGTGTTCCGCTGCTGCATGGTCTAGTTTCATGAGCAATAAATAGGATGTTACGTGGGCAGTTTTGGTGACTGTGTTAATGAAGAAAGAGAAAAAGGGGCCTGTTCGCTTCAGATTATTCAGCCGGCTTATCAGTCACCAAACAGTATTTTTCTCTCACAACAAATCAGCCGTTTCAGCTTTTCAGCCGGCTTGTAAGCTGAAGCGACCCAGATCGTTTCATCGTGATGAAGCGAGGACTCCCCAGTTACCGAGACCTTTGAAACGGAATGACACCCGCACGGAGGGGCTTGAGTTTCATCCCGACGCGGCGGCGGAGATCTCCCGCGGCACGCGCGCTTCTTCTGCCGATCTCCCGCGCCGAGCTGCCTTTCCTGCCGGTCTCCCCACGATCCCCTCCAATATCCCCGTCATATATGGATTCCATTGCAGTCTTGCTTCCCTCCTCCCTTCCAATCTCGCCTCCCTCCCTCGTTATTCCAAATCTTGTAGGCCGGCGGCTCTGCTAGCTTGCTGCGGCGTCACCTCCTCACCGGCGTAGCAGCGGAGTCTGATGGCGGGCAGATAGAAGAAGGACGGCCCCGTGGTGGGCGGAATCCGGAGCTGGGATCCATGGAGGTCAATCCTCTTCTCCAAATCCATGGTAATTTCCCTCTCATGTTCTGTTTGTGCATCAGTAGGAAATAAATCTCCAAGTCATGGTGTTGTTTGGGATGCTCGATTGTTTAATTTAGTCTTGGCTCTCCCAGTTTCATCTATTTGGTAGCAGTAGTACTGCCATCGCCACTCTTGAATGTGAATGGAAATTGGAATTGGATGGTTTGTGTTTAGTTGGCGGAATTGTGTTAGTGTATAGAACAAATATCCAATTTAGCCATGGAGATGCCTAAGGGTCTGAAGGATAGGGATTTACAGTCGTTTCACAACGGTGAGGGAGGCCGCAATAGTTCATGAACCCCATAAAATGGTCTGTATTCTCAGCAGTCTATTTGCAGTTCTGTCAGTTAAGGCGCCTTCCCTTTTTTCTTGGACTGTATCGCTGGATAAAATGTTGCCGATGTATGTTATATAGATAGAACCATAAGATATAGCAGATGATAAGTTCATCCATTATTACAAAGGATGGAGAAGAAGATATTTGTTAATGATAATGAAGCATGAGGTTATCTACTTCTTTTACTGCTGGCTATTTGTTTTAGCAACACAATATATTCACTGCCGGCTGTTTTTGCAAAATAATGCTCTTGAGAGTAGTTACTTATTTATTTGGCAACTTGGCACCAATCTGACAGTAGCTTGTGTTTCTCGAGTGGTTAGTGAAACTGCTCCATATCAGTAGCTTTGTTGACTTGTGTTCTGATGTGTATGCTCCATATCTGAATGAGTTTGAGGCAACCTGATGGCAATAAGTTCAGTAAAAGGTAAAATAATGTACACTATATATCAAAGAACGTAACTTCATATATATGGATAGCAAGTAGCCTGTTCTTGTGTGTTTGAGTTGAACACCTAAGTTGAAACAAGATGTTGTTCTGTCATTCTACAATATTTCTGTCAACTGTCATAGTGCATACTGTTCTATCATACTGCATGTTTTGGTTTCAGTTATTTCATAAAAATCTGTTTGTTGATATGGTTCAGGAAATAGAAAGATGGAAGGCTTGAGAAGATACAAGGCTAGAGAAGGTGTAAGGCTTGAGAAAAGATGGAAGGCAGTGGGGTGTAAATTTTTCATTATATTAGTTTGGCCATTTATCTTAATACTTCAATTTATCGTGTGAACTGAATTTTGGGCACTTCAATATATCAGGTGGCACTTTATGTTATTTTTGTGAGTTATCAGTGGGCACTTCAATTTGTCATGTGAACTGAAATATATCTTAAATTCGTGCTTTAGTGTGAATGCTCCATTGAAATGTGAATGTGAACTGAAATATATCTTACTTGATAGATAAACCTTGTATTACAAAAGGATACATAGTTCTCATGCCATATGTGATCATAACAACATGTAAGACTTAGATTCTGCACAATGTCTATGAAACTACGCAGTGAAAATGTGCACTGAGAGTGACAGTTTTATTACATTGAAAAGCTGATGTGGCAGTGTTGGTAATAGTGCTCGTGACTGAAAATCTGAAACTGTGCACTGAGAGTGACAGTTTTATTCCATGGAAAAGCTGATGTGGCAGTGGTGGTAATAGTGCTCGTGACTGAGACTGGCCTAATGGCACCGGCACATTTGACTACTGGAGTACTTTTTACTTTTTGAAAGGAACATTTGAGTATTTGACTGCTATAGTTCTACTTGACCACCAAATCAACCCCAAGAAAAATGAGTGCAGGAAAGTTTATTCTATGGCTGCCATCTCTCGTCCACTACATATGTCATATGATATTTTGACATCAGTTACCAGCTGATGATTGGGGCAACTGAAATTTTCCAGCAGGTGCAGGGTACCCACCGGGCTAAGTTCCACGAAGTGCAGGGACAAAATCTCTGATCAGGAGCAGCGCGGGCACCGAGAGGGACGGCCACGGCGCGGCGCAGGCCTCGTTGGTGGATGGCGATCACTTGACGGCCGGCCGGTGCATGGCACCGGAGGGACAGCCTCCAACCGTGGCAATCTGCCACGCCCGGAGCCAGGTTTATCCCGGCCGGCGTCAGCGTCACCGCGTCAGGCGACAGGCATGGACGAGGAGAAGGCTGCATTCTCACCCTCCGCTAGTCAGCTGCACCTGCGCCACCACCACCAGTTACCCTCCCGATCGTCTTTCTCGCCGTTCGATGCCAGGAATATCAGGGAAATATTCTGGCCGACGACGCGCTGCTACAGTCATACTGAAGCAGTGAAGCACGCAGCGACAGAGGGGCCAAGCGCGTGAGCAGTAAGCGACGGGACGGCTCTTCCTGGTGCCTGGTGGAGTGTTGGTGTCTGAAGAACAGTGTCGAATAGCCCAGGGAATATCTGCGACGATGCGCAGAACACCGGATGAGTTTCCCACAGGATGGGTTCGCGTTTCCCACAGGATGGGTTCGCTTTAGCTTATTCAGCCAACAAACAGTGTTTTCCTCTCGTAACAAATCAGCCGTTTCAGCTTTTCAACCAGTTTATAAGCTGAATCGAACAGGCCCTCAGTTTCTCACATTTCCGGTGCCTGAAATCCTAGAGCAATCTCACCCGTTTTACTTTTGCATACGTTAAACTCGACGATTTCAGGTACCATATCCATGTCATCATGTATCCTTTGCCGTAGGTAGAGTCAAGCTCTTCTTATCCGTTCGCTTTACTGCAAATTCTGCCATGAGCCGCTCGACGGATCCAATCCAAGCAAACGATTCAGGGTCCCCCGTCCTCCGTCTAACTCGCGAGTTTTGAGTGAGCAGCGGGAGAAGCAAATGCGTGGATGCCACACCAATTCCCCGCGGCTCACGCGTCGCTTGTGCCCGCTCACGTTCTGTTCCCGCTAGACGGATAAGAACAGGGACAAAACCCAGCCGGGCACACCAGGGCCCCCTCCCTCATCGATTCCTTGTGCGTGCCGTGAGCCGTTGGCCGTACCGCTCGGTGCCCGCCCCGGCCCCGTATCGCTGCGCGATCCGTGGCAAGCGACCGCCCGGCCACAAGCTTCCGCCGGCGATTGGGCGAGGAGGCCCCGGCGCAGGTTGTGTGCGCGGCCAACATGGCCGATGGCTCCACTTGCGACGCGTTTTGTTGCGCTCCTGCATTCGGATTTGCGAAATGCGGCAACCTGACGGGCGGGCGGCCACCGGAAACTTCGACGCCAAGCACTGTCTTCTATGATGATCCAGTGGGCATATGCTTGGGATTAGCCACGGCAAGCTTGCAATCATTGAATGGAACAGCTCTTCCCTGCAAGTGGAACGGGGACAAGCTCATCTCATCAGGGTTTGCCATTCCTGCAAGTGGGGCGAACCCATCAGGGCTCTCCAGATCGATGCGACCTCCACATAATTTAGGAGTAGGACGTTTCGCAAGTAAATGCAATCATACATTGCTAGTAAATCCTTAGTCCAGCTCAAACACATAATTGGGCATTTGAAATGCAAGAGAAAAATAATACATCCAGCTAATGACGCATTTCTTCATCTCTAACTGGAGCAATAATTGGAGCACAAATGCCTTCAAATCCCGTTTTCATCGCCCCCAAAATGCGGATGTCTAATAGCAAGTGAAGCTTTTTCACCTCTTTCCTAGCCTGCAAAAAGATCTGCAGCAAAACACAGGCACGAGGGACGGACGCCTCCGTTTCTCCTGTCACCTGCTAAATACCCCAACCACACATGACATCTTGAAATATTAGCAGCTTTGCCACTGAGCCCAGCACACAGCGGCACTACAGGCCAAGAGAGGGCAATGCAGTCATTCCAGTGCGGAGCCCACACGGCAGCGGCCACGTAGGATAACGTTCAGCACAGGCCGGCAGCCACGCCTGGCTCCCGTCCGCCACGTCATCGCCCGCCGCTCCTTTAAAACCCGCCCCCCCTCCTACTCTCTCCTCTTCATATTCTTCCCAAGAGATCAACCCGAACAGAAGAATAAATCTTGTGAGAAAGAAAACGAAAAAACAGAGAGGAAAACAAACCCTAGCCGCACCGATCGAAGCGTCAATCGCCGGCGACGGCTATGCCTGCTGCGATCCCCGGAGACCAAGACCAACGCCTCCACTGACGCTTGCCGCTGCCGCCGAGTTTGATCCGCCGAGGCGCCGACATGAGGGCCGCGCAGATCGATCCGTCCGCCGCGGCGCCGCCCCGGTCGCGGTTCAAGCGCCTCTTCGAGCGCCAGGTGCCGCGGGTCTCGCCGGCGGAGCGCCTCCCGGCGGCGCCCGCCGGCGGGGAGAAGGATGAGCTGTCGGAGCCCAGCTCGCTGTGCCTGGACGGCATGGTGCGGAGCTTCCTGGAGGACGGCGTTGGCGGCGGCGGCGGCGAGCGGGGAGCGGCCGCGCGGTGCTGCAACTGCTTCCACGCCGGTGACACCTCCGACGACGAGGATGGCCCCGCCTCGGCGGATGCCGCAGCCGCTGACATCGCGGAGACCATCAAGGTATTGCAGTGCTTCTGACTTGTTGCTGTTCACTGTGATTGGCGGTTGTCGGTCGCGAACTTACCATTTCTGAACTCCGCGTGCAGGGCCTCGTCCACTGCGCCAGCCTCCGGGAGCGCAACCTCCTCGCCGACGTCTCCACCCAGGTCGAGCGCCACCGCGCGTCAGGGGCGCGCAAGCGCGACCTCCTCCGCCTACTGGCCGAGTCCCTCCGCGCCGCGGGCCACGACGCCGCGGTCTGCCTCTCGCGCTGGGACAAGTCGTCCTCCCACCTTGCCGGCGAGCACGCGTACCTGGACGTCCTCCTCCCCGCGGGCTCGGATCGCGCCGAGCGCGAGCGCGTCCTGGTGGACGTCGACTTCCGGTCCGCGTTCGAGGTAGCGCGGCCCACCAAGGCGTACCGCGCCGTGCTGCAGCGGCTGCCGTCGGTGTTCGTCGGGCGGGAGGACCGCCTGCGCCTCCTCGTGGCCGCCGCCGCCGACGCAGCGCGCGCCAGCCTGAAGAAGCGCGGCCTCCACCTGCCGCCGTGGCGCAAGCCCGAGTACATGCGAGCCAAGTGGCTCTCCCCCTACGATCGCGAGACTCCCCCTCCTCCGCCCCCGCCGCTGCCGCAGCCGCAGCAGCCAGAGGCCTCCACCGGTGAGCTCGCCGGCGACGGCGAGGGAGGTGCGCCCAGCGCGTAACCGAGGTCGTTTTCGGAATTACCTTTTTTCCACTTATTCTTGGGGAATTTGCAGTGTGGTCCTTGTACAGGGACTGGACGCAAATGTTCTGCTTTGTTTTTTTTTTCTTCCCTACCTTTTTATTCTTCCTTCCCTTTTTACCCTTTTGATGGGTTTCATTTCCCCCCGCGGCGTAGATGTAGTAGTGTAGTAACTAGTGCTGGTAATTATGGAGGACAAAAGGGACCAAAAAAAATTTGTAGCTTTAGTTTGAATTAGAAGAGATAAAAGGAAAAGGAGATTCCGGACAGAGACCTGCCTGATTCTTTTGGTTCCATCGTTGCTCCAGGCAGCAGAACCTGGCAATGCAGCAACGGCCGTGGATCCATGATTTGTTGTGTTTCTTGCATGATTTCTTTGATTCCACGCTTCATAATTTTTGCAGAAGACGACGCCGGAGAACCACACTGACAACGCCCCTCCACTCCATGATTTGGAGTTTTGAGCAGGGCAGAAGAAAGGCATAGGGCCTGTTTGGCAACCATGTGTTAAAGTTTAACACCTGTCACATCGGATGTTTGGATGCTAATTAGGAGTATTAAACATAGGCTAATTACAAAACTAATTGCACAGATGGAGTGTAATTCACGAGACGAATCTATTAAGCCTAATTAGTCCATGATTTGACAATGTGGTGCTACAGTAACCATTTGCTAATGATGGATTAATTAGGCTTAATAGATTCGTCTCGCGAATTAGCACAGGGTTCTGCAATTAGTTTTATAATTAGCTCATGTTTAGTTCTCCTAATTAGCATCCGAACATCCGATGTGACACTATTAAAGTTTAACACCTCGTATCCAAACACCCCCTATGTACTTTCTTAAAAAAAAAGAAGTGTATCTGTACCTTCTTTTTCTGCACAAAAGAACTCCTACCCAAAAAAGAATTCGTTTATTTTTTAAAGCGTTATTTTTCGAAGCGAATTTTAGATGCGTGCACGCAGACGCATCGTGTTTGGCTGTCTCCACCCTCACTCCCAGGCTCCCAGGTCCCAGCCCAGTCCCTCAATTTTTCACTTGCGGGCTTTGCTGGTTACCGTAATATTTACTGTTGGGCGGTGAAAATTGGAGAAGATTTAGTACTGCTGCTGGGTACGGTACAATTAGGACCAGTACTGTATGCGTATACCTAGTGACAGTAGCAGTACCCGGTATTTAGTTCTCCAATTAATACAAAATGCCATGGTTGTTGGTGTTATGACGAGCAGCACAAATGTCTAATGCTACACTCCTATTTGAGCGGTACTCCACCTACCTACGGAGTAGCCTCCTACATACACTTCTAGTAACACCTCAGCTGTGCATCCGCATAGGCAGTGCCCTTTATTTGCCTTAAAGCTGACATGCTACGCGCTATACTACTCGAGCTCAATCGACATGCATGTACGAAACTTGAACGACGTGTACGCTATGCGTGCGTATAGTTCGTTGTTGATCAGGGGAGTAAGAAATGCATCTGGCACAGTGAAATCCGTTGATCGAGCTTGTGCCGCGACCGATGCTCCCGGGTTAGAACCATCCGAATCCAAATGGGAATGGGAACGGAGAATAAACTTCTCGGATCTAGCGAGGCACATGAGCACACCGGACTCCGGAACCTCGAGGGCCTTGCCTTTGATTAGAAATCATCACCTGAGGACTAAACAATGCACGATTCCTGGCTCGGCAGACGAACAAAGTGACAGACGACAGCGAGTACGTATATATATATTCTACGCTGCGCAGAGCAAATTAAAATTAAAGAAACCTCGCGCAGCGCGGCTACTGATAAGGAGGAATCGTTTTGTGAACTCGCTGTTTTAAATATTTTAGGGGGGGGGGGGGGGGGGGGGGGGGGGTTCCAGCGGCACACTTCGATTGTTCTCCAACCAACCAACTTGGCCTCATAGAAAAAGAAAGGACCCCTGCGAGAACGAGATCGATGCGTGCTGAGCTGAGAGCCGCCTGCGCTATGGCTTGCGTAGGACACACACAAAATTGGCGCAAGCATCGGTTGCCTCGAGACTTGCAGCTATTGCATCATCATCACACATGCGTATGCTTGCCTGCCTGCCTAGCTGACTAGGAGTAACTTTAATAGACCCGATGCTTAGACCTCCAACACGGGTGCTAATGAGCTCTTTAATCGGCCTAGATTAGCACTGTGGTGGGGTGACATCAGCCTGCGGCAGAAAAGGACAAATCGATGGAGGGGTCCGGGATTAGGGTGGGGATAAGTCTGATGATAAACAGAGGGGGGAGGAAAGCGTTTGATGGGGGGGAATCTCGCCTCATCTCAGGTGGTCCAGGAGGATGATGTCCGCACCAAAAAGGTTGACGGGGTCCTTTCCCTAATTCCCGCTTGGTTTTGGATCTACGCTCGCTTCTCAGCTTCGTCTGCGTACACAATGCAAGGCAAGCAGACCACCTTGAGAGCAGGAAGGATGCTACGGTTGGTTTGGTTACTCCAAGATTCTTTGCGAACGCGTCTGTGATCAGTGATCTTGCCGTGCCATCGACGAGGGGACCGCACGCTTCAGCTGAGTTCGTTGCTTTCAGCGAGCTCCGTTGCGTGGCTCGAGACGGGATCATGCCATTGCCAAGCTTTGCTCCTTTTCGCTTTTCTATGCTACTAAAGCGTGTATAGGAGGGAAAGGAAAACGATCATCATGCATGTCCATGGCACGCTTGCGTTCGAGTTTCGCCGCGACGGACTGTGTCACGGATACTATAGCCCGACTGGCCTCAGAGAACCGGGAACTGGCCGTCGGATCGGATTCGCCTGGTCTCGTGCGCAATTGGAGCTCTCTCACCTTCTGCTTGAATGACGAGGACGGCCAGCAGGTCTCACAGGCAGGTATTGTGCAGCAGAGGCGCCGGCTGAAAAATCCATTCAGGTTTCGAATGGCCTTTTGGTTCACCAAAATGACCCGATGACAGCCCATCAAAATACTAGGCCCATTAAAGCCCGTAGTGTGTTGACCCATTATATATCTTTTTTTTTATAAAGACCCATTATATATCTTTGTTGCCCGCCGTCTCTCTCTCTCTCTTTCATGAAGGGGCATCGGGCCAGCAAGAAGGGGATTTTCAGGTGTCACAGCCCATAGGCCGAGCCTATTCCTTCTCGGCCGGCAGATCGCGTCCCTCTCTCTCTCTCTGTCCCTCCCCTGTTCCTCCTCACGAATGCCCGCGGCGGGCCAATTACCCGTTTCTGGATCCGTACTTTTGCATTTAAGCCCAATACGTTAGTATTAGGCCTAAATACGAGACTTGTTACTTTGGTCAATTGAAACTCAATGGTCACCTACTACTGCAATTGATATTAACGGTACAAATATACAGTTAACTGTTGGAGACTGTACCACGTCAAGTCACGTCTTTTATTTGAAATGAGGGATTATTAGGAGTAATAAAGGTCTGTTCGCTTCAGCTTATAAACCGGCTGAAAAGCTGAAACGGCTGATTTGTTGTGAGAGGAAAATACTGTTTGGTGGCTGATAAGCCGACTGAATAAGCTGAAGCGAACGGATCGAAAACTTATAGGAAGTACTACTTATCAACTATTTTCTTATTTATGAAGCCTTTCCATTGAAGCATTTCTCGCTCCACATTACATTCTGAAGCAACAGCTTGCGCGAATGTATGCCATTTTTTACAATTTTCAACCATTTTTGCTTGTGCTAGTGCTCCTAGAAATGAATGGATTTTTTGTTTTTTAAAAATAGTGCGAGTTTCTATTGGCAGAAAAATACTAGATTACAGTACCGGGAGGCATAAGCACGAAAAGAAAAGGAAAAAAAATACTAGACTCGCTCGATTAGATTGGGACATTAACGCGACCGCACCATTCCACTCGACATCGGCAGCTGAATCGAAGCTTAATTGCGGCATCCACCAAATATTTTCACTCTCATGTAGTCGCCGAAACCTTCCGGCTTGATCCCGCATTGACCGGGGATCGAGAGAAACAGACCACACTGCATCGAGAAGGCCACCGTCATGCGGGATCCTTCGCCGTAGTGCCGCTGCAATATCACACTCCACCCAACAGAGTGATACCACCAAATCCGGACCTCTCGCAAGCTGTCTCGCAGTCATCACCACAATAACACAGATGCGCGGGAGACTCGCCACATCCACCATTGGACTCCACCTTGCCGCTCTCATCGCCTCGAAAAAACACCGTGCACAAGAACCTCGCCACGCCCGCCACAGTACTCCATGTCATGGATCCGTTTCTTTTATCGCCATCAGAATGGTGAGTATTGTTGCCCCGCTTCCCCAGGTCTCCATGAAATAGCCAAGCTGCCACCGCAGGTCGACTTCACCTTGTTGCTCCACCCGCGCACATAGCCTCCGCCGTCATATCAACAAGCCAAGGTAGTCGCTTGCGCCATCTTTCGACGATGTACTGCACCGGAGTAGCCCAGCGAAGCTGAGCAACCCACCATAGTCCGCCACAAGCCTAGTCATCCCACGATACCATTGCTGCAAGCACCGTCTTCCGACGCAGTCCCACGCCGCACTGACAGTTGCCAAGCAACACCAGCCGCCGCGGTCCACTGCAAGTTGCCAACCCGACAAATATGCAACAACCCGTGGTCGCCACTAGAACTGCGATCGCCTCCACACGAGTTCAGCAACCCTTGTCAAGTTTGCCATCCTGCACCATGCCACGTTGCAAGTTCGTCATCACCAGTTGGGGCCTCCCATAAGCAACGCATCACCATTAATGCCAAAAACCAAGTTAGGTATCTAGAGATGACGCCTCCAAGGAGGGGACGACGGCGCCAATGACGCCATTGGCGCCGTCGTCGTTCGTCCAGAATCTGGAAAGGGTTATCACCTAAAGAACCCCGTGCAGCAGGGATGGAGCTCCAAGATGACACCGCCAACGGGGAGAAACACGCTCAGCGCCGCCGCCATCGCCACCAGCAAGATTGCCGGCAAAGGTTTTCGTCCGGAGCATCCCATCTTATGCCATTGCACGTACATAGCCTGTCATTCCCTGGACCACAGCCATGGGAGCCCATCCACGAGCGGTGCTGCTGCTGCGCCTCCTCGCATCGCGGCCGTCGCTCGTCCACCCTCGCCTCGGCTCCTCGCCCGCGGCCGCAGCAGTGACTCGTCGCCACTCGCGCAGCCGTCGCTGTAGAACCTCCTCTCGCGCGGGCTTCGTCGGCTTCGCCGCACGATCTCCTCACCTAGCATCGTGCCTCCTCGCGTCGCGCCACGCCGCTGTCGCTCGTCCTCCCACTCCACGACGGGCCGCAGCCGCAGCACCGCACCCGACCGCATCTCGCGGCCTCCTCGCCTTGCGCCAGGCTGCCGGGCCCTGTGTCTCCTTAGCACCCGCACGTGCGGCCACCGTCGGGCCTGCGCACCCAGGAACAGCACCCCGGGTCTGGCGAGCTCGTTGCCCAAGCCACCTCGCGCATGAGGTCCGCGGCACAAACAGGGGCGCCGCCTCCGCGCCCGGGCCGGCGCGCGCCATCGCCATACCCGCCATGATCGGCGGCGGTGCCCCAAGGACGAGGCCGCCACGCGCCGCCGATTCCTTCCACCTCTCGCCAGATCCTCCGAAGGGCCCTCGCACCGCCCCATAGCCCGCCGCACCAGACCGGCCGAGGGAACACTGGACCTGACCATGGCTTCACCAGAACCACACGCCGCTGTTGTCCCCGGGGCCGCGATCGACGCCACCGTGAGGGACGCTCCCGCGTAGATTTGACCACGTAGGCACCGAATCAAACCCTGGAGGTGCCGGATCTTGCCGTTGATTGGCCGTCGCCGGCAGCCGCCGCATCTCCTGCAGCTGGCGCCGAGCTTGGGAGAAGCCTCGTTGCTGCCTTCCTTGCAGCCGCGTGGGCTTCCGTGCAGGGGGGTAGAGCGGCGCGGGGGGCCTGTTTGCCGTTTTTTTACAAAGTTTGAATCGAGAAGCGAAAGCTGCTTCGCAAGCAACCATATCATTCTTTCGATTACATTCAATCATTCGCTCCTTGCTGCTGCATGCAGTGGGCTCGCCTCCGAGGAAGCATATGGCAGCAGCCACACTCTTTTCCTGGCTACATGAGCATGTCCGTGTGCATGACCAGTTCCTACTGCCATCTCCTTCCACTTGCCTGTTCTTTGTCGGACGAGGCGCGCACAGCAATCGTGCATCACATCAATCGATGTACAGCCATGAGTCGAGTGCGTGCTGAAAATGAAAACATCATCATGGTTCATGGCCTTGCCAGCCGGAATATTTATTCAAAGCCATGCCGAACCTGAAGATCACCACTCGCCAGCTTACAAATGGCTACTAGCAAACAAGCCCCGCCATCGTATCTGGTGTAAACCGCCGGCCTCCCCACTTGCCGAGTGTTTGGACATCAATGCCGGCGACCGGTGCCTACAGTAATCTGGAACTGAGATAGATGCTTCCAGCTCAGAGATGTCCAGGACAACGCGCGTGCAACAAGTGCCATGATCATCCACCGATCCACGATCGTCTTCTACTGCCGCCGCCAATGGACGGAGGCGGTCGGACGTCAGCTTCGAGGCTAGCTAATATGCGGTGCACGAAAAGGGGTCGGATCGGACAGTGGATCATCATGAGCACACAGTGCAATGGCTTTGGAGTTTGGATCGGTCGGCCTGAGAATGAGATGCGATCCAAGGATCGTGTTCATGTCCGCTGCCGCAACAGGTCGACCGGCAAGGACGTGTGTCGCGTAGCCGAAATCGCGGCGAGCACGAACGGGCAACGAAAAAGGAAGCTCCATCCTGTCCGATCTTGTGCATAGGAGATCCGTATTGTAGCCAAGCTGCCACTAGCCAGTGCCTTCGTAGGAGTAGCTCATTGTCCACGGAAGCATGTGAGGTCTGCGACTGCTGGCGGAGCTGACCACTGAATACCATGTGCTCGCGAGTCGTAGTTTGCGTGCGCCTTGATCAGATGTCTGAAACCAGCGGCAGCTCGAGCAGTGTAGTGTAGTAATCTGTAGAGTGTAGACTGCACTGCTGGTACGTGTACCGGGACTTCGCGGCTGGCCTGTATTTCAACGCCATGAATGCAAGGCGCTTCTATCATGGGACGCCTGCGCCTCTGAATAACCACGTCTGCTCGTCCCATTTAATCGCGGCCCACAGTCCACTGTGCTCTCTGTGAGACGTCCATGCTCTTTCAGTAATGGTGGTTCGTCCGGGAACCTAATCTTGACATGGCTGATCGAGTGTGTGGTCTAAGCTAATCGTGGTCCTCTACAGGAGCTGATCAATACTGGATTACTGGATTCTTTCTTGAAGGATGACTTCTTATCGCACTGAGGATGCGTTTGGCAGAGCTCGCAGAGCTAATTCTCTGTTGAATCCAGTAGGAGCTCTGCCAAATAGTTTTTCATAGAAAAGTGATTTTTTACTGGTATTGTGTGAAGTGATTCTCCGAAATGAAGTAAGAGGTTGGGAGCTGAAAAAAGTAGCTTCTCCTAATTCTGTGAAGTGATTCTACATCCTGATTTTAAGAGTTTATGCTAGAGAATAAAAGAGAATCACTTTCAGCTACAAAATCACTTTTATCAGAGAATCAGCTCCCATAGAGAATCATAATCAGATGGAGCTGTACCAAACAGATCCTAACAATGATACTTGGGTCATAAATTTAGGCACCCTATTCGTACCTTGCCATTGATCTACTGATTCCAGAAGGAATGCACATCATAGGCAAGACGCACATTTAACCTTAATTAGAGCAACTCCAAGAGGCTGCTAATCTTACCCCCAAAACTTTTTTTAGGGAAAAAAAAGAGAAAAAATGAACTCCAACGGTCCACCCAAAACCTTCCCAAAAAATTAGCGACGCCAAAAAACATGCCCTCCTCCCGTATATTTTCGCGACCCAAAATCTTCCCCAATCCATTCCGGCGCCCCCTGTTGCGCTATTTTATTTTTTTGCCGCGCTCTTCTCCCGTCATCTTCTCGAGGCTTCCCGGCGGTGGCGGCCAGGCTCCTCCCCGGCGCGCCCCTCCTCTCCCGGCGGTGCGCCCCTCCACTCCCGGCGGCGGCGAGGGGCGAGGGGCGGCGGCGCCCTGTCCAACCGGCTGAGGAGGCGGCGGAGGCGGCCCTCCCCACTCCGGAGCACCCCCTCCTCTCCCGGCGGCGCGTCCATCCTTTCCCGGCGGCGTCCATCCCCACTCCGGCGGTGGCCCTCCTCTCTCGGCGGCGGCGCCCTGTCGGGCCGGCTGAGCAGGCGGCGGCGGCGGCGGCCCTCCCCACTCCGGCGCACCCCTTCTCTCCCGGCGGCACGCCCCTCCTCTCCCGGAGGCGGCCCTCCCCACTCCGGCGGCGGCCCTCCTTTCCCGGCGGCGGCGAGGGGTGAGGGGCGGCGGCACCCTGTCGAGTCGGGCTGAGCAGGAAGCCCGCGGCGGCCAGAAGATCTTCAACATCTCGCCAAGAACCCGAGGACTGGATTGGTATGAGCTCTACTCATTGTTAATTTGCTCTCTTGCTAAAATCCTTGGCTGTATCCATTACCTTAGCATTGTGAAAAGGACCGCCGTTTGTAGTTACTGCATTTGCACATAATCTGGCCATTGTTTGCTTATATGGTGCTGCTATGTGTCTTTGCAATGTGATTCAGAAACTAATCAGCTTGTTGACTACTCTGTTTGCGGAGCTGATATTGTAATGGTGGTTGTGAAATGCTTCCTCCCCTGATTTGGTAGCTAAAGTTGTTCAGATCATAGTAGTAGTGCACCACCAGTTTGGGAGCAATCAAGCAAGTGCCTAGGTATATAAATGCAAATATCTCGTTCTCTGCAGATTTAAATTCCTTTTGTTGCCTGTACAAATGCAGGCACCACGGCAGGGCCAAGTAAGGCGCGGTGGAGGGATGCTTCAACGGCATGTGGTGCTCGTCGGTGGCGACCACATCCCTCAATGGAACAGCAGCAGCAGAAATTTGGAGAGGTCCAGCAGCGACGACCTCGACCTGCCTGGTAGTGGTGACATGTGTGGTGATCTGCAAGGTCCTCCGATTGTAGCTCTTACCAGTGATGATTTGGACTCCCTATCAACGGTGCCGTACCCATCCAGCGGCGGCCCTTCTGGTGCTTTCGAACAAGCGGCCAACGGCAACCCATTTGTGAATGGTATGAACCATAAGCTCTTTAACTCAATTCACCGTGAGATAAGATAGATTTCTTGTGTTGTGTAGTCAATTCTAAGTGGCTTTATTTTGCCTATAGAAGGATTTTGCATTGATTGAAGATAATGTGGCAACTAACCTTAGCTTGTATTATCATATTGCTTTTCTTCAGAGCTTCAGGCAGTTCGATTCAGTACAGTAGCAACTGCTGTTATTTGTTCAGTTTTCAATTAATTGTGTGGCCACCAGCTTGGCTCTTGAACAAGATCGAGTTGCAAATGAAAAACTACTTCTTGAGGTTAGGAGGCAGGAGGTCCAGTTGCAGAAAAGGAGGGATGAAGAGAGGATTATGACCATGGATCTTACTGCCATGCCAGATGAGCAAAAGAAATACTACATGTGCTTGCGGGCTGAGATCATGAGCCGAGTACTTAATTAGAATTTGATTCTTCTAAATGGTATTAGTAGCTAATGTGATTTTTTTTGATATGGTAGTATTTCCATATGGTACTGTGTGATGTTCGAAACTTAATTAGTATTTGAATCTTTTAAAGAGTAGTATTTCCATATGGTATTAACGTGGATTTGAAGCGTCTTGTGTCGATTTTAATGTTTGCTCAGTCAATATTATTAGTGATGTTTTGTTCTATGTTGAGCCAGCGGCTGCAGGTTGCAGCATCTGCTCGAAATCAAGTACAAGAAGCATATATTACAGCCTGATCATCTTCAGTAATAATAGAGAACCTGAAATCCCCTGCAAACGTGCTATTCAGCTCCTAAAATGGAAAAGAGACGTGCTATTCAGTAATAACCAAAAAGAAGTCCGGCGGCGTGCCGTGACGAGGGCCTGGAAAAAAGAAGTCCGGCGGCGTCAGGGAAAAAAGAAGCCTGGCGACGAGCGAGGGGTCCCAGCCTGCTGGAAAAAAAATGATCCTAAAATGGGCCCAATATGATGACATGGCTTCATTTGAAATATTAGCGGATTAGTTTTTAGCGTTCTGCTGTGGACTGATATGTTTTTTGGGGGAAATTTTTTTAGCATAGCCCCCAATACCTCGTTTTGGGGAAGAATTTTTTGGGGAACTCTTGGAGTTGCTCTTAGGGCCCTCATATTTCATATCATGTCATAATTTGTTACCTTTTTTAAATTATAGGTTATTTTAATTTTATCCTAAGTCAAATTTATTTCATTTCACCATGTTTAAATTAAAGAGAAAAATATATTAACATCTATAATGTTAAATAAAAGTACTATCAAAATATATTTTAAGGTCTGTCTAGGTGAAACTAGTTTAAAGTGGTACAGATTTGTGCATTTCTATGTAACCTTGGTCAAAGTTATAGAAGTTTCACATATTACAAAATTTAAATGAATTATAATTCAGAATAGAGGGAATACAAAAGATATATATTACACCATTAACTTTTTTTTCTCAAATCCCACTAGATACATCATCAAATGTACTTTAGATTTGACATGTAGATTTATCTATTTGCATAAATATTTATAGAAAAGATGAAAACTTAAATGAATGAAATATCTCGATGGTATTATGTATTAAAAAAACGGGGTAAGATGAACCGGTGTGTTACATGCATGGTCACATACATAATCGAAGTGGCACAAATCCAACTTTTACATGTGCTACATGCTCCTATCCACAAGGGTCAAATGTTCCCCAACCCTACCTATTTAAAATCCAGCAACAGGGAAATGCTAGTAATTAATGTGCGGATAGCTTGAAGTATGCATATCATGTCAAAATCGGCGGAATAAGTTTTTTGCAATAATTATTCTGAATTAATAATATCTCGGCTAGAGGTGATGCCACTGATCTATCAGTGCCATGCTCTAGGTAAAAATTTTTTTACGAAAGCTTGTCTTAGTTACGTACTCCCTCTGTCCTAAATTACTATTCATTTTAATTTTTGTAGATACATAAATCTTACTATGTATCTAGACATAGCATATATCTCGATACATAGTAAAACAAACGGTAATTTGGACAACTGCTAGACCGATAGCATCACTGCTGCTGCGTGGAGGATTATTCACTATTCCACGGAGCCTGAGCTCCGGAGCGCTCTGCGCGGGACGGGGGCCCTGGATGGCTGATCCAATCCAACCACGCGTCCTGCGGCGGCGTGTCCGCGGCGCGCCGGCCCTGGCATTATTGACTGGGCTCTTGCATGGGAAAGCATGGACCTGATGCCGATGGAGGCGCGCGTAATTCCTTCCTCCATGATCGGAGGAGGTAGCTAAGCTAAAGCTAGCTGCCGCCTGCCGGCTGCATTTATGTACGTGCGATGCGAAGGTGCGTGCACCTGCCGGCCGGCGTTCAATTCGGGCATGGCGGATTTGCTGGTCGATCGCGTGCAGGAGCAGGACCGTAGGCAGCATGGGTTCTGAAAAGAATGGTGGATCGTCAACGCTCTTTAGTTAGTGTAAGCCAGATTCCCGTAATCATCTACAGATACATTAGATTACGCGCGGCGATCTTGGACGATGCACATATCTCGGCGGCTCCTGAACTCCAGCATGGCCGCCGGCCGATTGCTGCATGCGTGAAGAGATCATCCTCAGTCGGACGACGAGGACAGTATCTGCAGGATGACAGTTCTGGCACTTGTTGATGGTGTCTGGAAGATGGATGCCTCGCTGAAGATGATATGTACGTGCGCACGAGCAGCCTCCTCCAGTCAACATCTGCGAAATGTGACATGCCAAGCTCGCAGAGCGAATCCGGACGGCGTACGCCGATTAAAACGTGAGCGGGGTAGGGAAAAACACATTACACATGCGCGTGAGATTTGAAATCACGCACGCAATGTGCTAGGATTTTATTGAACGTACAGCATGCCTGAGGTTCGAACGAACCAGAACAGGAGTCTGTCAGGCAGGCAAGACCGCAAGAGGGGCACATCGTGCACTAGTAGTTCGAAATCATCCCTATAGAGCGCCCCGTACTACTAGCTTCAACTTGCATAGTTCGCTCAAGTTGCATAGCCTCGTCCACATGAAATGCGATTTATATCGAGAGAGGGGGGGATACCTCAATACCTGCGCTGGCGTGGAGTCATAGTGGTGGTCTCGGTTTTGGGATGATAGGCCCGGCCCTAGCCTAAGCATCTAGCATATGTAACATCTGAAGCTCATTGTGCTGTGGTTGGCATGTCGTGTGTACAATGTTTTGTAGTGGTGTTGGTGTGTGAGGCAGAACGAATTTGTGAGCTGTTCGTAGACATTTCATATCTTTTTTTTTCCTATGGAGCTAGGGCCGCCCGGTTTTGATGGGATGATGAAAATGGTGGAAGCCATTAAGTTTTACTCAGTTGGAGGACGGTTGCACCGATGCTCGCAAGTCGCAAGTCGTATACTACTTTTGCCGAAGTCGAATACCGTACCACTGCACGTCCATGAAAATATGCTGCCCGACCACAATGGATCACATGTTCACATCAACCCTTTTGCAAGTTTTACGATTGCCGTCCATCAAAAGTCTTCATATCCAGTCTCCAGAGCAGCTACGTAGGACGACACTACTAGAGAACTGGACATCATAACTGAGGAACCACTCCCGGTACACAGAGAACCAGTTATGATTTCTGGAGTACAACCATTTCATTATCTACCACCCAGATCAATCACCGAGAGGCCAAGAACCGGCCGGTTATGATGCCGGGTATCAGTCATGTTCAAAACAGCTTCCTCCTCCTCCTTTGTTTTGGAAAAAATGCACCACAACCTGTTGTTGTGAAGCTACTAGCTTCACTCCCGGTTGCGGATCGGGAATGTTAGGTACCCCGGATAATTCTCGGATACGCGCATTGCCTCACGTTCCGGGACTAAAGGGGTTTCAATTAACCTGATACCCGATTCTCTAAGTAGTGGACACAAAATAATTTGTCATATGATCGAACCCACATACACGAACAAGGTACTCAGGGGTTGTTTGGATACAATGTGCTAAACTTTAGCAGTATCACATCGGATGTTCGGATGCTAATTAGGAGGACTAAATATGAGCTAATTACAAAACTAATTGCACAGATGGAGTCTAATTCGCGAGACGAATCTATTAAGCTTACTTAATCCATCATTAGTAAATGGTTATTGTAGCACCACGTTGTCAAATCATGGACTAATTAGGCTTAATAGATTCGTCTCGCGAATTAAACTTCATTTGTGCAATTTGTTTTGTAATTAGCATATATTTAATACTCCTAATTAGTATTCAAACATCTGATGTGACGGGTGTTAAATTTTAGCACCCTGAAGCCAAACAGAAACCTAAGGCCGTAGCACATACAGGTTAGTAGGTTACTCTGGCTGCACATGCAACATATGGTACCAGTATTACCACTACGTACCAGCAGTGTGCCACTTGGCCGATACCAACAGACCATCACTCCTAAAATCAACGAGGCCGGGCTAGCTACAATGCTAGTAGATTCATCTCCAAAGCCAGCGTCGTAGGAGTACTTGCTAGTAAACGGCGGATCAAACAGTGCCGTCCTCCAGGGTCAACCGGCCCGGCCTAGTAGTAGCAGCTCACATGCACCAACGATCAACCGCCACGAGCGCGTGCAATTATAACGCCGGTGCTGCACGTACACTACACGACCCAGAGGTCCGGCCCGGCCGCCCACGGGTTCTCGATCGGCTTCCTCCTCCTGCTCTGCTTGGGTGAAATGAAACCGTCCAGAGTCCAGAGGTCAGGGACATGCCATGGGGGCGCCCATTAACCGCTACCGCCGCAACAGCTAGCTAGCTTCGCGCCATTACTCACCCTCGGCCCCGGACCCGGACCCGGACCCCACCCCCACGTCGTCTCCTTCCCGCGCGTATAAATCCGCCGTGCTGCACTGCGGCCTCCTCCCACACCTTGCTCGCTCACACTAGCTAGTCGATCTCGAGCTCGATCGCTAGCTTCTCCTCAGTACTCCAGTTGCTGCGGCACAGATAGCTCAGCGGTAGCAGTGGCCGGTCTCGAGAACCCCGACGACTCTTATTAACCGCTAGCACTTGCATGATGGCAAGTCACCAGCAGCATCGGCCCACCGCCATGTCCAGGGCGGAGCTGTTCCGGACGGTTCGGCAGGCGACGCTGAACCACGCGCGGCAACTGTACCACCGCCTCGTCATCCGCCTGCCGCACCTCCTCGCCGTCACGCTCCTCGTCGCCGCGGCCCAGCTCGCGCCGCCGTCGCTCGCGGGGGCGCCGCGCGCCATCCTGGACGCCGCGCGCGCCAACGCGCCCCTCGCCGCCGCCGCGTGCGCGGGTCTCGCCGCCGCGGCGTGCGCGTACGCCGCGTCGCGGCCCCGGCCCGTGTACCTCGTGGACCTCGCGGGCTACAAGCCCGGGGGCGTCCACGCGGCCACCCGCGCCCGGTCCATCCGCCACTTCGCGCGGGCGGGGCGGTTCACCGACGAGAGCATCGCGTTCCAGGCACGGATGCTGGAGCGCGCCGGGGTCGGGGAGGCCACGCACTTCCCGGCGTCGCTGCTCACCGTCCCCGTCGACATGTGCCTCCGCACCGCCAGGGAGGAGTCCGAGGCCGTCGTCTTCGGCGTCGTCGACGACCTGCTGGCCAGGACCGGCGTGCGCGCCGAGGACATCGGCGTCGTCATCGTCAACTCCAGCTGCTTCAGCCCCACGCCGTCGTTCACGTCGCTCGTCGTCAACCGCTACGGCCTGCGACACGACGTCGTCACCCACAACCTCAGCGGCATGGGCTGCAGCGCCGGCATCATCGCCATTGACCTCGCCAAGCACCTGCTCCAGGTACCTCCTACATACATGCCCTCTCGATCTCTCTGTTCATCTGCTCCCTCCAACACACACTGACGCTTGAACGTGGAAGAAATTAAAATAGCTAGCGCGTACACATGCACGAACTGGTAGGCGGCCACTGATCTTGGGTGTCACTTGTCACCAACAGCATGGGGATCGGAATAAATGGGCGGAATGTCATTGGACAAGCACTTGACATGCTTGTCATCAATCAAGATGAACACCATTATCACAATAATCTTCAAGTAGGTAGGATTACGTGTCCCAGACAGTACAGCATTAAGATTTTCCTCTGTGTGTCTCCCCTCATGGTCACCCTATTATTTAGGCACACAGATTGAGCATAGTGCAGCAGAAACAGAAACAGCCATCGTTTCGAGTGAATCCATAAAAGAAACATCTGTCACTTCATAGTGATCAGATCGCTCAACTGAAGGTCGATCATGGACGTCACTGTAGCAGTTCGATGACAGATTCGGTTATTATGGGACAATAGGAGTGACTAGTAACAGCCAATGAGTCAAATCCTAGTTAGCTTAGTCTCAGATTATAAGCAAAATATCAAGATAGTAAAAAGCTTGCGCCGACACCACATATGCCGTAGAGAAACATCTCAAACATTTTACACCATTTGGTCCCAATCTTATCCTAGACTACTGTACATAGCAGCATACAAGGAAAAGTTTATTCATTAACTTCTCCTGCATGGTGGGGGCGTTTAAGGTAGATGTGTGCATTCATGGCCTTACCATGTCCAGGACCTTAGACATGTCCCGAAACGTCCGTAACCATATCAATTTGAACAGCACTGACATGTCTGGCATAAAAAACGAGCCAATCATCCAAACCAATAGAAGGATCGATCTACTGAAACAGTGCAGACCCGATCCAACAGCAAGGACCATGCATGTTCCACGGATCAAGGGTGGGTCCATGGGAGACACGGGCCGTCCGATCGGGGACGGACAGCCAGGATCCATCGGATGGACAGCAGGGAGGACCTGACAGAAACAAGCTCCACTACACTTGAGCTGTAACGGGCAAGTAGTCCCTTCCCTTCCTTAGGCTCAGGGGGTGCTTTCCTCAAGTTCAGTACCCGTCACATCGGATGTTTGGATACTAATTAGGGGTATTAAATATAGACTATTTATAAAATCCATTGCACAAGTGGAGTCTAATTCGCGAGACGAATCTATTAAGCCTAATTAGTCCATGATTTGTACTGCTACAGTAAACATGTGCTAATCATGGATTAATTAGGCTCAATAGATTCGTCTCGCAAATTAGTATAGGGGTTCTGCAATTAGTTTTATAATTAGCTCATGTTTAATCCTTCTAATTAGCATACGAACATCTGTTCGGATGTGACACTTCTAAAGTTTAGAACCTCGTATCCAAACACCCCAAGTTTAGAACCTCGTATCCAAACACCCCATTAGCGTCCATGGACCAGCCAAAAGGCAAAAGCCACCTGATGGACGCGACTTGAGCTATCAAGGCTCGGTCGGTACGGCTGGATGGACCTCACAGCTAGCCTAGCCATGCAGAATTTGCTGCAATCATGGAGCTCGATCAGCCATGTCGAATTTGATGCAAACATTTCACCGTTGTTTCCAGCGCTTAGTAGTAGCAGTAGCAACTTCTTACCACGAGTTCATGCATTCGGTTCAGAACGAAAAAACTTGTTTATTACAAATAATCTCTGGCCCTGAAAAGAATTATCACAATTACTAATCAAAGCAGCAACATCGTCGATCTGCAATCTCACCCCATGACCAGAACAGAAAAACAGCCGACACGACCCGATCGCCAGTCGTTCGTCCGGCCCCCTGTCCAGTGAGGCAGTGATCCTGATCCAGTCTAGCTAGCTCCCAGGCATAGTAATTGTGGTTAGTTAGGGTAGGCACACCGTGTCGCGTCGTGTCGTCTTGTCTCGGCTCTGCGCTTGCTTAATGCTTGGTAGAGCCTCACCTACTGCAACTCTGCGACCAAAAGTTCAGAGCTGCAAATCTGAGACGCGAAGTGAATTCGTTCCGTCGAGCCCAGGCCCCTCCAGCTCCAACGGCCGTTGCCGATGGTAATAACTGAAAGAAAACAGCATCATACCTTCGACATTCAATGCACGCGCAGCAGCAGTAGCTCGTTCTTCGTTCTCACCTTGTAGTCAAATCGCCATGGTTGGGTCACGTCCAGCAGCTTGCAGGAATTGAAATGAATGAAACGGACGGGCTGGATTGTATTGGCTGATCAACAACTACTCGCTGCGATTCTGCAGGTGCACCCGGACACGTACGCGCTGGTGGTGAGCACGGAGAACATCACCCTGAACGCGTACCTGGGCAACCACCGTCCGATGCTGGTGACCAACACGCTGTTCCGGATGGGCGGCGCGGCGGTGCTCCTCTCCAACCGCGCCGCCGACCGCCGCCGCGCCAAGTACCAGCTGGTCCACACGGTGCGCACGCACCGTGGTGCCAGCGACCGGAGCTACGGGTGCGTGACGCAGGAGGAGGACCCGGAGGGCAACGTCGGCGTGTCCCTCTCCAAGGAGCTCATGTCCGTGGCCGGCGAGGCGCTGCGCACCAACATCACGACGCTGGGCCCGCTGGTGCTCCCGCTGTCGGAGCAGCTCCGGTTCCTGTCCGCCGTGCTACTCCGCCGCGTGCTCCTCCGCTCCGACGCCAAGCCCTACGTGCCGGACTTCAAGCTGGCGCTGGAGCACTTCTGCATCCACGCGGGCGGGCGGGGCGTGCTGGACGAGCTGGAGCGAAGCCTCGGCCTCAGCGGCTGGCACATGGAGCCGTCGCGGATGACGCTCTACCGCTTCGGCAACACGTCGAGCAGCTCGCTGTGGTACGAGCTCGCATACTGCGAGGCCAAGGGGAGGATCAGGAAGGGGGACCGCGTCTGGCAGATCGCGTTCGGGTCGGGGTTCAAGTGCAACAGCGCTGTGTGGAAGGCGCTCAGGACGGTCGACGACGCCGGGGAGACCAACCCGTGGGCCGACGAGGTCGATCGCCTGCCGGTGCACGTGCCCAAGGTGGCGCCCATCCAATTCGACGACCAGGCGCCCAAGCCCAAGGAGGACGACGGACACGCTGCGTAGCCGCCTATACGCCTATCTGCTTCTGCATTGTGCCCCAAGCGGAGAACCGGACCGTGTGCGCGCGAGCGTGCACTTGTGTGGTCGGGCTCGGCTTATTGGGAGCCCTATACAGGCATTTTCTTATAGTACTATTACTAGTGTGTAAAAATCTTTATGGATCATGAACTGGGGAGCATTGTTGTGTGTTATGTTGGGTGGAGATCATGGAAGGCTTGATCAACATAGAGGCATGTCTAGGGGTGATAAAAGTGCCCTCTAATTTAGTCTAGCAAATTTAAGGGTGGGGCTCAATAAGGATCGGACTATAAGATTATATGATTTTGAATTAGGCTAAGTTGGATTGTAAAGAAGGCACGAGGGTTACGATCCATTACCACCCAGCCATACAAATTCGTACAAGACAATGCAATAGTAGTGGGCTGGTTCGTTGTACTGGGCTGCTATTATGGGCCTCTTACAAGTTACAATTGAGAGCCTACGAGCAACCTGATATAGAAATTTTTAACCTTGCATTGCTTGCAAGACAGGCATGGCGTATGTTGATCAAGCCTGAGTCTCTTTGTTTTCAAGTCCTAAAATCAGTTTACTTCCCCTTTGGAGATCTTCTCAATGCTTCTATTGGGAATAACCCATCAAAGACCTGGAGAGCTATATGTGATGGAATAGAGGTGCTAAATCAAGGATTGATTAAACGAATTGGTGATGGTAGAAGCACACAAATTTGGGGGATGTAATGGATTCCAAGAACTGGGATGTTCAGGCCTCTTGTTTCAAAGAAACCAAATCCTCCGACACTTGTTTCTGATATAATTGACCATACCTCTAGGACATGGAAAACAGAGATAGTGCAGAACTATTTCAATCATATGGACAGTGAAGCGATCCTACAGATTCCGCTGAGTATGAGTATACAAGAAGATTGTTGGGCATGGCATTATGAAAGAAATGGTATGTTTACTGTTCGCTCTGCTTATCGGATGATGATTGCAGCGAAGAAAAGTAGAGAGGATTACTTCGAAGGCCGTACAAGCTGTTCTGATGTGCAAAAAAGACAGAGGGAATGGAACCAATTGTGGAATATGAAATTGCCACCAAAAATCAAAATCTTTTGCTGGCGACTTGCACTGAATTCAATTCCCACTGGTAGTGTGTTAAAAAGCAGAAATATGGTTGACACAGCTGAATGCAAACTTTGTGGTGCCGACGAGGACACATGGGACCATGCTTTACTATACTGTACAATGTCCAGATGTGTTTGGGCCCAACTAGATGAAGAGGTAACAGAATTAATTGCTACTCTATGTATTCCTGACCCAATGCATTGGGTATCCTTTATGTGAGCAATATTTCACAAGCTGATGGTATGCGTATTCTTGTTGCCTGTTGGTCTATTGTGCAGGCAAGGAGAAAAGCAAACTATGATGAAATATTTCAAAGCCCTTTATCTATAATAGCAACAATTAATAGGCTGATAGATGAATTGGAGCTTCCTAGGAGTTTCAGATGAAAGAGATGTGCCAGCCACAACTAAAATAAAAAAATAGGCACTGGATACCACCTGGAAGTGGTCAATGCAAGATTAATACAGTTGCCAAGGCTGCTTACAAAGGAGCTGTTGGGGTTATATGCCGAGATGATCAAGGAGGTTTTATTGCTGCAAGTGCTCTGGTGATACCAAATATAATTGAGCCTGAAACCTTAGAATCAATGGCATGTGAAGAGGCACTACCTCTTGCCGAAGACTGTGGCATAAAGAAGATGACGGTGGCTTCAGATTGTCTAAGGGGCTGTTTGGCAATAGGGTGTTAAAATTTAACACCCGTCACATCGGATGTTTGGATGCTAATTAGAAGTATTAAATATAGGCTAATTACAAAACTAATTGCACAGATGGAGTGTAATTCGTGAGACGAATCTATTAAGCCTAATTAGTTCATGATTTGACAATGTGGTGCTACAATAACCATTTGGTAATGATGGATTAATTAGGCTTAATAGATTCATCTCGCGAATTAGCACAGGAGTTCTGCAATTAATTTTATAATTAACTAATGTTTAGTCCTCCTAACATCCGAACATCCGATGTGACATTGCTAAAGTTTAGCATTTAGTATCCAAACACCCTCTAAATGTCATTAAGAATATTAAAGAAATGTCTCGATGCTCTTATATGATGATCATTCAGAGCATAAATGGGAGGTCTAGATCTTTTGATTACGTGCGTTTTGCACATGAAGGTAGGGAATCTAATCGGGAGGCTCATTATCTTGCAAAACATGCTTGTACTCTAGGACCTGGCCATCATGTTTGGCTTGGGTATCCTCGTGTCTTCTTGGATGTAAATGTTGCCATTCCAAATTAATAAAATTCCTACCTTCCTTTTTTTTTAAAAAAAACACACCGCCTTCTCCGCCAATCCAGCAGGCAGCAGCAATGGCGGGCTGGCCGCAACTGCGTCATTTGCCCCCCCACCGGCCTTCCTGCCCACCTCCCTCCTGCTACCCCCGCCGCGCCGGCCCACCATCACGCACGCACCCCGAATCCTGTCCCGTCCGGCGGGGCCGCACCCGCACTTCCCTTCACCACCGAAGCTGTAGCGGCAGTCGGCAGCTGCGCGTCGCCGGTTACGCCACCCGCGGGAGGGGCAAGAGGCCACCGACCCCGCGGTCCGAACTTCTCACCGCCCGCCCGCCGTCTCGGCCGTGAACGTGAACCTGCGCCGACTGGTGAGTGTGAGTTCAAAGCTTAGAATGTGAATCGAATGTTTCGAACCGAAAGTTTAGGTTTCATGTTCGGGCCCATAGTTTTTCAGTTCGGCGTTGAAAGGTGAAATCGGTTCCCATTGTTCCAAAATGATTAACAACACCGTCATTGCACTCGTTTCCAGGGTAGATAACGGCAGGGCGATGATCCCGTGCGATTGCTTCCTCCAAAATCCTGCGCGGCCGCTGACTCCATTACAGAACCTTACAGTTACAGCTTCGGCGAACGCCAGTCTCTGCACCAGCTAGAACCTCTGAAATTTCCCTGGAATTGGCTGTTCCATGCACGGCTAGACAGACTACTAAAGGGAATAGCAAAGGCAACCGGGTCCATTACGGTGGGTCGCTTCTGACAATGCCGGAGGCACTGGAGCATGCCCACGATGTTGGGGAAGCACTCTGGCTGTGGAAGGATACACTGAGCAACCGGGTGAGTCCGATCATCCTCAAGGAGCAGAAAGATTGGAGACAGGCAGTCGAGATCTTTGACTGGTTTCACATGAAGAGAGGCAATGAACTCAATGTGATTCACTACAATGTTGTGCTCTGTAGAGTCGGCTGGGCAAGGAAATGGGACCTTGTTCTTAGGCTGTGGCATGAGATGCATTCTTGCAGTGTGGTGCCAGATAATGAGATAACTCAAGGTATGGAATACTGATCGATGTGTGTTGCAAAGGGGAAAGAGAACGGGCGACTTTATTTGTGGCTCAGGGACATGCGCAAGCGGGGTTTGATGCCTCATGAGGTCACTGTGAGTATTGTGCTGCAGGTCCTCGGATTCAAGTAGAAGGATGGAGGGACGCCCTTGCTACAGTTTGTGCACTTAAAGCACCTAGATTGATAGTTGATACTCATGGAAAAGCTGGTCAACTTGAGAAAGTATCAGATACATTCAACCCAATGTTGATAGAAGGTGTTGCGTGTTGTTACATTCAACACAGTGATTCATGTTTGGGGTAAACACCATAGAATGGAGCAAGTTGCTTCTTTGGTGAGGATGACGGAGGAATCCCAGTGCTTTCCTGACACTAGGATGTACAATATACTGATACACTGTATAGAGAAAGGAACGAAACTGATGTTGCAGAGTACTACTTCTGGAAGATGAAGCCAGAAAATTTGATACCAGATGTTGTGAGCTGCCACAAACACTCTTATATGGATACTCTATCAGGGATTCAGGGGCATGGTCACTAAAGCGGAAGCCCTTCTATAGGAAATGGATGAGAGGGGCTTTGTGATAGATGAATACACACAATCCGCTTTGACAAGGATGTATGTAAATGCTGGGATGCTTGAGCAAGCATGGCATTGGTTTGACAGCTTCCATCAGCAGATGAGTTCCAAATGCTTTTCTACTATTGATGCATTCGGGAAGAAAGGATGCATAGTTCTTACAGAGAAGGCTTTTTTATATGCTGCCTAAAGAAGAAGATGCTCAGAGAAGGCTTTTTTTTTCTGTGAGAGAGCTGATGGCATGGGGTATGGCATTTTGCTTGATTACGTGACATACAGTTCTCTCATTCAACTTCAGTCAACTGCTAAACTGCCAAAGAAGGCTCTACACTACTTGGACAATTGTAAGAGTAGAAAAGGGAGTACACGAAAGCGACTTCAGAACTGATTTTCAAATGGTTGAAATCTTAGATGTAGATACACAATTGTGATGATCTGTCTACTGAACTGTTTACACAGAGACGGTGCATACCGTTCTTGTGAAAAAATGTTGATACTTGATTGGCTGATGCACAGTGAATTCATGGAAATCATTTTCACATGGGTGCGAATCCTGCTAGATTTGTGCAGGTGAGTGATATTACTTATATGTTCCCGGTTTCTACGTATCAGAATACAATGTACATGCTCTCACAACATCTTGCTTTTGCTAAAATTGAACTGCTTCAGATTGCATGACTTCCAGAAAAGATTCAGTATTGATGATAATATCGAACATTGCAGTGTCTTTCTAAGTTCTGCCCGTTGTGAGATAATTGTTATTTGGATTATATTCGATAAATTTATGTTCCGTTCTTGTTGGTGGCTCATGTTGGGTTTCAGCTCTAGCCTACCGCAACTTGCTTGGCACTAGAAAGGTAAAAATGATTTGTTGTTATTGCTCTCAAATTCAATAAATGGTGAAGTCAGAAGTAAATAAAGTATGAACATAAAAAATGACCGATGCATGGCTAAAGTGCATTTGCATTCTATCTTTCAGACTTGCACGTGTTTGTTTCATAATATTAAAGGAGTTAGTGGTGCTATACATCTGATCAGTGAGAGCTGGAGAGCTGTTCTCGTCTGCAAATCGCCAAGTAATGATGATTTTAGCATGTCGTTCTATTCTAAGCAGCAAGGCATCATATGCTTGTATTTTCTGGTTGGGCAATGTGAAGGAGCCATTATCTGATGCCTAGCTATAGAGGAGTGCAATCTGGAAACTTGGTGGACTTTGACTCTTGATTTTTATCTTTTTTTGTTGCTTGCAGCATCATACTAACTGCCTTATTCATTAAATATTTCTTGCTTTACACTGCTATTTTCCTTTCCTGTGGGTCCATCTATTTGGCTCAGAGTTCTACAGCTGCAGTGGCGGAGCTTGGATACAAAAGAAGAGGGGCCCAATATCACTGAAATGGAAAGAGAGGGGGTCAGGTTAGTGTTTCTCTTTCCATTTAAGCAGTGAAATTCAGTGCTTCATTAAGAATTTATCTAGTTTAGGGGTGACCATAGCCCTCTTTGATCTCCATTAAGCTCTGCCACTGTACAGCTGAATATCCATTGTTTTGTTGCTAAACATCACAGGTTATAGCATCCATTTAGCATGTAATTTGAGAAAATTTAATTTAGTTTTATGAGATTGGTTTGATTGGAGAGGCAGCTCTTGTGTAGTCATGCTGAACCTGGCACAAAGATTTTACACTTCCTTATGCCTTTTGAATTCAAATAATAACTGCCTTTTGTCTTGATCAAACCTCTTTTTATCGAAATCTGGAAAATTAGTGTTGTATTTCATTCTGCATTTAGGGCATTTACTTTCTTTAGCTCCATCCATATGGATGATGGTTCTGCATATCTGTGCTGGACTTTAAGCTGTTGATTCACAACTTCACAAGCTCTAATCAAGGTTCATATTTGAAATGTTGCACCGTCACTCCGTCAGTAGTTTGTAGTGCTCTTTAACCAGTCAAGATTAGTACCTCAAATTTACGTTCTGCAGCTCTTGTTCCGGGTACATTTTTATTTGGTAAATCTGGTAATACTAATTTGTACAAGAATATTATCAATAACTTTCTAACATGCAGAACCAATACTGTTTTCTGCAGTTTTGGAGCATATTGGCCGGGCATTCGGTTTCAGCAACAACCTGATGGATGGTGCAGTGGGAGTGGGCGCAAGGCTTTGGGGAATGTAAATATGAATATGAATACAAGCAATTTTTTACTACCTGGGCACTGACAAAGTGCAAGTTGTTTGCACGACTGGCATAAAGGGCTGGCGATGAGTGGTTGGAACAGAATTTCAGAGGAAAAGAAGAAGATATTATTTCACCGGCTTTCTGACTTCACTCTCCAGCAACAGTATCACAGGCTTTCCTTCACTCAACAGCAACAGTATAGAGAATGTAATTTCAGTTTTTTTTCCTGAGATTTAAACAGAGAAAACGGTCGGGTCATCATGTCAGTATATATGGTTCAGAGCTGCAGATCATTTGGTTTCGGCTTTTATACAGAGAGGCCTCGGATTGTGATGGGGTGTCAATGGAGCATGGACCTTACCGTGTTGCCGCCTCTTGTCCTTGTAATCTTGTGGTGTGTATAAAAATCTGAGTCTACGTTCCTGTCCTTGTCAACATAAAAGATGCACCATGCACGCATATCCATTCGTTTGTGTCCGTTTTGAACAAGAAGAAGAAGAAAAACTCACTTGTGTCTTCTCCAGTTATTTACTTCTACGGCATCTTATCGGCTTATTGCTTGGCCTGCCTGCTCTTGTTTCTTCTCATCTTCTGAAGCACCGACCCACGGAATCTCTAATCTACGAATCTCGGTCAGGAATCGAGCTCTCCTCGAGCCATCATAAAGCCACGTCGCCCCTGGCTTTCGCACCGTTTGATCCCGAGCAAAATCTCCATCGGGCCGTCGGTCTCGGGGGCTCCCGCGCGCTAAGGTTCACGACCCTTCGTGAGAGCTCGCCGTTCGTCCCGTCGGTTCTTCCCGCAGGCGTTCGCATCCCCTGCGTGCTCCGGTTAGCCCGGCGTCTGTCGACGGCGAGCACGAGATGTGGCCGCGCCTCTACATCCATCTAACCAGCGGCGCTGTTGCCACTTCTCCGTGTATCGGGCCCTGAGATATGGCCACGAGGGCAGGAGCGTCCGCAGGCCCGCGGCGTGAGCCCCTGCACGACGGCCAATTCGTCCCCGGATGAACGAAGCGATCGACGAGCGCCTCTTCACCAGGAACAAGGTTACCAGCATAATTTCTCTGATGTAAGGGTACGGACAGTCCGTGGTAAAAAATAACGGCATCCACGTTCAATAAATGAGTCTGCGTTAGCTGAAAAAACGGACACCATCAACTGAGAAGCTATTCTGTCTAGGAGATGCAGGTTGCTGTCTCATGGTGGTTATCGTGGGAGCAAACAAAAATTATCCTAGAAAAAAAAGTTGTCCTCCCTCTGCCATGACAAAAATTATCAAATTGGTAAACAGCTTGCCCGACCAAACTAAAATGGGCCATGCACTCATTTACTCAATTTTTTTCTATCAATTCTTTTACCAGTTAAACAACCAGTTTTAAACTACTACTTTTGTGAGCTGATCTCCTTCCAAGAAACAACAATTTGAAGCACAAAGGAGATTGAGTTGTCAAGTCAATTGTGAAGAAAAAGTTGAAGTATAGTGAAATTGGTAAACAACTTGATTGATCAAACTAAATCGATGGATCGACGAAATGTAATGAGCTGACTCCCATGCTATCGTAAATAGATGATGCACGCACTACTCATTTTCTCTACCAATTCTGTTGCCATAAAAGTATTATAATAATACTCTATTTTCCAGCATGCTTGACCTTGTTAACTCAGTTACTCAAGCACACCTCAGCTCCTGAAAACTTGTAGCACATGTCATGATGTATTTTCAAAATGAATATATAATTATAAGCTAGTTGCTAATAGCTGAAATTATGCACCACCTGTGAATCATTCCAGTCTCCATATTTCTATCCATATGAATTTGCACGATAAGTACTAGGACCATTTCAAAAGCATGATGTGTGTTTACTCAAACATTGAATTTATTCCAAGACTGCTTTGTGATATCGAAGCTGCCAAGATTTATTTCAAGTCTGAGAGCTTGAGAGGGGGCTCAAATAGATCAAGAAGTAAACAATGCTGGTCCATTCAAATTAGGGCGCGGCAAAGCCACACCTATGGGGCTGATTGGTTGCCTGAGGTTCAGCTAGGCTGCTGGGATGCAATCTTCACTAGTTTGGTTGCCTGCACACTCATGTGAGCCTACCCAGCGCATGCAAAAGGCACCACTCAGCTTGGCTCTCGGGAAACGTAAATGAAGTCCGCGGACCTGGCTCGGTGGATGCGGGTGATTTTCACTTATGATGATGTTAAGCAGGTAATTAACTTATATTAAATGGTATTAGTATTTATCAAAGATGATTAAGGCTTAATGGTTAGAATAAGAACTATTAAAGTAAACTCAAATAAAATAAGCATCATAATAGTACTTATTTGTAATTGTTCATCTCATGCAACGTGTTCTCGTATGGACAACCAAACAATTTTTATTTGTGATCTGATTAAATGAATACATGCAACCAATCAACCCGCTATTGCATCTGATGAGCCTGGCTATCGGGGAGCTTGGCTCATAGATACGAGCCAGGCTGGGCTGAGCAGCAAACCAATCCCGCCCTGTGTTTCTAGTGCCCTTGCGATGACTGGTTTCAGGCTTCTTGAAGGAGGTTCGTTTGGCATCTACTAGGATTTTCTAATCCAGCAAAAATATTCACAATCTAATCCGATCATCATCAGGGCCTTGTTTAGTTGGGGAATTTGGGAGGTGCCAAATTACTGTTACAGCACTGTAGCACACTGTAGCGTTTCGTTTGTATTTGTGAATTATTGTCCAAATATTGACTAATTAGGCTCAAAAGATTCGTCTCGCAAAGTACAACAAAACTGTGCAATTAGTTTTTAATTTCATCTACATTTAGTACTCCATGCATGTACCGCAAGTTTGATGTGATGGGGAATCTTCTTTTTGCATAGTGTCAAAGTTGGGAGTTGGGAGTAACTAAACATGGCCCAGTTCATCTCTCGCACTGAAATGCCAATGTACCCACACGTTCCTCTGACGCTCCCTGATGTACGCTGCAGAAAGCAGCGGGATGCTGAGATCAAAACGGCATCATTACCAGTCTGTCCTCGCGATCCCGTCAGGATACTCGCAGGCCACATCAGCTGCTGCATCCTCTGCTCGCCTACTCAGCTACTCTGCTCTGCCACTGCAGCTCTTCTCGCCCACGTCAACCTGAGCTCCTTCGCTTCTCCACGCAATCCATCACAGCTCATCCCCCACAACCCCAGCTCAAATCGCTGACAAGACCCCCCGCCGCCTCGATCTCTACGACTCCTCCGCATCCGTGTCACTCACCTCCTCCCCCTCTCACCGGCGGCAGCCTGGTTCTCGTCGATCCGGGAGGGCGAGCGCTCTCCGCGCCTGCCGCCTGGGCCAGTGGCAGTCCTTTACTGCCCTCGGGCTCCGGGCCCCATCGGTTTCTGGGCGGGGGGCACAAGTGTAAAACGGAAGCAAGGTCGCCGGCTGCCGAGACGGCGGGCTGGAAGTTACCCTGCTGCCCTCCCCCGCGTGGGCCACCGGCGGAGGAGCGCCGTGTCGTCTTGGGCAGGGGCAGGAGGGTAAATTCAACGCACCGCGCTCGCGCGGGAAATCCGGAGGGGGCGGGTGGTACTTGTGTATCACCCAGCTTTGTTTCGTCCCAGCGCTGCTCTGCCCTGCGGCTCTGCCCCTCCCCCCTTTTCACCCCCCTCCCCCGCGGGACCTCGGGGCCGTGGGTCTGCGGGGGTTAGGGTTTCGTGCTCGCCTCGCCCAGCTTCGGTCGGGGTCGCCGTCGCTGTCCGCTCAGATGCTGCCGCCTGCTGCTTCTGCTGGGACGCGCCTCTCGCCCCCGCTCCGTAGCTAGCGCGTCGTCGTCCGGGATCGATCTGAGCGCGCGCGCCCTGTCGCCCCGCGCTCCGATCAAGTCCGGCGCCTCGTGATCCCCATCGCGCGCGGCTCGATCGCGCCCCCAGGATGCGAGCGGTTTGAAGGTAGGCCCATCGTTCCTCGTTCGTTCTAGTGCGCGTCGTGATGGCCTCGCCAATCGAATGCTCTTGTATGCTTACTTTTGTTTCGGGGCCTTGTATTTGGTGGGTTTTGCGTTGCTTCCGATTGGAATGTGCTGCTCTGTATTCAGTAACCATTGTTTAGATGTCAATGCTTCCCCTGTGCGACACCTTATTCTGAGGGGGATTGTTTAGATGTATGCTGCTCTGTATGGTCTGGTGGAAGTATAGGTTGGTTAAGTGCCGTTCTAGTGTTGCACTGTCGGTACTTCTGTAAGCTTCATCTGGATTCTTTTTGCGAAGAGAACTTCGATAGAATATTGTTGCCATTGGATTTTGCTGCTCAAATTGAGTTTTCTGATTTTTTGGGTGTTGTGGTTGCCTGGTTGGGATACTGCTGATGTTGCTGGACATTTTAGTTGAATATTCTGCTGTTACCACAAAGTAAGCTAGCTTGTAATTGTGCCTCAATGGCCTTATATTGCCTATTGGACTCTGTCCTTCTAGTGCATACATATACCGGCCATTAGCAATTTTGTTTGGTTCAAGGATAACTGAATATGCAGTTCTCTGGATGGTTTGGTGGATGCTGTCTAGTCAATCTAGTGATGGTAGTAAGAGAGCTTCAGCTGTGTAGCATCTAGTAAGATGTCAACATCTTTGAACCGTAAGAGTTACACTGACTGTTTATCAAAATCAAATCATGGTAACCAGTGAGTTGACTGGGTATGGTGAGTGGTGGTTTTCCAGTGGATGAGTTTTTCCTAGATGTCCAATCTACACCTGGATGCTCTGGAGAACTGGTGAGGTGTGTCCACTGTCAAATTATCTTGACCTTACGTTTCACCTGTTGGTGGGCCTACTTTTGAGCTAACCTTGTTAGTTGACATCAGAGTTGATAGTATTATGGCACGGAACTTAGGTAACTCCAACATGGGTAAACTCCAATTTGTAGACATTTCTGTCAGATTATAATAAGGCTGTCCTAGCTCACGCTCGAGCATTACTTAGCTTGACAGTGCTTGATATTTTGGCTGTTGCCTTGTCGGATTCATATCCAGTGGTCGATCTTTTCCCTGTCTAAGCATACCTTCAACAATGTTGATACCTAAAACATGCTTTGCCACTGTCACTCAAAGTTAAACGAGGCATCTTAGGGGTTTAAATCAGATGCGCACACTTTGCAGTTGAATATTGGACATTCATTGCTGATTTACATTTGTGTACATTTTAATTTATGAGTGTCTTCTGAAATTCATGAACTCTTGAAAGCAGGCTGTTCCTAAATTATGCATTCAGAGCACTGCTGGTGTGTAGTTGTGCATTTCTGCTGATTTGAGGTCATGTTTGTACCCTTTGTAGGTTCTTACAATGAGAATCATGCAGTTTTCCGACTTCGCATCCTGGACTGTTTCTCGTGTTCCTCTTGGATTGCTGAAGGTATCTAAAAATATATTATTAACATCTTTTTCTTTAGGCATCTAGCAACACTTTTTAAACTTCATTCTCACAAACTGTTACACCGGTCTTTGTTGTGCTTATGTCGTTTGTTGTGGTGCTCATGATATGTCTTGATCTGTTTGCATCACTGCACGTCTTAAAAGGCAATGTTTGAGCAAACTACCTCTTAAACGGTAGTGCTGGCAATGCCTTCTAAACTTTTCAAAATTAAATAACCAGACCACAAAATTTGAATTATAAAGAAAGAAAAATTCTGTATTTTTGCCCAGTACTTGTTTTTTCCCTTGTGAGGCTGATAGACTAGTCAGCTGATGGCCTATATTCATATGTATCTGCCTATTATAATGTTTTAGATGAAATTCCCTTTCATTTTGTTTATATGTTGACTGTTTTTATATGATTCTGAGAGTAAAGTCAACTACTAATACATCTCATCCAAGTATTGATAAGTATTCTATCAGTGTGTAATTAGTTGGCGAAAGGGTTCTTAGGTTAAATGATGAAGGATTGCATTGCTGGCCTACCTCCCCTAATGAATTGTGATGTTGTACCCATCACATGGTACATGGTAGTCCTTAGTTGGTGAAATATTTATTAATGCAAGTACTACTTAAGTTCTCTGTTGAAATGACCAGAGTGAAATTAAGTAGCCACCCAGTATGCTGCAGGCTATTCTATTCTCCTGGACCCATTTAAGAATTTTGCAACACATCAACAGTAGAAGAATTTATTTCGAAAGCGAGCTGCCTACAGCTTGTTTGTGTAGTTAATTAATTATTTGGGCTCCACTCTCTGGAAGAGGCCTCTCCAGAGTTCAACTTTAAGCTAAAGTTTGATAAGGTTACCTGTGCATCATTATTGACTATACTGACAGTTCCTTGTTTGCCGGCATTGACCCTATATGTTGCATAAGATTTAATTGTTGCAGTGCAGTCTTTAGTCAATATAAGATTTAATTGTTGCAATGCAGTCTTTAGTCAATATAAGATTTAATTGTTGCAATGCAGTCTTTAGTTTTGTTTCTTAACTAAGTGTCGTGTAGTCTTTCACCCAAGCACTAGGCCAGTAGACATTGATCTTGTTTTTGCAGGGCAAAGCCATGGAGAGTGGAACCAACGCCAGTCATGCTAGGGAAAGGAACTACGAGGTCATGGAAGAATTCCTCAGTTCAACCACCCCGATCCTTGCACATACTGCTCTCCTCTTGAGCTTGGAGAAGATAACCTGAGGATCTCCTACCTCAGGCCAAGCCCCCCAGCGCAGCGGCCCCATCGTAAGAGGGGTTATTCGTCTGCACGTGCCCATCAACAACTCCTGAAACTATTCTCCACACTAACACTGATGAACTCATCCGGGTGGTTCTCCATCAAGTTGAGCTCTAGTGATAGCTAACTATATATAGTACGCCTCTACCACCCTCAGTTTCATAGCGCCCTCTATTTTGTTCTGCTCGGCCTCTAAGGTGAACTACTGCCCCAAGTTTATGCTTGTGTGCTCAAGATGAGCGTTGTGCCATGTGTTTTTGGTGCGAATGTATTGCAGGGTAGACCAATTTGTAGACTGGAGATCCGTGGACTCGATGCTTATTAAATCCGTTATGTTATGTAAACCTGAATCATTGTTGTGTCACTAATTATGCAATACAATTCTGATGGGGTGATCTTAATGGGAAATGCTCTTTCCTATGGGATTTCCTTTTCGGATGACGGCGACACTGAAGTGCCTTTTTCTAGAGGACAGTGCTGCGGTGCCAACAGTGCAGTGTGTCGATAATGCTCAGATCAAACCAAACAATAGTGCAGCGCGTTGATAATTCCCGGAGCAAGTAAAAACAAGTCCGAGATTGTGATGTCTTTTCTTTTCTGATAAAGGACTTCGATGAAGCGTACGTTTCCTTGGCCAGTTGGCCCCGTTTCTTTCTGTTCCAAACACCCCCAAAAGCCAGCGCGACATCGTGGGCGTGACTCACGGTTACACGGTACAGCAATTAGGAGAGCCCCAGCCACGCCGCCCTCATCCTGTTCCGGTCGTCAGCCAAACTCACCAAAACTCAAAAGCCCCTCTTCGCCTTGTGCACCTCGTCACTCCTTCGGCGTCACAGCCGAGAGCCGATACGCCCGAGACAGCACGCGCCGAGCGAGCGAGCTCTCCCCTCGGCGATGAGGTCGCAGCTCCACGCGGCCGTGTCGTCGCCGCTGCCGCCACCGCCGCTCTCCCTCCGGCGAGCTCTCCCCTCCGTCACGCCCCGCGCCCTCAGGTACGCCGCCGCCCGCCGCGTGGCCTGCTTCGATGCGCTCGTCGTTTCTGTTGCGCAGAGCAAGTTAACAACGGGGAGTGATTTGTGAACACATAGTGCTTGCTGCTTCCAGGTTCCACGAGTTCCCGTGGCGGTTCCGCGTTCGTCACCACGGCCGCGGGGTCGGAGCTCGCCGAGCAGACAATCCGCCAGGCAACCGAGGTTCGTTGAATCGGCTACTCTGTCAGGGGTGTGGCTTGTCATTTTGCCCCGTCTGCTCTTGTTGTTTAAGTTTGTCTTAATCAGGAGTTGGAGCGTTCAACTCCCGGAGCGGGGCCGATGATAACGACACTAATGTGAAGAATGCAGAAACGCCGAACACTTCAACGGCAACTGCAAATTCCTCGCGCTCTCCCTTACAGGTGATTTTTCTTAATGGTTGTTCGCTCCTGTTGTGTGCTAACTGTACTATATGGCAATGCATGTGTTTGCTCCGACCCTGCAAGTAGTAATATATTGGGATGCTAGTGGCTGCCACTGCCATGTGATCTGCAGGAATCTGATAAATAAAACTGAATAGACAAGGCACACCACACATGATTTGAGATGTATGCTCGTTTTCTCTTGGTATTTTTTCCTCAAAGCACATGGGTGGTGCTTCATGGACAGCGAACATACCATTCTTCTGACTTCCAACCTGCATTCAGGGGAATATGGATGAGTGAATTTAAATTCTAAAGAAATAATACTTCTAAAGAAATATTACTTCTGCCAAACTGATCACCGAATAAATATAGTCTATCTATACCTTTTGTGGCAATGCTTGAACGTGCTTGACCCTTTGAATGCATTCCTACTGGAGATGATGATAGTACTTCAGAGTTCAGATTATATATTGTGCTTAGTGTCTTTGTGCGAGAGGTAACAGTATTAAGGGTACTGAAGAAGATGATAGAGCTTATACGCAAGGCCCCTGTTTAGTTAGAGCACTTTGCAATGAATTGTGCCTATTTAAATCACATTATGTTTGCTTCAATTTTTTGACCGTTTTCCCATTTTCCCAGGGAAAAAACATGGCTGCCATTATAAGCATAGCAATCTGCTTTCTACACAGAATTGTGTCTCGCCGGATGCAGTTGATGAATTTACCCCCATGGATATCAAATGGCATTACAAGTTTGCCATTTGCTTGCATATCTGATCCTACCAGAAAACCCATGCCTCTTAAGCTAGATGTGACTTTTCCACCATTGCCTGATGTCAGATGGAGTATTTCACGATTGTACTATCTGTTCAATTCTCAGCTTGAACGGAATATTGTCTTGTAAGTGTGGTTCTGTGATGTATCTAACTTTGCAGTATTTGTATGCTACCATTTCATGCTTCTTTTGTCACTGAGCTGTACTTCTTTGCACATCTTGAAAATTTTTCAACACCTTAGATACGCATAATAACTGAAGTTCTTGATGAAAGTTTATTAAAGTCACGTTTTATCTTGATTATCTTTGCAGGTCTATTGTTACTTTGCTCATCACATGCTTTTCGTTTGTCATTGTTGGAGGATTATTGTTTCATAAGTTCAGGTCTGTTAGTGATTCTTTAAAAATGCATGCATTTTCTTATTCTATGTTTCTGGAGGATGTTCTATATCCTTGGTGGTTGATTCTGATGTAAAATGATGAAGTATCTTGGTTTCTAATTCAGGAAGAAACAACATTCCCTGGAGGACTGCTTTTGGGAAGCCTGGGCATGCCTGTGTTCATCATCCACCCATTTAAGGGTAAGTGAGCCAGGGACTAGGGAGACTACTTCTCGTTTCTCTGAGGCTTAAGGACTGATATGTTTCCGTTGCTATTTTTGTACCCAACAGATTAACTAACTATTTCTTTAAATTCTTTTCTAATCTGTTGTTTTGCTTTTTTGCACAGCAAAAGACACGTATTGAGCGTGTCATCGGGTTCTTTCTTGCTATCTGGGGTATATTATTCTATTCCCGTTTATTAAGCGCAATGACAGAGCAATTTAGAGTGAGTTGTTTCGAAATTATCTGAAACTGAGGTGAAAAACTTCTGTGTCAATGCGGTTTTTGATGTATACTCACCTTGTTGTCCACAGACCCACATGCATAAAGTTAGGGAAGGGGCACAGTTGCAGGTTATTGAGGATGATCATATCATCATCTGTGGAGTCAATAGTCATCTGATGTCCATATTGAACCAATTGGACAAGTTCCATGAATCATCAATTCGCTTAGGTTTAGCTACAGCAAGGTAACTGGAGGATGGCACATCATTTTTGTTATTGTGGATCCATCCTTTTGTTGTTGAGGATTGGTAAGATCTATCTATACTATCTAATGCAGCTGATTGTTTTCTTATGAACAATGTCAAGGAAGCAGAGAATCCTTCTTCTCTCAGATCTTCCAAGGAAGCAAGTTGACAAGATTGCAGATAACATGGCCAAAGATTTGAACCATATTGATGTAATCACCAAGAGGTAAAGGGATTACTCGTCATGGTGTTGCTTGTTGCTTCTCTGAATAAGTGGCAACTTTATTTAGTCTGTCTACCTTTGTCCCAGTTTCACTTTTGCGAAGAACACAAGCACCCCATGAGCAAAAATATTTTCTTTGATTTGTGAATACTGAAAACATGTTGTTGCTTCACATTTGAACCTGCAGTTGTAGCCTTAGCATGCCAAAATCATTTGAGAGAGCAGCAGCACACAGAGCAAAGTCAATAATCATCTTGCCAGGAAAGAACGAACGGTAAGTATGCACCATGGACCTTTGACTTTGCTCATGTTAGCATGTTTCTTGATGAATAACTGTGGGGAGTTCCCCACAGGCTCAGGCTAGCTTTACATGATGTTTCTAGTACCGAACCATTTTAGAGAGGGTCAGCTTGACTTATCTCTCGTAAGATTCCTATGTAGTGTTAGTGAATCAAGAGTTTGCAGACAAATAGCGAGAACTGTAACGGCAGGTTATCGGGCCCTCTCAGGGCAGAGCCAGCCTATGCTTATGCTGTCAGGTCTTGTTAAATATGATAGCAATTTCTAGATCCACTTGATTAAACATTTGATGGGCGTTGGGATGTCTGTAACTCATAAATTGAATATTCGAATGAATGGCTTCAAACAAGCAACTAGTTTATATTTGTCGAAAAATTTAATGAGACAAACTCTTTACATTTTGCAAACTTTAGCACCAGTGTTCAAGTTTGCATTATGTTTATCTGTACTGATAGCTATTTTACAAACCAGGTTCTATTAGTGCTTGACTTCTCACTATTCATTTTTCTGTCTAACCTGATGAACCTGATCAGATACGAAGTGGACACAGATGCATTTGTCTCTATATTGGCTCTGCAACCTATTACACAACTCGCATCTGTCCCTATTATTGTTGAGGTATATGCAAGTTCACAATCTACACTATGGAATTATCAACATTCAGGCCTTTATGCTTATATCTTGTATCAATGTAGGCTTCTAACTCAACCACCTGCGAACTTCTGAAATCAATCAATGGCTTAAATGTGCAGCCTGTGGAGATGGTTGCTTCTAAATTGTTTGTGCAGTGCTCTAGGCAAAAGGGCCTTCTCAAAATATACAAGCACTTGCTTAACCAGCGCAGTAATATTCTTATCTTACTGACATGTATTTGTTAATAACAACTTATGCAGCTATTTTTCACATCTGGGAGCAAAACTGTGGTACTCAGGTCTTTCATGCTTTACTTTTTTTTTCCCATTCATCTTTCATCTTATGGTTTAGCTGCTTTAGCACAATTTCTACTTCAACCGCCTGAAAATCATTACACTCGTACATAGCGGTCGAATTTATTTAGCCATGTTTTAATATCGCAATATCTGGCCAGATTTTTTCCCGAACACTTTCGGTGGCATGTTTTGGTACAGAGACATGCCAAACATGACCTAGTTTATCATTCTTCAGACCTTATGAAATCAGTATTCATCTTAGGGAACACATACCATAGTATGTACTTCCGATGTTTGCAAATTGTTCCGATGTTGCCATGTTTCTGTAATTTTATCATTTTACATTTCTACTTTGTTGGCTCTGTTTACATTAGTTTAGCAGTGTCCTGATTAGTTTTGGGCTCTAGATGTAAAGGGAAGTTGCCCTACTTGGTTCGTTACTTTTGTTGTTTTCTCCTGCAGAAAATGTTTTCAACCTTTTCAGCCTGACTGGACTAGGGGGCATGAAGTATATGGATGTCAGACGTAAACTCCATGATGTAATGTTCATTCCAACATATCATTTCAACTCTGCAGTCTTCTCCACGTCTTTTTGCTATGACATTTCCCCTTTATGTTCATGCTCAGGCAGTCGTTTGCGGTATCTTCCGGTCTGGAAAAATTTATTTTCACCCAAGCGAGGATGAATTGCTCAAAGAAACAGATAAAGTATGTACCTTTCTGGATGCCTGTTATTATATTTAGTCCAACTAGCAGAAAATTATTTCCCTTGACATAGGGTTGCATGAGAACAGTGTGATTGTTGAAAGCTTCAAACCCTTGTCACTAGTTATCTTGAATCATCCATCAAAGTGAGCTAATAAAATACTGCTATAGGCCCAAAGCAGCAGCTAGCCCAGCCGCTACATGTTGGCCAGCAGCCCTAGGGCAGCGGCACCATCGCCTCTACCCAAACCAGCTTCATAAACTCGGAACCAACTTGTCTTTAGTTAGGAATGTATCTGTTTTAAGTTAGGAAGGATAGGATCATATCTATAAGATTCCATTTATATTTTACTTCAGGGTGAACTCTCTTTATATCACAAGAGGGGACGCATCATGGTTCATTAAGTAAAGGGAGCCTCCAGCACCTAATAGAGGCATTTCACAATTTTTTGTTAATGAGTGAACCTTTTCCCTTGCAAAAATAGAGTATTTGTGGATATGCATTCCACTCTAGTAATTAACCTTGTTCTCACTGTTACATAAAGAAAGTGGGGTGGATGTTGTAGAAATTTTGAGGTGGATGCCTGGCACTTTAAATATTTAGTTTTTTATCTGATGCAACCTTGATTTCAACTCTTTCTTTTTTTGCTTCATAGTTGCTTCTTATTGCTCCTGTTCATGGGAGGAGAAGACCAGTGTATACAGTGCTAAGTACACCGAAAGAAACACAAACATCAATTCATTACTCAGAATCAAGAGTGGATCAAGGATCATTTAGTATGGCTGCTACCGTGGAGAAGGAAACACGGCTAAAGAGCATTGTAAAGCGCCCCTTGAAATCGCTCTCTAAGGTAAAGTTTGATCTAATGATGCATCTGAAGGAATTCACCTGTTGCCAAGTTATCGGGTTCATCTGTAGTTAATTTTACACAGAGCAGTGATTATATGCTGGGGCCAAAGGAATGCGTGCTTATTGTTGGTTGGCGACCAAAAGTTACTGAGATGATACGGGAGTATGATAGTTACCTCGGACCTGGTAGTACAGTGGTATGTATAGGCACAGCCCCACTGTGTCAACAATAAACACATTTGTGCTACTCTCACATTTTTATCATGGCAAAAGAAACCGGTCATATGCTGATACCTAGGGTGGAACTTGACTAACAAATTTACTTCAATGTGCAGGAAATCTTGTCAGAAACCCCTGTTAAAGAGAGGAGCAGTGTCGTCAACCCCCTTTTGCAGAGCCAGCTTAAAAATGTTAAAGTTTCTCATCGGGTATCTTTCGGTCTATAACTTTGTTAGTGTGCTTGGACAGACATAAAAAGTCACTATCTCAATTGTATCTGAAACATGCTAATGCAGGTGGGGTGTCCTTTGAACTATGATACTCTCAAGGACACGATAATTAACATTCGGAAATCTGCCAAGTCTGATAAAAAAGTTCCACTTTCAATTGTTGTGATATCTGACAGAGACTGGCTCACTGGAGGTACCAATAAAAGAACCATGATATTTCTCAATTATTATTTTTATAATCATCAGCATCAGCATCGTTGTTGTTGTTACGATCATTAAGTGAGGTTTTATCTGTGACTCTTGTGGTTTCAACAGATGCTACACAGGCTGATAAACAGTTGGCATATACCCTTCTTCTTGCTGAAAACATTTGCGAGAAACATGGCATCACGGTCAGCTCTTCCCACTGATAATTAACTAATAATGTTTAAAATGCAATAAGTGAACCTGCATGTTTTCTTCAAATTATCTAATACCGAGACTCAAATTTGAACCCAGAATAAACAAATCATTACTCAATGAGATATTATTGGTTCTATGATGGCAACAGGATTTCGATTGGATCCTGATGTGGTTCAACTAGTCATTCCACACTGTTTTTTTTTATAAATGTTCCTATGCTGAAAACCTAAAAAATACCTATTTGTTTGAATTTTCTGATTTGTCATTTGAAATGCCTTTTAGGTTGAGAATCTTGTATCAGAAATTGTTGACACAGGACTGGGAAAACAAGTAAGAATTTTCTAATATAATAATTACTCAAGTCATGAAAATTATTTAAATTTGGCAAAAAGTGCTTGACTTCTGCATTTTATACAGATATCTAAAATAAGACCCTCCCTTTCATTTATTGGAGCAGAGGAAGTAATGAGCCGTGTGACAGCACAAGGTTAGCTGTCCTTATTGTTTCATTTTCTCTGCAGTTCTTTATCTCATGATAAAATGAAATGTAGTTGCGGAAACTAGCGAGCTGAATGAAGTATGGAAGGACATTCTGAATGCTGAAGGTGATGAGATCTATATTAAGGTAACATGACCATAATTTGTGTCCCCAGCACATTCTTGGCTGCTCGCGGTCTTTGAAGCATGTACCCTGTTGCATTTATTTCATTTTAGGAAATTGGCCTGTACATGAAGGAAGGAGAGAGAATACCATTCTCAGAGCTTTCTGAAAGGGCAGTTTTACGTCGTGAAGTTGCAATTGGTTACGTCAAGGATGGCAAGCAGGTAATTTTTTTTTCCTTGTCATTTGTTAGCTTACTTAGAAATGATGTTCTGAGTACATAATGTCTTGTTTAGATCATTTTGTTTGTTCAGATTCCATTCAGATTTTTGACCTGGTTTGCTTAGACATGTGGTTCCTTTGTCCTTTTGAATATCAGCAACCATAATTCATTAGGTGCTAATACTGATTCGATTCATTTATTTATCCTCATGGCAGCATATAAATCCTACCAACAAGTTGGAGCCACTGTCTCTTGAAATGACTGATTCGCTCATTGTGATATCGGAATTCGAAGGTGAACAGCCAATTATTATGGATACAGAAACTTCCAGATAGTACTTTCAGCTTGGTTTTTTCCCCCCGAGAATAAGGAGAAGAGCTGCATATCTTTTTGTTAAGAAGATATGAAAGTTTCTTACAATGACTCAGCTCCTGTGGAGAGCCATGCTAGACTGTCTTACATTGATGTATTATACTGAAAATGCAACAACCAAAAGCGAAGCAGAAAAATACCACTAAGTTTGGCTGGAGAATGCCAAGGTGCTTAGCACCCGCACTGATCCAGAGTTCAGCTCCAAAGGGAAAGCTGTTGCTACTATGAAGATATGACATATAGCCTGTTGATAATTTGTTTCTTTCCGTACAAAGAGAAAGCAAACTATAGTTTAAAGGCCACGAACTAAATTTTGTTCGTTCCGTAGCTGTAGAACATCTTGTGCAAATATTTTAATCTTCAGTTCTACTGCAGAATTTCTTTTTATTTATCTGTAAACATAGTGAATAACACCGTCAACTTGTATGATGTAGATTTCTGAATAAAGAAAGTTGATTATGTGCCTTGCTGTTTCCTTTTTCTGACCAATGAATACAATGTTTCCATTTTTTCAACTTGGAGTTGGACAAAATCATCTTGGTGCGGCCTTGCTATTTTCTCTGGGAGATAAATTCTTCTCCTTTATCATTTGATTTGACATAGGAAAAGTTTATTTTACCTTTAGCTTCATCCATCAAACCGTTCTGCAGATTCAGCTATATGAGATCTGTCTTTGACAGAGAAACTAAGAGGTCAGTTAAAGATTGTTGTTCTCTTGCTTGTCCATATTTTTTACCTACAGACTGTACCTGACTTGCATCCCTTCATATATAGTCGCAGGGAATAATATGAGGATGAGAAACGAGAGTGACGAGGCTTCAGGTCTGACAACTCCTCTGAACCACGAGTTACCACTGGGTGCATATGAAAAATGGCATTATTTGTAATTTTTTATGCCAGAGGAAACCTGGTCTTGTGACCCAGAGGCTTATAATCCCAAAGCTGTCTGCATTGGTTCTTTACATTCACTGTGGTGCTCCCCAATGTTCAGGCAGCTGAAACAACGCAAGTGCTGGTGTGTCAACATATCTTTGCAGCAAAGCAAAGCAATCACAGCCTTGAATCTATGGTCCAAGAATTCCTGCTTAGACTTGACATTGCCGGTCAACAGAAAGCCATTCAGGCAGCCTTTTGCTGAGCCAGTTGCTATGACATAGGAGGAAATCGGTCAGATGCTTCTGTTTGATGGATGCTTCGTTGTCCACATATTATTGAGGCATGATCGGAAGAGTCAGTGTATGCATGCTGGGCAAAGTTGGATGGTGGATATCTGGATGAGGAATATGAAACCCTCAAGTGGGGAATGCCCTGCGAGTGGAGCTTGGTTACCATTGACATTCAGCTAATGGAGAACCAGATTCTGAATACAGAACATGACTAGCTGTGATTGGAGCATGTTCAAGAAGTATCTGCGGCACCTCGACTAGCCCAATTTGCTGCAGGGGTGCGCAGTGCCTCCTGCACTTACTCTGCCGGTTCCACCTTCCAAATCCGAAGCTAGACACTAGACTGATGGAACCACCGCAAAATCCACCACCATTTGGCATGTATACCATGAAGAAGATTGCGACGGGTGGTATCAGTATCAGCAGGAGGCGGCAGTAGCTGGCGTCATTTGAGTTGGTCTCAGGAGACGTTCAGCTTCCTGGATATCATTTCCAGCCAAGGCAGCCATGGCAGTGTAACAATCTCTCTGATGGGGATGAATCATTCAGCTTGAATGCGGACTACAAGGACATTGAGATGCCATAATGATGTCATGATGTTGGTTGGATATGGTCCTGAATGCCAGAGAGTTACCTTAGCAGGTTGATGTAATGCCAGCAGGAAGAAGAGGCCGATGCCACACGCCTCCTGCTATCAATCTCTAGTTTTATTGGTGATGACCAAAGATTGTGGCGTACTGCATTTGTGCTATAGCGTCCACTGTTGCTGCTGTAAGCTGTACACTGTAGACAACCGAAGTTGCCTTGTTTTTGGTGTGCCCTTTTATATTGTGCTGCTTATTTTTTTTTTTAGAAAATAGAGGCTAGAGGGTAGATTAGCCTCCTGCCACCCGACGAACGTGGCATGTGGATCGAGGTTCAAGCCCCGCACTCTACCAGGGGCGCGACCTGCGGGAATCGAACCCGGGATAATGCTGGCGTGCTGCTCAAGAGTTGATGATATGCGTGATTGGGGCAAAAGGTGACCTCTAGTGTTGTGCTGTGCTTTGTTTTGGCAGCTGTCGCACAGAGTGAGGTCAGCAAGACAGATACGCAGCATCCGCCTCCACTTCACAGGTCTGTTTACGTAAACTGTCCCTTGGAAAATAATACGCCTTCGCTGTTGATTAACGGGACTCCGATGGTTCCAAGCTGTACGCCTTCATACCAGAAGAGGAAGACGCATTCTCTTCTCTCCACACATCAGACGAATCACCTATCTGGCCTTTTTGCCTCTCCGCTTCCTCCCCTCCCCACACTCTAGGAAGCGGCGGCGCTGCCGCTGCGGTGAGCCAGCCATGGCGGCGCACGCGACGCTCCCCTTCTCCTGCTCCTCCACGCTCCAGACCCTAACCCGCTCCTTCTCCTCGCGCGGGGCCCTCCAACTCCGCCGCGGGTTCCGCCGCCTCCCCTCCCTCGCCGCACTCCCGAGGCTCTCCCGCCCCTGCCGCCGCCACGTCTCGGCGTCTGCCGCGGCGTCCCCCAACGGCGCCTCATCCGAGGGCGAGTACGACTACGACCTCTTCACCATCGGCGCCGGGAGCGGCGGCGTGCGGGCGTCGCGCTTCGCCTCCACGCTCTACGGCATGCGCGTCGCCATCTGCGAGATGCCCTTCGCCACCGTCGCCACGGATGAGCTCGGCGGCCTCGGCGGCACGTAAGAGGATGCTTCCCCTGTCTCCATGTATTTTTTTTTTTGCTTGGTTTCATCATGCCACTGCGACAAAATTTGCTTCGGTTTTGCATCTGCCATTCGCACAGTTGAGCTGAACTTCTCATGGCTCTCCAGTTAGAATCATTCCGTGAGAAGTTGGGCTGAACTCCTCATGGAATGATTCTGTTCATTAAATTGTTAGTTCTGTTTGGTTGAGGAATGTTTTTGTTGGTGTTGGACTGTTGGGAGTTGGGACTACACTACAGTACTATGTACGTCAGTAGTTTTTTTTTTGACTGAGTACGTGGACTGAGAAGATCTTAAGGTTATCACACATTGCAGTCTCGTGGTATGTTTTTTTCCTTGAGTCTAAGGGATATTGACTGAGGATGTTTTTCATGTGATTGTGATGTTGGCCTGGTGTTGTAAGTGTTTGAGCTACATGATTTCCGCATGCACAATTTCTTGTTATCAAACTTTTGTACAGCAGCAAATATATTTCATACGAAACTCTGATAAAATGCTTGAAGTTTTGCTGTTTCGACTTCAGTGTTAGTTGAGGAATTTGATTTGCTGTACCATACAATGACTCAGCTGCAGACACCGTTTTGTGTTGCCTGTGCCACTGTAATGTAGCTCGTTTCAGCATTGCTCCACCATTTGTCATCTATAAGAATTTTGAATATCAGAACTGAGACCATGCATTTGATGACCCTCTACTAATTACTATAGAGGATAGCTGCATGATGTCATACAATAGGAGCAAAATGAATCTGGAAGTGTGGTCGCAGAATTTTACAAATGACTACATTATGTCTTTTCTGTCTTTGGCTATTCTTGGCTGGTGGTTAAGCATTCATCATAGCCATTTTTTTTATGAATATCTTGTGGTTTGTCCATTCTGTGTTTGCCAATGATTTATGTTCCATGTTAATATTCATGAAGTCAGTTCTATGTTTAGCCTTAAAATATGCTTTGCTTGTTGAATTTTGATGATAGCGTAACACCTTTTCTTCTTGCATTACAGATGTGTGCTTCGTGGATGTGTTCCAAAGAAACTGTTGGTGTATGGATCCAAGTACTCTCATGAGTTCGAAGAGTCTCATGGCTTTGGATGGACATATGAGACTGATCCGAAGCATGACTGGAACACTCTCATAGCCAACAAAAATACAGAGCTGCAGCGCCTAGTTTGTATTTACAAGAATATTTTGAACAATGCTGGAGTCACTCTAATTGAAGGACGTGGAAAGGTTGGGTGATGTTTGTGTATCAGGTTATATTTTGGATAAAACTGTGTTCTGAAATGAGTATTGTATTGGAAGGTGCATCTGCTTATGTATTGTTTTTCTTAGTGCAGATAGTTGATCCTCATACTGTTAGCGTGAATGGTAAGCTCTACACTGCTAAGAACATACTAATTGGTGTTGGTGGCCGACCATCGATGCCAGATATCCCTGGTATAGAGTATGCTATAGATTCGGATGCTGCTCTGGATTTGCCCTCAAAACCTGAGAAAATTGCAATAGTGGGAGGCGGGTATATCGCTTTGGAGTTTGCTGGCATTTTCAATGGCTTAAAAAGTGAGGTCCATGTGTTTATTCGGCAGAAGAAAGTTTTAAGAGGGTTTGATGAAGAGGTGAGCATATTATTTAGAAGAGCAAATGTAGCATTGACAGTAAATCAAATGCTTTGCTTCTGTGTTTATTTTGTCCTTTTTGTTTTGGATGCACAGGTTAGAGATTTTGTAGCTGAACAGATGTCATTAAGGGGCATCACATTTCATACTGAACAGACCCCTCAAGCTGTAACTAAATCAAATGATGGCCTGTTATCTCTGAAGACCAATAAAGAGACTTTTGGTGGGTTCTCACATGTAATGTTTGCAACAGGTCGCAGGCCAAATACAAAGGTTAAGAGCACTTGCAGTTTGTGAGATCCTATACATATATTTATTGATGCATTCATTCTAATTCCTAACGTACTTGCTATCCTTTTAGAACCTTGGACTAGAAGAGGTGGGGGTCGAAATGGATAAGAATGGTGCAGTAGTGGTAGGTGAAACAATAAATTGTGTCAAGTCTATCCGATGTTATTGTCACTATGTAACCTTTGGAGCTTTTCAACAATTTTGTGCCAGGTTGATGAGTATTCTCGTACCTCAGTTGATTCAATTTGGGCCGTGGGAGACGTTACCAATAGGATCAACCTGACCCCAGTTGCACTGATGGAGGGAGGGGCATTTGTGAAAACTGTCTTTGGCAATGAACCTACCAAACCAGATAC
>NC_028458.1:55552422-55563679 GCF_000263155.2 Setaria italica | reverse complement strand
TCCTGAAACACAATTTTACTTTGGCATACTGGCATATTTACTGGGAAAATATATGTTTTGAGAATAATTTGCTTTCAACTAGAATTGTTATTACTCTTGTATTTTATATGTTTGATTACACCTTTTGCCCTTGCAATTTCAGGTAGAATCTAAAGATGAGGTTGCAACTAAGCAGTGATATCATTTTACATAGGAGGTAAGCAGATAGTTCTTTTATATTACCACTGGAAGCTAATTTTCTTCTTTGCTTATCTCAGAGAGAGTGGCACTACTGTCTTAAACTTATTTTTGTTAACAACAGTTTAACACCTCAATTGATGAATCTTATTTAGGTGATCGGGATTTTTTCTTTTCATGGTTTATTTTAATGTTTTTTTTAATCTTTCACGCCACTAGTTAAGAGTCTGGACTCTTGAGATTAGCAAAAACCTCCTAAATGCTACCCTGAATGAATGTCTTCAAATTTCATTTATTTTTCATGCATTCTCAGAGGAAGGATTCCTGTTGCCGACAGAAACCGAATGGAATTTTGGAAATACACGGTCGAGTATGGCTAGCAGTTTCTTATAAATCCATGTTAGCGAACCAGCGAAGGTGTATGATAGAAATGGCTGTTTCCCTGTCAGCTTGAGCTAATATTGCCCTTTTTCTTTTGTACTTTGATTGAAATAAAGTGCTGCAAATGTTTCTTACAGCCTGGAAATTTTGTAATAAGTAAGGAATGCTGCATCATAAGCACTCAGTTGCTTATTTTAGGATGTTAGCTGATGATCTTAACATTTTGTAAACGTTTCTTGTACAGAGAAATATGAATTTGGTTGGTGGTACAGCTCATTATCTGCTTGTCTCACATTGTAGCTTCCACTAGGCCCCAGTTGGAAAATTTGAATTTACACGTTTTTTTAGTGGGTTTCTGGTGTTATAAAAATGGGCTTAAGTGAGGCCAAGCAGTATGCGTATACCTATACTATGCACATCGGGTACGGTACCGTACGTATGCGTAACCTTGCATGGGTTTGACCGTACGTATGCATTTTTTTAAAACTATTATTTTGTTCAAATTTTAGCAACGCACGGCCGCACGGGCTATCACCTGATCTCTCCCATGGCAGCCAGCTATAGCGAAGGAATAAGGTAAATCTGTTGTATGCATGTTTGTTGGTTCAAATGATCATTCTACCCTTTGGTCTAAATCACAAACGGAGATGGTTATAATTCAAAGATTGCCCATCTTTAACAGTGAGATGGAGCATACAGAAAGACCTGCTAGGTTTCCTTTATTTTCTTGATGAAATAACAGTAAGGACTAGTGTCTTATTGATAAGTACTGTATCCGCTGAAAATCCTAGTGTTTGGTTGGCTGGCCTGTACATGGACTACTGTAGATAAGATGAAAAGGTTACAATAATCTCACAGGCAGGAACCTCCTTTGTGCAGATCCTTCCTCATCCTCCCTCGTTGCTTGCCAGTCTCGAAGCAGAGAAAGGCATGCTTTGCAAATGCCCGGTACCGGCGCCCCTCTGGCCCCGTTCTTGGTTGCAACCCTCAAGCGCGCCGCGCGCCTCCGCTGCGGCGAGCAGCTGCACGCGCTTGCCGCCAAGTCCGGCCTCCTCGCATCCAATGCCTTCGTCCGCAACTCCGTGCTCGCCTTCTATGCCCGCCTCCCGCCCTCCCTCGCAAGCGCCCACCAGCTGTTCGACGAAACGCCCCCACCGCTCCGCGACGCCGTCGCGCGGAACACCCTCCTCGCAGCGCTGGCCCGGGCGGGGCACCTCGACCGCGTGCAGCACCTTCTCGAGGAGATGCCGCGTAGCCACAGGGACGCCGTCTCGTACACCACCGTCGTGACCGCGCTCGCTCGCGCGGGGCACGCAGGGCGCGCTGTGGCTGTGTTCCGCTGCATGCTCGCTGAGGATATCATTCCCAATGAGGTGACTCTAGCTGGTGTGGTCATGGCATTTGCTCGCCATGGGGCACTGGCGACAGTAGGGGTGGCGCATGGGGTTGCTTTGCGGTGGGGGCTGGATGGGTTTGTCATTGTAGCCACCAACCTAATTCATGCCTATGCAGGGGTATCAGAACTCCGTTGTGCCCATGCTGTGTTCGATGAAATGCCGGATAGGAACACAGTCACTTGGAATGCACTGCTCAATGGATATGTGAAGGCAGGGATGATGGAAATGGCTGCAGATGTGTTCTGGAGAATCCCAGAGCGTGATGAGGTATCTTGGCATACAATGGTTGATGGTTATATCCGTGCAGATCTCATATTGGATGCACTGAAAGCATATGCTCATATGGTGGGTGAGGTAGACGCAAATGGCAACGAGACACTGCTTGTTGATTTGGTGAAGGCATGTGCTCAGTACTCTGCTATCACAGAAGGCCAGCAACTGCACAGCGTTATTCTGAAGAACGGTTTTGATGCCCATGCATTTGTGCAAGCGACCCTGATCAATTTCTATGGGTGCTGTGGTCTTATTGGCCTTGCCCAGATGCAATTCAGATTGTCAGACAAGTCGCACTTAGCATCGTGGAATGCCCTTCTGGCTGGTATATTGAGAAGGGGCCTAATGCATGAAGCACGGCAGCTGTTTGATGACATGCCTGAGAGGGACGTGATTTCGTGGAGTACTTTGATATATGGATATGTACTGAATGGATGTTCAGACATGGCTTTGCAGCTCTTTTTTTCAATGCTGAATGCTGGTTTTGAACCAAATGAGATCACACTAGTGAGTGCTGTCTCGGCAGTTGCAGGATCTGGCACATTGGATCAAGGTAGATGGATCCATGACTATATAATCAACAGATCAATCAGGGTTACTGATAACCTGAGTGCTGGTCTGATTGATATGTACGCCAAGTGTGGAAGTATTACTGATGCGTTGCAGTTATTCAATCATGCCAGTGATAAGTTCTCTTCAATTTCCCCCTGGAATGCTATGATATGTAGTTTAGCTGTCCATGGTTATGTGCACATGTCACTTGACCTGTTTTCACATTTGCAGAGGACCGACATTAAACCCAACTCAATTACATTCATTGGTGTTTTAAATGCATGCTGTCATACTGGGATGGTAACCGAAGGAAAACAACATTTCGAGTCCATGAGACAATTTGGAGTCCAACCGACAATCAAGCACTATGGTTGCATGGTTGATCTTCTTGGTCGAGCTGGGTACTTGGAAGAGGCAGAACAGCTTGTTGCAAAGATGCCCATGAAAGCAGATAATGTAATTTGGGGCAGCATCCTTTCGGCAGCAAGGGCACATGGTAATGTAGGCTTAGGAGAGAAAGCTGCAGAAGAATTGGCAAAGCTCGACCAAGCCCATGGTGCATCCAAAGTAGCCTTGTCTAACATCTATGCCTATGCTGGTCGTTGGGCCAATGTTTCAGTTGTTAGGAAGGAACTCAAGGATGAAAATTTGGAGAGACAATCAGGAAGCAGTGGCATTGTATAGTAATGGGATAAAGCATTTCTTCAATTTTATCTCTAATGGGAAGCTGGTGATGGCACCTCGTTCTCCATTATTTGTTCTGTTTGCTAAAGATGCTGTGCTCTTTGTTTCTCATAAAAACAAAAGCAGATCTAAACGTTTAGTGACTGAAATTTAAATTTGACTGGCTACATATTGCCAGAAAACAACTAACGAAGAAGATTGTTAACACTTTATATGAACTGTCACTTTGTTATCAGGGCTCCTGTTCATGGAACATCATAGCCAGGAATTGCTTATGTTCTTTATCAATAGTTAACACTAACACTGTGATGTAAGTTTCTATCCTATAAGATTTTATCAATACAAAGACAAAAACAGCATGGCTGATAATGTTAGCCCTTGGACAATTGATGCATGCTTCATTTTCTTAAATTCAATCTCTACTGTTGCATTCGAAGCAGCCTCTTAGTACAGCTGAAGGAGCACTTTCATTCTTGTTATCATATTGCAACAATTTGAGATTGATCAGGATTTAGTGAATGAAGCTTGAGCATGCACCTTTTTACCGTTTTCTATTTATTTTTTATTGGTACCTGTGGATTGATCTCAAGCTAAAACATGGTTAGGTGTCTTGAACACTGAATCCAATTAGTTTTAGTTGAGTACTTATGATTACTGGACTGGCCTTCTCCCAGTAACAGCTGAAATATTGATCTGGCCAAATAATAGTTTAATGGAATATATACCAGATATATCTCCATTCTCTGCTGAAAACTAAAAAATATGTATTGTACTGTTTTGATAAATTTGCTAACTTGTTCTTTTTTATAACTGTTATGTTCAGAATGACAGTAGACAGTCTTCACCAATTTTAAACTCCTAGAAGATCAATTGGTTGAACGAACTACAAAGATTGCTAGAGGTAAAGTTTTGTTATGTACTGTTTTGTTTTACTTTTTTGTGCTCCTTGCTACCTCTCTCCACAAGGCACAGAATCAGTGTGCTCCTGTATTTTGTAGGTCTGTCAAAAGTGGATGAGTACTTTTGCACTCACTATGTATATTAGTTTGAGTTTGCACGAGTTTGATTTATTTCTCTCTGTTTGGCGAAAGCAAAAATGATTTTTATTTTGTTTGCATGGATAAATTACTTGGCATTTGCTCTGACCAAATTAATCAGGTCCACAATGCCATCCTGAAACACAATTTTACTTTGGTATACTGGCATATTTACTGGGAAACTATATGTCTTGAGAATAATTTGCTTTCAAATAGAATTGTTATTGCTATTGTATTTTATATGTTTGATTACACCTTTTTCCCTTGCAATTTCAGGTAGAATCTAAAAGATGAGGTTGCAACTAAGCAGTAGATATCATTTTACATAGGAGGTAAGCATATAGTTCTTTTATATTACCATTGGAAGCTAATTTTCTTCTTTGCTTATCTCAGAGAGAGTGGCACTACTGTCTTAAACTTATTTTTGTTAACAACAGTTTAACACCTCAATTGATGAATCTTATTTAGGTGATCGGGATTTTTTTCTTTTCATGGTTTATTTTTATGGGTTTTTCTATCTTTCACGCCACTAGTTAGAGTCCGGACTCTGGAGATTAGCCAAACCCTCCTAAATGCTACCCTGAATGAATATGTCTTTAAATTTCATTTATTTTTCAGGCAATCTCAGAGGAAGGATTCCTGTTGCAGGACAGAAACCGAATGGAATTTTGGAAATACACTGCCGAGTATGGCCAGCGAAGGAAGTTGTATCATAGAGATGGCTGTTTCCCCGTCAGCTTGAGCTATTGCCCTATTTCTTTTATACTTGATTCAAATAAAATGCTGCAAATGTTTGTCTTACAGCCTGGAAATTTTGTAATAAATAAGGAATGCTGCATCATAAGCACTCCGTTTCTTATTTTAGGATGTTAGCTGACGATATTAACATTTTATAAATATACGTTTCTTGTACAGAGAAATACAAATTTGGTTGGGGATAGTGGGTACATCCCATTATCTGCTTATCTCACATTGTGGCTTCCTGATCACTAGGCCCCAGTTGGAATACTTGAATTTTAATTACACGTTTTTTGCAGTGGGTTTGTGGTGTTATAAAAATGGGCTTATTAAGCGAGAACCAAGTATGTGTGTATACCTGTACTATGCACATCGGTGCCACCGTACGTATGCGTAAACTTGCATGTGTTTGACCGTTGAATGCTTGTAGAGTGTCAACTTGAACAGGTCGCAGTCTAATAGCTGGGGTAGAGAGTCGTGCCCGTGCGTATACAATGGACTTTCCCTCGTACTGGTACTGTTCCGTATCACACGGTGTTGTGTTTTGGTTCGGTTTGGTCGATCTAGTCTTGTGTTCTTGACGCGGCATGCATAGTTATCTAGTCCTGTATGCATGCATAGCTTAGACATCTCTTTTGTTTAATTTTTTAAGAATAAATTGCACACACCGTACGTATCATTTTAGTCCAACAAGTTGCAAATGGTGTAAAGGGATGCATGAACTTGTCAATTGTGTGCATTTACGGTCATATATATCCATTGAGGGTATTTTTCTACGATGGTTGATGCTTGTCATGTCAAAAATAATTTTTTTAAAATACTGCAATAAATTTGTTGCTTCCTACCAGATTAATTTAAAAAGAGTATTAAGCACAAATCCAAAATAATCGTAATGCCAAGTTACATACTTGCTTCGTAAGTATCGATTCTGTTGTTTATAAATATTGGATTAGCATTTACTTTGGGATCTTATTTTGACTTATAGAGGATTCAAAAATATGTATGTATTTAATATTTCTATGACGTCAACTGATGCCATCAACATATTTTTTTTCCTCCATTTTATCGATGATTATATCTCTTTGTGATGTGGCACGTCTTAATCCATGCCGAAAAAACAACCACAAAATTTAGTTTATGTAGATATTATTAGTTATGTTCTCAAACAATAATTTTGCGTACAGCTGACGTCTTGCACCCTACATTTTGGAATGCTAATTATGCATTTTTACTCCCTCCGAACTTCAAAGTTGATATTTGTGACCTAGGCTACATATGCTACATTCCATATGGCTTCAATAGCGTACCTGTAACCGTGCATGCACACATTTGACAAGTTCGTTTGCGCATTTTACAACTCGTTAGACCAAAGTGATACAACCATACAAGTTGTTGTATGGTGGGTGCAATTTACTCTTTTTTATAAATAGTTTTTGTGATAAGGCTAAGTGTTAAAAAAGTACAAATATAGCGTTTCCACAGCAAGTACGGGGGAGGACTCTATCTACCAGTCTAAACTCGGCTCTTTACTGTTCAAAGCACAAGAGGTTGCTTGTGTTTACTTCTTGCTTCTCAAGTTTTCATGACGATTGACGATCACGGTCACACTTTCGACATCTGAGTGGTAGCTAGCTGTGGGGCGACTGAATAATCATCCTAATTTGTGTCTGAAATCAGATTCCTTCAAACTGCGTGTCATTAGTCTACTTCAAAGAACTGCCATGAATTTATCAATTCAAAATATTAGAACCTGTTTGTTCAAAGCGTGTAGTATAGTCAGGAACTCAGACAAGGTTCGTCCAGCTGCTCTCCGTCAAGTAAGCACATATCCTAGCTACGTAATGGAGACTGGAACGCTTATTCGTTCTGAGCACGAAATGACTGAACATTCTTTCCTTAGATATCATTCCTGTACAGTAAAAACATGGATATATTCTACTAGCGTGGTAAATCCCTCATCACACCATTTCACCAGCACGTTTATCAGCTCCTATTGAATTTTGAGCATCCAAATTTCATAGAAAAGGAGTATAAATTTAATTTTCTAAAGGAGTTGAGTCCCGTGATATAAATGGGCTAATTTGTTGTGAGATGCAAGTGTGCATGGCTGGGTTCCATACCATTTCGGTGCGTGATTAAACGTGCATGTGTTTGAACGTTGAAATCCGTCTTGGTTTACCAGGTGCATGTCAAACTAGAATCAGTCGCGGTCAAATAGCTGCGCACAGGGTCTTGCGTGAGTGTGATGTATCGGCGGGAACAAGAAATCAGCGTGGACACAGAATAAAAACATTGGACTTTAATTTCCCTCCGACTGAGGTAACAGCATTCATTCCACGCCTCACGCTGTTTTCTGGCTTGGGTTTGGCCGGTCTGGCTTTGTGTGCTTGAGGCCTGTATCATGTACAGGTTTCATTCACTCAATAGGCCAATAGGGGAGTGTCATGAAAACATTTGCTAGATAATTATTACATGATGAACATACTAAAATATCAGTCCATTTTTTTTTGGAAAACTTGGTAATAGCTATTTCTAGTTTAAAAATTTTATATATGAAGACCGACAACAATTTTCAGAAGATGTTTCAACGAATTTTCAAAACTTAGTTATAACTTATAGCTACTTCAGTATTTTTTGAAAAAAAGGCTAGTATCAGTTTTTAGCAATAGGCTGAGAGCTCGCTAATGAACGCTCACTAGCTAAGAAGCTGCTGAATTAAGGGTAGCAATTAATACACATTCATTAACATCAAATTGCAAAAGATATGATACCATGGCATGTTCGTTTCCAAAATATGTATGTCTACGGCATGAACATGACACTTCATCTTGTAATAACTCTAGATTGCTTAGGTCTGTTCATTATTTACACCTCACTAGACGCACCATGATCATGGTCATGTCTTCAACATCTTACAGTTAGCAAGCTAGCAAGAGGACACAACTGAATACGTTAATCTAGTTCAAAGGAATAGTATTAGTTTATCAATTCAAAATCTCGACTTTTTTTTTTGTTCAAAGCATGTAGTCATGCAGGAACTTGCCGCAAGCTACTCTAAATGCAAATAGTAAACGCATGCCACTTACGCTATGGAGACCTGATCAAGCCTTACTGGTTTTTCATTAGAAAAACCAACAAGTCATACTGACAGTGAGAAAGGAAATAACAGAACTAGTTGTGCAGAAAATCAGTCAACTAAACGTGTTTAAGAAAACACATCTTAGAGAACTCTGCTGTGCTATCTGCACGTCTAATTCAAACAGGACAATTCCATGAACGTATATACAGTGCACGCATGGTTGCATGAAGGATTCTAAATAATCTTATTTCTGTGATACTATCATATACTAATTACAGTTCTATTGACGGCACGGTAACAATCTAGCTGCTGTTCGTCGAATGCTGTGGCCAGTGGCCACGTGTAGGTAGGTAGGTCATCGCTCGAACTTGCTGACTTTTCCTTTGTGGATCGAGTCCAAGCGTATGTAAAGGTCAAAGCGTCAAACAGTTAGGCCATCAATAGTAGAACAACATGCTCTTGTGTTCAAATAAAAGGCACTTGAATCATTGGTCTCGATCCTACAAATTAAAAGGTCTTTCTTTACTTTTGAAATAATTCTTAAACGACGCAGAATGATTTTTCAGTCGAACATGAATTCACTTATTATATTTGTAGAAGAAACGAATGATACAATTTGAAATAAGGCTCGTACTTATTAAAATTTGAATCCAAAATTACACTAAAAGTGCACTTTTTGCACGGAATTAATTCCTTAATACAGGGCATGAACAACTAGCTAATAGCTTTAGACAACTGGAATGAATTGAACAATATCCTACGCATGTACATGTTAATCGATCAGCATCTAATGACGTATCTACAAAATCGCAGCCAGGCCAATTCAAATCCAACAGATCCGCCAACCACGCCCGCCGCAACTGGCATCGAGCCGCCGGCTAGTTTATCGGCGACCTGGACCTTGCTTGCCGTTGGGGTTGCCGTCCGACGGCGGCCCGCTGAGCACCTGCATGATCATCCGCAGCCACCCGCCGTCGCCGCCGGCTACCGCCGCTGCTTCCGATAACGGCCTCGCCGCGAGGATCACGTTGCAGCATTGCATCAGCACGACGGCCAGCAGCACCGCCTTCGCCATCGTCGCCGGCGAGGATGCCATGTCAGATGATCAGATCCTTACGCGTAATATAAGCCCGTAGGTCAGGCGGCGTTGCTACACTTGCGCAGTGCGTCAGCTAGAAGAGATGCTTCACAGGATGATTGAGCTCTCGTTCGGAACGAAATGGTTGCTGGAAGAGAGACAGGATGGGTTCCTTTTTATAGCTTCGTTGCACAGGTTTTACCGCCAAAAAGTACGAGAATGGACGGAGTCTATTCTTGGCCTTGTACTTTTAGTAAGCCTTCTCATTCCCTCCCGGGCTCCCGGCTGATCATTAAACGAAAGTGCGTACGCGGTTTCAGGGCTCGGTCCACTTGAATTTCAATTCTCAAGGTTGAAAACGCATGGATCAAAGTCAGTTACCCTACTAACGTCTTCCTTGCTGCAGGTCCAGGGACCCAGGGCGTGCATATACACTGTTTGAATTCTCGATCGTGTTTTCATGTTTGGCCGATTTCAATTTGGTCGAATTCAGTGGAGAGTACGTAGTCGCCTATGAGCCATTGCATTGATCCATTCCTGATCAGCACCCAGCAGTGTGCTTGCTCGCGCACGCAGCTTAACTTGTTGTTCTAACTTGGTCATGGTTCTGCGCGGTTACCTAGCTGCAACTCCGCTTGACTACAGAAGGTGGCGGCTCGATTACCTTCCAAATTCGTCTACACGGCCGGCCAAAAAGTTCATCAGTCTCGAGCCATCGAATAGGGCAGGCAAAGTTTAGGTGAGAGGTACACGAGGTAGGTAATGGATTAACGGTTGGATGGAAATCAAATAAGACATACGGTTATATGTACGTGTGGTTTTGCATTTTCCAGAAGGACCGGCTAACTCTGCAAGATGTTATTTTTTTTTCATTCCAAACCGTTCCTGACGCAACCAGAAATGCAAAAACATTGCAGTTGAAACAATAGTCCTGGCTCCTGAGACCTGACTTGTAGTCACCATATTGGACGATTGGAATGCAAAAGAATAGCATTACACACTTGACGCGCGCAGCAGTTGTGCTATTGCAAAACACATTTCTATCCTCCATTGCTTGTCGCTATCAACAACGTCGTTTGTGGTTCTGGTCGCTATCAAAAGATCATTTAAGTTGTAACTTTTAACTTTGTTTGAACTTTAAAACACATATTACCTGCCCTCCCGGGTCTGAATTCTCGGCTCATCATGGCCTCACGCGTGCTCGCATTTTTCTGAATAATCAGTGTTATTCTTTTTTGGTAAGCAACATGACCGTCGACAGTGAACCGCTAGTGGTGACTTCATCAATCTCGAAGTGCTCATAAGGGTAGGATCGCATGCGTGTATTCATAGGGACGAGCGTGCGTACATGTACATGAGCGTTTGGATCCATAACGTGTTTAAAAAAAACACATATAGGTTGCAATAGAGATCCTTAAATGGTGGATACAGTGTTTTTCTCCGTACAACAGGAATTTATTTATTATATTTGAAAAAAAAGATACAACCTTAAGTGCAATTGGCACTTATTAATCGGTGCTATTCTTTTTATGGTAGGCGACGTGCCACGGTGAGCCGCCAGTAGTGATTTCATCAATTTTGAGATCTACTGTCTCAGTCTCTCAAAATGCTCATAAGGGTAGGATCGCGTGCATTTTTTTTATAGAGGTGAGTGTGCGTACATGTACATGAGCGTACGTATCTGTAACGTGTTTCGGGAAAAAAAAAGCACATATAGGCTAATAGAGGTTGTTAAATGATTGATACAGTGTTTTTCCCATACAACAGAAATTCATTTATTATATCTGAAAAAAGATACAACCTCAAGTGCAATTGGCACTTATTAAATTCTGATGTCTGCGGAAATCATCGTCTCACCGAG
>NC_028458.1:55422102-55552322 GCF_000263155.2 Setaria italica | reverse complement strand
CACGTTAATCGATCAGCGTCTACGAATCAACAAAACCGCAGCCAGCTTGCTAACTCAGCAGATACGCCTATATTGGTGATCAGCTTTGAAGCTGAGTTTGCTGTAAGAATTTGACTGTGCGGTCGTAAAGGTCGGAGATAATTCCATTTTAAATATGTGTTTAATATAGAGCACGAACAACTAGCAGCTAATAGGTGTAGACAAATCGAATGAAATGAACAGTGTATCCTATACGCATGTACAGTACATGTTAATCGATCAGCATCTAACGTATCAACAAAATTGCAGCCAGGCTAATTCAACAGATTCTTCATCCACGCCAGCCCGCGCCAACTGGCATCGAGCCGCCGGCTAGTTTATGGGCGACGTGGAGCTTGCCCGCCGCCGGGGTTGCCGGTCGACGGCGGCCTGCTGGGGTTGCCCTTGTCTAGCACCTGCATGATCAGCCCCAGCCACCCGCCGTCGCCTCCGGCTACCGCCGCTGCTTCCAACAACGGCCTCGCCGCGAGGATTACGTTGCAGCATTGCATCAGCACGACGGCCATCAGCACCGCCTTCGCCATCGTCGCCGCCGAGGATGCCATATCAGATGATCAGATCCTTACGTAATATTACAAGGGCGTAGATCAGTCGTCGCTGTTTTAGTACACTTGCAGCAACAATATGGCAGTGCGTGGCTTTGTGTCTTGGACAGGCAGCTAGCTAGAAGAGATGCTTCAGAAGACGATCGAGCTCTCGTTCCTCGGTGGAAATGGTTGCTGGAAGAGAGACAGGATGGGTTCCTTTTATAGCTTCGTTTGCACAAGTTTTACCGCCAAAAAGTATAACAATGGACGGAGTCTATTGTGGCCTTGTACTTTTATTAGTAAGCCTTCTTCTCTCATTCCCTCCTGGCTGATCATTAAACGCAAGTGCCTACGCGGTTTCAGGGATCGGTCCATTTGAATTCCAATTCGCAAGGTTGAAAACGCATCGACCAGCAAAACCAGTTACCCTACTAACAAGACACCTATGAATACGTCTTCCTTGCTGGTCCAGGGCCCAGGGCGTGCATATACATTGTTTGAATTGAAGAACCCGTGAATGAATTTGCTAGGGGATCATCCTAAATGTTTTTTTACATGTCCCAGCATCAAGGTCCTCCAAAAATCCCTCCCAAAAACGCAGCCAAACTCGAGATCGACAAATCCTCCAAAAATGGCTCCGAAAATAGGAAAAAAGATAAATCTCAGATCTTGACAAGGAGAAGCAACTGAATACGAAATTGATCTTTGGATTACTTCACCATATTCAGCCACAAGACTTAAGCACAATTAAGGTTAATATGGCAAAAGGTCAAATCAAAGATCCATCTCTCACCTCCCAAAGACTCTCACCAACAAAATGAGAAGCCCACCACCAAACAATCCCAGAGATATGTCCCACTCTCATATGTATAGGCATTTGGCAAATGTCCAAAATACCCTTACATTAAGGCCCTGTTTGGCACAGTTCCACTCCACAACTCCAGCGACTCTAGCAAAAAAAAAATAGCCAAACACCCCAACTCCAAAACTCCATGGAGCTGCCAACTCCATGGAGCTGTAGTACAAATGAGGGTGGAGTTTTAGAGCACCTCTTTTGCTGCTCCAAAATCCCCTCTTTTAAACCTCCTCGTGGAGTTGGTGGGTAATTACCCACCACTGCCACTGATTACACAAAAATAACGTTTCATCTTTGCCTCTTTCTTTCCATTCTCCCGTGCGCCTCTGCTTCTTTCCTCTCCCGTGACTTCACCCCACCGCCGGACGCAACACCCCGCCGCCAGGCGCCCCTAGGCCCGGCGGCGGCCGGAGCGCCCCACCGCCGGACGCAACGCCCCGCCGCCGGATCTCGCGCCTCTCCGCCGAGCCCCGCTGCCGGCCCTCGTGCCCCTCCGCCGAGCCCCGCCACCGGCCCGTCTCGCCCTGCTGCCGAAGGCCGCCGCCGCCCCTCGCGCCTCTCCGCCGAGCCTCGCCGCCGGCCCGTGTCGCCCCGCCGCCGAAGGGCGCCGCCGCCCCTCGCGCCCCTCCGCCGAGCCTCGCCACTGGCCCGTGTCGCCCCGCCGCCGAAAGGCCGCCGCCGCCCCTCGCGCCCCTCCGCCGAGTCGCCCACCGCCGAAGATCCCCCGCCGCCGAAGCTCCCCCGCCGAATCCTGCCCAGGTAACCTGAATCATGCCCAGGTAACTTCATTATCCTGTAGCCTGATTGATGAAGTGACACAACCTCATCGAGAGTGTTGAACACATCGAGAACACATTTTTTGCTTATCCACAAACAAAAAACACCTGAAGTTTTGTATACCATATTGTACTGACCTCTGTTGGTCTCCACACTATTCTGCAGGTGGTGGCTGCTGTAGGTTTTAAAGGAAGAAGGCTTGAAATCCCGAAAGATCTGAATCCTCTAGTAGCCGCGTTAATTGAATCTTGCTGGGCAAAGTATGGAATGTTGTTCCACCTATATACCCCCTTTCATTTTTACTTCGAATTTAATAGCAAGGACCTGGGCCTATTTTACTAATGCTATGTCTTTTGTAGTGAGCCATGGCGAAGACCCTCATTTACAAATATTATGGAAGCTTTGAGACCATTAATTAAGGTTCCAGTGCCGCAGCTGATTCGTTCAGATTCGTAGCCTGCTTTATAGAGTTACAGGAAGGTGTATTTTAGTGAGTTGTCGTGATAAGATCAACACGAAGGAGGGTTTTGAATTGACCTGCTATAACTGAATAATCCATTGTCAGCATCACTTCATTCTGAGAATATGGTTTCCTGCATCTACACTTTCAAATAAAGTGTACCTAGCAACTTCTTTCCATATCTCCAGGTATGCTGCCATTTTCATTGAGTTCTGTTCCTTACCAAAATTTGAAGTATCTATGCATTGTTGAATGTGAGATTACTTAGATATTTGCAAGGAGATTGAGTTCAAGTAAATACAAAATCAAACACAATCTACTGTCCATTTTGTCTTCTTGTGCTCAATTTTTATGTTTTCTCACAACGTATGCTGTATAGAACATTAGAAGTTAATGGCTTGGGTTAAAGGAATGAGTTCATAAATATTGAATTTAGAAATTTTAGGCGAGTAATGCATATATATGCATCCAGTTGATGGCTACTGTAATAATTCGCTGAATGCTCAAAATTATAGTTTTGAGTACCTCAAATGCATGGTTTGATTAGTCTTTCCTGATAGTTGTTGCTAGTATTATTTGTGATAATGGAAGTAACTTGGATTAGGCACAGTTGATCTAGGCTTCTTCATTTTAACTGGGTTTATGCTACAAGTACCAAATTGATTACACATCACTATGTTTAACTGAATGTTCCTGTTTTTAAAGATTGAGTGCTTCAGTGCTGTTCGCTGAGCTCTTACTGCTCCAACTTTATTTTACAAGTCAATTTACCTTTTCTTTTTCCTTTTTTTTTGTTTGAAAAGTAGTGCTGACGAGGCTATAATAACTACTTGCAGGTCTGCATGTTGCTTCAATGGATATCAGATGGAACTGTTAGTCTAACTTCCCCATGAGATGTGGGATGACATCCTTTGCTAATTTGGATTTTCAGTTTGTTTCTTATACGGAGTTATCCTGTGATGATATCTAGCTCACATCAGAGAATGCACGTTGGGTTCAAATTTCCTGACCATTTCCTATAAATTCCAGTCTATAGATTTCTTTGTACAGTATGTAACTACAGGTAGCCATGAAAACAAAAGATTTTGGCTGACTTGCTTCAGGCCTTTGATTCTATTACTGACCTAGACCAAGCAGTGCAGTTCCGTAGAAGCTGATGTATATCTGTATGTATGCCTGTTTCTTCATCTCTTGTAAATTGTAATGTAACATACCACGAAATTAGGTGAGTGATAGTACATGCCTACTATTCCGGAAAGATACAACAAGTATGCCGTGTCTCAACATACCTCTAATGGATCAACTTCGGAATCAAGCTTTGTGACTATGGACACCTTTCGTGATAGTATGGCTACATCAATTGCCCTAACATGGAATTAGTGCAATGATTATTGTAACGACCTTAATTTGGAACTATGAATTTATTTCGAAATTTTAAATTTTTGGAACATGTAATTTATTATTATTTTGGACATGTACTTTCATTTTATATTTGTGATAACTAGTTCAAGTCGAACCAGGGGCAAGAAGGCAATCTACCCTCAAACTCCTCTTTTTTTGGAGCTAGGGACACCCTCCCAGCCAAACACCCTCACCAGACAGCTCCAACTCCACCCAGAGCTGGCTCCACCTGGAGTTCTGGAGTGGAGCAGCTCCACCCAGAGTTGGAGTCATGCTAAACAGGGCCAGCATATAACCCAAATACCCCATAGGGTAAAACCATCCAACTTTTTGTCGGTACATCGAATGGACCTGGCGTCTTCACGACTTCGCTTCGCCTCGACGCAAGCTTCGTGATGGTGCCACGCGTCCTTCGACTTGACGCCGTCCGGCCGCACCGGACTCGCCCCCTGGTTTTGAGACCAAACCAGTCAAACCCTCTTGCACACCCTGCAAGCACGTGACTCACCGAATTCGACGCGTGTCCGACCTCCGCCAAGCTTTCGACACCTCCAAGTCTTTCGCTCGCACTCCCGGACCGCCTACTCAACTTGCCTCCGCCCCGCTTCACTCGACCGACGCCATCTCCGTCCCGTCCGTGTACTCTTGCTCTTCCGTGCACCATGTGGATCGACCATGACTCCGTCCGAACTCCTTGGGTCCCTCGGTCCAAGCCTACTCGTGTCCACCCTTCACAGCCCTAGTACATCGGCATGAACCTTTCGCTTAACCTTCACCTCATGCTGTCGACCGACATGTCGCATCCAACACCTTCACATCACAAGCTAAGAGACACAACACACGTTTACACACACAATAACAAAACGCACTCAACACAACACCTCCAGTTAGCCGTTAGCATAATCAATCACATATGAAATATTAACTCAACCAGTAAAATTTCAAATCATCTAATCAATCACTCATCACAAATATACCAAGGCACTCTCACGAATTCTCGTGTTTTAATGTTCGGCCGATTTCAGTTTGGTCGAATTCAGTGAGAGTAGTCGCTTAGGAGTCATTGCATTAGTCCGTTCCTGATCAAACAGCGTGCTCGCTCGCGCAGCTTGTTGTTTTGAGTTCTGACTTGACTTGGTCATGGTTCTGCGCGGTTACCTAGCTGCAACTCCGCTTGACAGAAGGTGGCGGCTCGATTTAGCTTCCAAATTCGTCTACACGGCCGTCCAAGCCCAAAATGTTCGTCAGTCTCGAGCCGTCGAGTACGCCAGGTAAAACTGGAAAGGACCGCCTAACTGCAAGGACGTCAGTCATGTTTAATTTATATACTTGTTTTCGTTCCAAACGTTGCTCACCCAGCTAGAAATGCGTAATCACGTGTAAAAAAAAAGAAATGTGAAAACATTGCTGTTGTTAAAGCAATAAGTCCCGGCTCCGCCCGACTCCGCCCGACTCCCTCCGATTCGTTAAACAGATACTCCCTTCGTCCTAAATTATAAATCATTTTGATTTTATAAAATTTATAGACTTTGTTATGTACTTAGATATACCCTATATCTAGTGCATGTAGAAAAGTAAAAACGATCCGTAATTTGGAACGGAGGGAATAGTAATTAATCTGTAATTTGGAACGGAGGGAGTAGTAATTTGGAAACGAGGGAGTAGTCACCAATTATATTGGACGATTGGCATGCTATTCTTAGCATGACACAATTGACACAGCAGTTGTACTATCTCGCAACATGCTTGCTTGTCGCTATCAACAACGTCGTTTTAGTTTAGACCACCCTCCAATTCATATATTTAAGGTTTACTTTTCCCCCATCAATGACTCTATGGCAAAACTTTGATGTATTAGAAAAGTTGACATAGACATCCTGCATGGACGGCGATGTGCATGTTCCACGGGAGCCTAACAAGTCTCCACCCAACCCCAATAGACTTCCTCTATTTGTTCTACTACCAAGCTATTAAAAATATTTAGAGAAAAATAAAAAACATTCCAGTTGAACAAAGAAGATTTTACAAGCAAAGAAGAAAAATGCTAAGCACAGTGACAGTGCGGCGCTATTGGTGATTTTGTCAATCCCGAGATCTGCCGGTTTAGTCTCTCGGAGATACTCATAGGAGTAGAATTGCGTGCGATATTGGTGAGTGTGCGTGCATGTATGTGAGCGTTTGCGTATGTACCGCGTTTCAAGAGAGAGACCATTTTCTTATATGGGTTTTTATATCCTTTTTTTTATTTTTATTCTCTTATATTGAATTATGGTTCTATTTTTTTCTATTCTAACCATTATATTTTAGACCAAAAGACCATTAAACTTGTAACTTTGAACTTTTAAACACATATACGGTGCAATAAAGATCAAAATAAAGCTGAAAACGATGGATAGCGAGTGTTTTCTCTGTACAACAGGAATTCATTTATTAAAAAAAAGGATACAACTTCAAGTGCAATTCACACTTATTAAATTATGAACCCAAAATTACATTGAGTGCATTTACACACCGAACTAATTCCTTAATTCGAAGTCTGGACTCTGGACCACTAGCTAATAAGTAGAAAATAAAAAATCTAATGAACGATAATTTCTTGCGAATATGTACACGTTAGTTAATCGATCAGCGTCTAAGAATCAACAAAAACCGCAGCCAGCCTGCTAACTCAGCAGATGCGTCATCCATGCACGCCCGCATCCATCGCGAGCCGCAGGATGGCTGGCTGACCGGCCGGCTAGTTTATGGCGGTGGCGGTGGCTTGGGAGATGTTACGCCGTTGGGGTTGCCATCGGGCGGCGGCCCAACTAGCACCTGCATGATCAGCCCCAGCCATCCTCCGTCGCCTCCTGTTACTGCCGCTGCTTCCGACAACGGCCTCGCCGCGACGATGACGTTGCAGCATTGCATCAGCACGACGGCCAGGAGCACCGCCGCCTTCGCCATCGCCGACGCCGAGGATGCCATATCAGATGCTTGGGCTATATGTGGAAGTTGCTACGCTACTTGGGCTAAGCGATAACTCTTGGTTTTCTGTCCTGAACAAGCAGATCGAAGAAATGCTTCAAAGGAGATCGAGCTCCCGTTGTGCCTCCGTCGAAATGGTTGCTGGAAGAGAGACAGGATGTGGCTTCATTTTAAAGTTTGGTTATGCTGGTTTTGTCACCAAAAAGTACGACACCGGGCTGGGTCAGTTCTCTTGACCTTGTTCTACTGGGGCTGATTAGACGCGCGAGTGCCTACGCGGTTTTTTCATCAGCGTGCATGCAGTCCAGTTCAATTTCAATTCGCAGGGTTGAAAACGCATCGATCAAACCTAGGTACCCTACTAAAACCCCTGTATTTGGTACAGTGAGGTTTAATCTTGCACCTACATATACGTCATTCTTGCTGGTTCGTGAGTAAACGTTTGCCATTCTTTTGCAATGATATTAGGAACTTTATTACGTGTTAAAATGTCTAGTCTTTCTGTTTGTTGGACCGACCAGGGGATGTACATACATTGTTTGAATTTTTGCGTTTTCATGTTCGGCCGATTTCAGTTTGGTCGAATTCAAGTAGTCGCCGCGGACTCGTATGGTCCGTTCCTGCTCGCGCTGCATGTTGTTCTGACTTGGTTCTGCCGTTACCTAGCTGCAACTTCGCTTCCGCGAAGGTGGCGGCTCGATCTGCATGCCTTTCAGTTCGTCGTCTTCGTCTACACGGCCGGCCAAGTTCATCAGTCGAGCCGTCGAGTACGGCATGCAGGCAAAACCATAGTCGTTCTGAATCCTGACTTTCTAGTCCAATTGGACGATCGGCATATGCAGAAGAAGAGCATGACGCACTTGACTCACCAGTTATTATACTACTCAGAACCATCAGAACGTATTTTTATCCTATTTTCTCTTGTCGCTTTCGATTAGGATACTGGCAAAAGGCTAAGGGTATACTGACACTTTCGCATAAAGTTGCGAATAGTATCGGTTGATTTTTTTTACATGGTGTCAATAATCGAGGGTATACATGCTAGTCATTAGGAGACCTGAAGCCTTATTTATTTTAAACAAGAAGGCATAATGATCCTAAGAAACTATATTGAACAACTGATTGATTGTGTAGACAACTATATCCTAAGAAATTAGTAAAAAGATTGTTTTTTGAAAAGAGGTTCGTATTCAAATTTATGGTCATTATATAGAGATGATAATAAAAAAAACCTTGAACAACAACATTCCCAGCCTCTACGAGGTATTATTAGGACAGGCTATTCACGAATTTTGTGTCAAAGAATAGTCTAGTGAGAAATAAAAAAAAAAGGAGATGAAAATGTCTTACTGATCGTGAGCAGGAGCTCAATCAAGTCTGAACAGTTTGACTCAGCAAGAGTGTCAGCGTTGTGTCTACGCAATTCAGTCAAACACGTGTTCAAGCAATCACATATGTACTCTACTGCATGGTTTCTGTGCAAAAATTTAAACAAATTCATTCCATGCATATATAGTATAAAGTAGTCCGAATATAGGTAAGTGACGGTAATAGCCTAGCTGATGTTCCTTCGTCTAATGCTGTGGCCAGTGGCCACGTGTACAACAGATAGGTCACTTGCACATATTGGCCGTTTCCTTTGTTGATCGAGTCCAAGCCCATGTATAAGGTCAAAGCGTCAAACAGTTACGGCACCACGCACCGTTTCCCTCTCTCCCGTCCACGCACCGCGCAGGCTGAAATTGAGCGATCGAGCAATAGATAAAAACAACCATCTTGCAAAAGAGTGGGAAAAAGTAAGAAAAGGAAAAAGGTAAAACACGAAAAATCAATGAGGGGCATCTCTGCGCACCGGCTTTAGTCATTGAAGGACTGCCCAAAGCCACAGCGCCAACCGCCAACTGCTGCTTCCATATATCTGTTTGAGAGATTAGATGAGCAATATTTGTAAGAAGCTCAATGTTCAATACGCAGAATACTTCATCTTATCTTATATTCTACGAGTACTATTTAGTTTAAGATATCTGTGATTTGAGTAGTCAAATTGTCACGTTGCATTAGGTCAATGGCATCGATTATATTTTCTCGCCATTCTTTTACTTCCCTTGCAAGCCACGAGCATTTACCTTTACTACATCATGTGTCTTAGTGTTTTTATTTACGTTTCTTTGACACCTTTAGGTAAAACTGATGTTTATGTATATCGCTGTGGTTAAAAACAGTTTTTGAGATTTGGTATATTGTACTGCTGATGATCTCAAATGACCATATCCCCCCCCCCCCCCCCCTCTTATTATTAAAAATGTTATGCTCCCGTAGCAACAGCATGATTGGTAGTCAAATAAAAAAGCAGTTGAATTTGGTCTGGATCCAACAAAAGGTATCCTTTTTTAATACTACTACGTACCTTTCAATTGTTTGACGATACTATATTTTTCCTATTTCCTGTTATTCATATTGAGCTAATCAAAATAATGCTATGTACACAGAGTGATTTCTTTTTTTTTCTGTCGATCAGGTAATCTTTTATTATATCTGAAGAATGAATTAATAAGCCAATCCAGTTACACGAAAGAGCTTCTGTCATAAAGACAGGTAAATCCATGCATTTTTGCACAGAATTGGTTAATAATCTAATGAACGACTAGCTAGCTACCTATAGACAGATGGAATCGAATGAAGAATATGAATCCTCTAAGGCATGTACATGCATGTTAAACGTCGTCTACAGGCTGGGGCTCAATCAGTCATGCAGTTGATCATCCATGGAGCTCCCGCCTATCGTCTGGCCGCCGGCCGGCTAGTTTATCGGCCACCGGGACCTTGCCTGCAGCAGGGGTTGCCGTTCTGCGGCGGCCCAGCTAGCACCTGCCTGATCAGCCCCAGCCACCCGCCGTCGCCTCCGGCGACCGCCGCCGCTTCCAACAACGGCCTCGCGGCGAGGATCACGTTGCAGCACTGCATCAGCACGACGGCCAGAAGCACCGCCTTCGCCATGGCCGTCGTCGTCGACGCCATATATGCCAGATGATTCAGGCAAGCAGCTACTGCACGAGATGTTTAATTAGCTTATTGTTTGCTGTAAGGGAGACGATGCCTTGATCGAAATGGTTGTTGGAAGAGAGACAGGATGGGTTCCTTTTATAGCTCCGTTAACGCAAGATTAACCGCCAAATGAGAAGTATGGCAGCGGACCGGGTCTATTCTTCGGCATGGTCGTCCTGGCTGATCGATCAAGAAACGCATGCAAGCACGTACGGGCACGCCCCGCCTAGCTACGCGGTGTTCAGCGCCCACGGTCCACTTCAATGTCAATTCACGAGTTTGAATTTTGAAAACCCATGCATCGATCAAAAGCCAGCAGGTGCCATGCATAGTACTAGGACGCTTCTGTATTAGTATCCGTTATGTTAGTAGTTGGTCACTGAGTAAAAAAAGAATCGGTCAAAAGAACAACCTCCACGCACATTAACTCTCAAGACATAAGAATTACCACATTAATTAATCGGAGAAAATATTATTAGAGTTAATATACATGTTGATGAATTATGGTACCACTATAAAAAGATTAATCCAAAATATATCCTTGTTTCGTTTCTCTATTACCCACCTTCGTTGCACCTTATAATTTAAGAGGTAAAAATTGGCATCAAAATTAAAGTTTAAATATCTTTGATGTACAGTATAATAAGGACAAGAAACTAACAAAATTTAGTACAAGTTGTTAAAATTTAAAACACTGAGAGAAATCAAGGATATAAACACCCGAAACAAGGAAATGATTGGTACATTCATATGGTACGTGGAAAATCTCCACGCTCCACCAAACCGCGTGCAGGCATCCATCACTGGAGCTTGGATCATACGTACCTTAAGGAGCTGATTGGTTTGCAGTTTGCTGTATTCGGCTGGGTGCAAGGCTGCCATGATTGGTTGCATGAATGAGGAGCTGGGCCTGGCCCTGAAGGTGCAAAACGTGTTGCCGAGCCTGGCTCGCGGGGTATGAAAAAATTCAGCATTTATCCCGAGCCAGGCTCCAGCGGTGCAAGGGTGTGAGCGCACCGTCAAGTAAAAAAACGGTAATGCTACGAAACAGCCGTCCGCAGCTGGAAACAAAAACAAATCGGACGCGCACGTGACATCACATCCTTCATAAATTTTCACCACATATTTCTGTCCACTCATTACTCCCACTGCACATCTATGCCTCAAGCATACCTATGTAGTACTGCTCTCCCTTCTCTCATGCCTTATCTCTTCTCCAAACATGCAACGATAATCCACCATCAAACCACCATGGTTGTCGTCTGTTGACCTACGTGCTGCTCTTGCTTCAACGCCGGCAGCCGCGCACACTGCTGTTCCTGCTTCTCACGCAAGCAGCGCCAGCCATCGCGCAAGAGTGCTGCTCCTTCAATCCCGTTCCGCGCTCGCTGCCGTGCACACCTGGTGCTCTTTGCTACCTTGTTTGTCGATCATGGACGAGCTCCTCCTCTTCCACACACTCCATGTCAGCCACAATCCGCTCCCGCGAGGTCGCGTCACGGAGTAGAAGCAGCACGTCCTACTGCGGCTGCATCCTGGACGCGCTCCACCGCCCATGGACCCTCTCCCAGTGCCTATAGCAGCAAAGCCATCTCCCCGCTGCCACCGCTCCTCCCGCCCTGGACGCCACCGCTGACTGCGGGGTCGGCGGCTCAGACGGCGAGGAGCCGTTGGAGATCTAGCACCAGCTCGGGCAGAGCCCCCAAGAGCAGCATCGAGCTCTTCCATCGCCTTGGTTCGTGCTCATCGATGGCCATGGAAAGGAGCACAAAAGAAGCTCGATTCTACATATGAAAACAATTCTTCTCGTTGAGCATGTTGCATTAGGTAACCCATGATGTTGCAATAGAGGTTTTTGGATGTTGCAGGTGTTATGGATGTTTGCTGAGTGTTGCATTCATCCCCTCTTGCATACGTATGTGTTGCAACGACCAAATTGATTTGTTGCGATAATATTTTCTTGATGTTGCAATAGCTTTACCGGATGTTTCAAGAGCTAGTCGAATTGTTGCAATAGATTTGTGTGAATGTTTCATAACTGAGTCCGATTCTGTTCTGGATGGATGGAGATTGTGATACCATTTCAAGGTTACAGTAGGATTTTACGGATGTTGCAACTGCATTTTTCAGTTATTTCAACATATTTTTATTGATGTTACAACACTAATTTTTAGATGTTCTATAGTATGTTCGATTTTTTTATGTTACAGTATCTAACCTAAGATGTTGCAACAATAATATTTTTATATTGCATGGTTGACGATGATTTTTTTTACAAAAGTTGATGATGATTTTATTTCTAGGTTCGGGATGTTGCAACTGTAAAATCGAGATGTTGCATTAGATGATGTATGATGTTGCACAAGGTGTTGCGAGATATTTTGGATTAAAGAAATTTTTCCAACGAAACGTTGATTGGAACATTCACAAATATTGCGATGGGTTTCTTTTATGTGTCAGAACTTTGTTCCTAGAATTGTTGCATGCAACATGTAACGCATGTTGCAGCAGAATTATTTCTACTTCCCAACCGTCCGATGCTAGCGTCCTGGATCGGACATCCGAACGCTAGTAACACCCGTAAAAAAAAGTATGGATGTATAAAAAAATAGGGAACCAATAAGTGTCTCATTGCAGCTAGGCTCCGTAAAAGCCGTGAACCTGCCCGGCGGTGGCCTGGCTCCCAGGTACCAGCCAGGCTCCACTGATACGAGAACCAATCATATATATGCTAACAACATAATTGCATAGGCCTCTTATGGTATGCAGGAAAAAAGCAGCTCCACACGCACTTATGGCTAAAGGGAGGATATCCTGACCATCCATGTTTCATGCAAAATATTCATCTGACTATTAATTCTCTCTTCAAGCCATGATTTCGTTCTACCAACTTGTGCAACACCGACCATTAAATCTAAAAAGAATAGTTATGATAGATATTGCGATCACATGTCCATGTGAAAAATTCAATGCTAGTAGCATTATATACATTTTTGTTGGATTGTGAATAAATGTATTTTTCTTTCTTTCTGCAAGGAATTAAGCAGTTGAAAAGGTATATGCCACAAGAAAAAATAAGTATTGTTGGACCGGCCGATTGGTCCTTGCATACACATCGTTTAAATTCTTATTTTGTAATGCTCAGCTGATTTGAACTAGCTCGACCGCGGCCTTGTTGTTCAGACTAGGTTCTGTGGTTAGTAAGCAGCAACCTGCTTGCGGTAAAGTGGCGGCTCTTACTTTTGATTCGTCTACACGGCCGGCCAAGTTCGTCAGTCCAGCGGTCGATCGAGGACGTACGGCAAGGCTAACCCTGAATCTAAACACAGGAAAAGAAAAAGTAGGTAGGAGCGGCTGGCTCCCCACCCAAGTTATTTTTATTTGATCCAGTGAATGATAAAAACCACTTGTCTTCTTCAAAAGCTTTCAGGAATAGTGAGTGAAATATTGCAATTAGTATCCTCTTGATATCCACAATGAATAATATGAAACGTTTTCTCCTAAAGCCAATGTCATTTATTATATTTGTTCAAAGAATGAATACAACCTCAAGTTGAACAAAAAGATTACACGAAAAAAAACTATGTCATAAGGATTACATGCATTTTTGCACGGAATTGATCCATTGTAATTACAAGTCTGACAGATCGAATGAAATGAACAATACTCTCTACACATGTACCACATGTTAATCAACGTCCGCAAATCAATGGAACCGCACGCAGCCTACAGGCAATTGATCGAGCCGCCGGCTGCCGTCCGGCTAGCCTATGGACCTTGCCTGCCGCCGGGGTTGCCGTTCGGCGGCGGTCCGCTGAGCACCTGCATGATCAGTCCCAGCCACCCGCCGTCGCCTCCGGCTACCGCCGCCGCTTCCAACAGCGGCCTCGCCGCGAGGATCACGTTGCAGCATTGCATCAGCACCACGACGAGCAGCGCCGCCTTTGCCACGGCCGCCGTCGACGACGACATACCAGATCCTTATGCCTAGCTTGATCGATCGAGCCAAACGCAGCCTTGGACAGGACAGAGCTCAGCAGTGTCCGTGTGATTGTGCCGAGAAGATTGATCGAGCTGGTGCGATGGCCGATGGGGTTCGAGTACGTCGATGGGAATAAGAAGGGAAGAATGGGATGCCTTTGGAATGGTTGTTGGAAGAGAGACAAGGTGGTGGCCTTTTTATAGGTTGGCGGCCCAGCAGGTTCAACTCAACCGCCAACAAGTATGACAAGGGACCGGGTCTATTCTTGCCCTTGTACTTTTATGCTTTGATTTCCCAGGCGATCAAGCGCAAGCACGTACGCGCTGACCCGCTAGCTACGCGGTTTTCAGCGCTCGCTCGGTCCAGTTCAAGTCCAATCCACAAGTTTGAAAAATTCCATGGATCAGAGCCAGGGTGCCATACTACGTACGTACATTTTTGTGCTTGTATCATACTATACGTACGTGCGTACGTTTTCGTACAGTGAGTTTTTGTACTTTTGCACACACATGTTTCTTACTTTCTTACTGAGTTGCAAATAAGAAAGTGATTTTGAGGGAAGTAGGTGAATTATGTACAGAGAGAGAAAAAAATCAAAGAATTTGTGGTCTGCGCTCTGTTTGTTGGACTGGACGATTGTAGGTCCATGAACACATATGCGTTGTTTGAATTCTCGTGTTTGTGATGTTCGTACGATTTCAACAACTTTGGTCGTGTTTTTTTTTTCTTTTTGGCTGCTGGATTCAATGTGGTCGAATTCAATCGGTCGCCGCGGACTCATTGATCAGTTCCTGATCAGCTACCTCTCGCGCTGCATGCTTTCCTGACTTGGGTTCTTGGCGCGCGCGCAGTTTCACCAGCAACACATTGCACCTTTTGCTTCCGAGAAAGTGGCGCTAGATCTCCTGCGCCATTCAAGTCGTCTACACAGCTGTCCGGCCAAGTTCATCCGTCGAGCCGTCCAGTACGGCAGGGCTCAAACTCTTTGAATCCAAAGAAAAAAGAGGGTACGTACGTACAGCAGGGTAAAAGTAGCTAGGTAAGTAAATTCGTGCTTGTCACGTTATTTGTGGTGTCAATTTTCCTGGCCGATTTTTTCTTCATGAAAACGTTTCTCATAGTTATGGCAAAGTACGTCTCCACGCAAGACATGATTTTAATCCTCTTTCGCTTGTCACTTTCAACAACGACTGCATGACTCTCCAATTCGCATAATCTTCAACGCTTTACTTTTCCAATCAATTACTCTATGGCGAAGCTAAGACACTTTTAGTATAAAATTGCTAATAATATCAGTACGACTTTTTACATATATATCTAGTGGAAAGGGATATCTTGTCGTTGACATTCCAAGTCGCTATCTATTTCTTTTAGAACAGTGATGGCTACTTATTATAATGTTGTGACCATTGTTCCAGCTACACTCGCATTGGATATATGATTGGTTTTTCTATCCTTGATTGAGTCAAGCTACAAGAGTTAAACAAACTATCATGTAGTGATGGTACTACGCTACTGCTAGACTTATGCTCGGCCAAAAACTAGCAATAATGCAACTGTTGATGTAGGCCCAACGTAAGCCTGTTTAATTCCATTATGCATATATATATAAAAGATAATTAATTCTTCGGCATGGCGTGCCCCAGCCCAAAAGAATGTTGTATAAAAGACTAACAGTCCGTTATAGTTGTCCTGTAACACTAATGTTAATTGGCCTAGGGCTTCCAATTTCATTTTTCATTTTTTTTCAAAAATTATCGAAGTTCATGAAATTTGATTTTTTTTCTTCTCAAATGTTTGCTGAAATTTGAAAATATTTAGATATTCGTTACATTATTAAATATAATATGCTATTCACAAATTTGCCTGTAGCTCAGTGGTTTGGTTGTTATTTCCAAAAAGAGGAGGTTTTCACCAGCAGGACATAGAAAGTCAAATTTTGTGAAATTACTTAACCAAAATCATTTCATTGTAACCCAGTGAAAAACCCAGAAATTTGTAAAATTTTGACGAAATCCATCACACAACTACCTTTAAACGAAAAGGAAAAAAAGTGTAGAACCTAATGTCACAGAGATTTGATTGAAGGCTTTTGAATATTGAGATAGAATCAATTTTTGCCTTGCTAAAAATATACTAATACAACCACATGTGCCAGTAACACTTTTTTTACCTCATGGTACCTGTTGAAGGAAGGTCTTTCTTCTGCTACTTCCAAATCTAAAATCAATCGAAATATCATAAGAAACTAATCACCTCTCTAGTCATCTGTACAGTTTTGTTGCATACAAGACTCATATCAGAGACTAATTTATTCTACACATAAGAGACTAATTTATTCTATCTTCTGTAATTAGAGTTACCAAAGAATCCCTTTACATATGAAGTTAAACCTTTACAAATTACAAGGTATGAACAAACTGCAGGAGGAGTCAGCCGCATCAGCTAGCAGCCGGGGTTGCTGGGATCTTGCCAACCGCCGTTGTTCCCCCTGCCGGGCCCCGAGCATCCCCTCTTACTGCTGTCTAGGACCTGCATGATGAGCGCCCCGGCGCCGGCGTAGCGTCCGGCGCCGTCCAGCAACGGCCTCGCCGCGAGGATGACGTTGCAGCATTGCATCAACAGCACGGCCGCCAACGCCACCCTCGCCATCACCATCATCATTGTCGTCGTCATGAGTGCAATGTATCTCAAAAGTTAAAGCTGGTCTTTATGTAATGTCGCTCGTGCGTGTTATTGCAGACGAAGTGGGTAGATAGCTAGCTCAGCTACGTGCCACGTCGCTCGAACTTGTGCTTTCAACTGGTTTGTTGAGAGGGGGACATGATGAGTTCCTTTTATATAGTGTTTCATTTCATCAAGACACATGCTGATCGGCGGCGCCGAAAAGGTAAAACGAAGGACCTGGTCTGTTCTTTAAGCTTTGATTTATTCATTCCGGTCAAAGCAACCCTAGTATTAGTACTTGTCGTGCGTACAGCTGCGTAGCTAACTGGGTAGTTTTCAGCGCGCGCGGTCCATTTCAACACAACAATTTCAAGTCTCAAGTGGAGGATGCTAGCCAATGCAAGACGCTACATGCCTACGCTGGCGCGGTAAGAAATACTCCCTCCATTTATCTTTATAAGGCTAAGGCGTGATATGACTCGACACGGTTTCCTAGATTACGCTTTGATCGTTCGTTTACCATACAATATGTTGTTTATGATTATAAACTTATAATCATTAGAAATCTAACCATGTCAAGTTTATATTATAAAAGTAAAAAAAATATTGACTAAATTATTTGTTAAAGTTTGAATCTTAATATAAGCGCGCCTAGTAAAGATAAACGGAGGGAGCAGTAGTTCATCGTAGCAGTATTTCTTTCAATTCCACCGTCCATTGGTTCCCGCTGTAATTGTCTCCCGTGTATGCGTGCCTTGTTGATAGGGTTTAACTTGCGAGACTTCTTACTGCTGGACCGTTTCGATTCATGCGTGGACGTACGTACCGTACGTACAGATTCGGCCGGATCCAATGGGGTCGCCGGCGCGGACTGCGATTGGTCAAATTCACGAGCGGCGGCGGCTGCTGCTCTGACCAAATTACACATTGCCGGCGGGCGTTGCTATAGCAAAGAGCAAAGATAGCTCCGAGAAAGTGGCCGGTGGCGCGCGCCGAACTTCACCGGCCTTGTTCCTCCGGTGGCGACAGAATTGGCCGGCGGTCCGGACGGTCAGCCGGAACACATCAGTACGGCAAAAGTTCGTACGTACTAGCTCTGATCTGCGTGCTGGCCAGCTAGCGGCCGGAGTTGTGGTGGACGACGGATCATCAGCCGCAGCGGGTATCGGACTTGGCAACGAGCGGCACCGGCTCATGGTTCGGTGCCCAATTCCAATCTGGTAAAGACTCCCGGCCCCGCGGACTCGTTGATCCGTTCCATCCTCTCGTCAGCCGGTCGGGTTCAGTCGCTTCCCGCTGCCTTTCTTTAGCTAGTTTTCTGACGTAGCTTGGTCCTACGCGCGCGCGGCGACACCAGCAACTTTGCCTCAGAGAAAGTTACAAGTTGCGGCTCCATCTGCCTTTCGATTCGTCTACACGGCCGGCCAAGTTCACCTGCAGCGTTCGAGCTCATACTGTACCGACGCAATTTTTACTCTATCGAAACCTTGCTCAACCAGCCAGAAACCGTTGCACGAAATATGTACATGCATGATCAGTGGTGGATCCAGAAACTGATCAAATTTTAGCTTATTATAGGGGAGCAATAGTATTAAAATTTAGTCAAAATTTAACAGAAATTTGCATTTGCATGGCTTGGGGGGAGAGGGGCGCCTCCGCGCACTGTACATGATAGCATGAATTTCTATCCCGGAGAGAATGCAATTCTAGCTACGAATCTGGACGAACAATTCAAATTCGTAGCTAGAATTGCATTATTTATTAAAGCTACTTATAGTTAGACAAATATTGGGTTTGGGTTGTCCTTTTTAGTACACTAACATAGAGATGCTGGAAAACAAGCAAAAACTGATTCCTGATAATTCACGCATAGAGGATGCTGCAAAAAAACAAGGGGATAGTACAATGTCTCGCAAATTTGATCAAACTATCAAAGGGTTTAGTATATATTTAAAGATAGATTGAATATTTTGCCTTGTAAATAAGAAAAATCAATACAACAATATATAAGTGCGAGTGGCACTTTTCTACCTCAAAACCTGAAATCAGTCCAGTTCTCCTTATACTATATGTCACATATAGCTAACAAGCATCATCTATACAACTTTTCTACCTCGAAACCTGAAACTAATCCAAGCTGCCTGCACTAATATCGATCTAAGATACAGTACTGTAAACACTTTTTCACAAGGAAGCTTAAAGCCCTGCAAGGTTGGAAGTTGGAACAAATTAAACCAGAGCCGCGCGAAAGGAGTAAGATGCCAATGCCATGGGCTATTTTCACGGGCAGCCTGGTGGTGGGTGGGGACCCTGGGCGTTATTGGGGTTGGGGCACGGCCCCTTGTTGAGGACCTGCGGCATGATCTGGTGCAGCGTCCCGGTCGGGTGGCCCTTGTCCAGGGCCTGCATGATCACCTGCGGATCGGAAGTCTGAAGTCGATGCTATCCGTGAAAGACGACGCTACACGAAGCACGCGGTATACATGCATACGTATGCGCGTGCAGTCTTGCACTGGGTTCTGTGTGAAGCCTCGGTCGATCTCAGCTACAGTAAATGTCATGTATACTGTCTGTTTGGAATGGTCGGGTCGTATCAACGAACGAGACTGATTGTTCTGTAGTCGGGCTACGTATTACTACGACGCATGCCGAATCGGCCGCGCGCCGAAACAGTCACAGGAAGGACCACGTCAGTTCCTCAACTCGTAAGCCTGTGGTACGTTATTTTTGTTGTCAAGGTCACGCCTGATGCAAGTACTTGTCGTGCGTAGCTAACAACGCCACTTAATTTTCAGCGCGCGCGTGGTCCTCCGTTTAACTGCAACTCGACCCAAAGCGGCGTATGCTAACCAATGCAAGACTCATGACTCATGACTTGAGTGGGTCACTGTAATTCTTGTATGGATGCGTGCCGGCCTTGTATGGACCGTACTGTTTCGACTCATGCGTGGATCAGTTTTTGTAATTGGGACCTACTACTATACTACGGTCAGGTCGGATCCAAATTGGTCGCCGCGGCGGACCGCGCGATTGGTCAAATGCGCGAGCCGCTGCTGCTCTGACCAAGTTATTCCTTCGGTCCGGTTCGGTCCGGTCCGGTGCGTCAGCCCTCAGCCTCAACTCAGAGGGAGAGTACTGCACTGAGTCATGCATAGCAACACGGTCTGGCCGCTAGGGCACTAGCGCAGCGGGCATCGTACTTTGCAATTTGGCATGCAGTTAATTAGGGCAAGCGTAGCGAGCGGCGCACGCTTAGGTGGCCGCCCATTTCAATTTGGTCGAAATTCAACGAGTCGCTCTGCACGGCCGGCCGATTTCCTAGATAGTGGCCGCTGTCTCACCTGCTTTTCATCATTCGTCTACACGGCCGGCCAAATTCAGCCACGCTCGACCCCGTACGGTACGCGACTACGAGTCTGCTATTCCTTAAAAAAAAAACTACTCACTGCTATTTGAGAGATTAAGGATGGAGGTCCTAAACTTGTACTAGATTCTTATCTACATCCATAAATTCTCAAATAGTACATTCAGAACTTCAAAACTGTCTTTCGTTAACGAATTAGCCAATTAGGAAGGTAAGCTGCCGCCTGCTGATCATATTAAATAGAAGAACCTAAACTAGTTTAGGCATTATATATATTAAAAAGATTTGGAGTCTTCAACTAGGTCCAACATGATCCACGTCTACCCTATTTGCCTATATACGGAGTATGTGACAAGCTACCGTAGCGTCCACGTGAGTTTTAAAATTTTTCACCAGCACTATCCACTAGCTTGGTTTAGGGATTCTATAATTTCTAAAACAATCCTCAATTGAAGGAATAATGCAGATAACTTATCGAGATAGATTGGGATGCAAGAACTCAAAACAAATCATGCTATCATGTATGCGTGAATTAGCATGATTTATCCGAGATCGATTGGGATCCAAATCATGCGTATTCACTGATACAGGATAGCACAGAAATAAGGCGATAATCCAATGTCGTGTACAAAATCGATCAAAGTGTTTTGTATATATTTAAATACGGAATGAATATTTGCCTTAGTAAAAACTGAAGTAATATATACAACTTGTACATAAGCGCGACGACTGTGCGAGTTGCACTTTTTCTACTCCGAAACCTGCAATTAATCAAAGCCTTATGTATGCATGTCACCTAGCTAACCTCATCGATCTACACGACTTGTTTGATGCTATGATAGGCTATTTGGTACGTGTTAGACCGGGGTCGAGTTCTAGAAGGTTACGTTTAGGTGTGCTCCTCAATCACAGCACCTGAGTCCTAATCACATACGTAAGTGGGACACGTACGTGAAAAGTTGTAATCTAAGTTATTATATATTGAGATCATAAAAATATCCAACAGTACAAACACTTCTTAATAATCCATTTTTACATGTAACCTTGCGAAATAGGAACGAGAACCGCGCCAGAGCAGCATGCGCATCGAGTAGCAGGCTAAAAACCACAGCCGGGCTGGCTATTTTACGTGCAGCTGGGGTGGCCGGGGCCCTGCCAATGGCCGTTCTGGCACGGATGGCTCGGGGAGCCCTTGTCCAGTACCTGCAAGATCAGCTTCGTCCCGGCGCCGCCTAGCCCCAGCAACGGCCTCGCCGCGAGGATCACGTTGCAGCATTGCATCAGCAGCACGGCCACCACAGCCGCCCTCGCCATTGTCATCGCCGCCGTCGGTGCCATATACACGATGGATGGATTAGTTGAACGAGATGGTTATGCGATCTCGATCGAACGTGTGCTTGCAGTTGCAAACAAGGTGGCTCGGTAGCAACTATAGTAGCTAGTAGCTAGCACACAGGTGGTAATAAGAAATAGTACTCCTGTATTCCTGTATTATGAAGATTGAGGATGCGTTGATCGAGCTGGTTTGTCGGAATGGAAGCAGTCTGCTTCCTTTTATAGTTTTGTGACGGGCCGGAAAAGTACAAGACACGGACCGAGTCATCAGGTCCTCACCTAAACCCTGTTGTACTAGTAGTTGTTCTCTGGTCCAGCATAGGGTCTGTTGTACTAGTAGTTGTTCTCTGGTCCAGTATAGAATCTGTTTGGTAAAGTTTCATCTGATTCTGATTGGAAGCTGATTCTTTGAGAGAAGTTATTCTATGGCTGAAAGTGATTCTTTTTTATTCTCTAGCATAAACTCTTAAAATCAGAATGGAGAATCATCTCACAGAATTAGGAGAAGCTACTTTTTTTAGCTCCCAGTCTCTTAGTTCATTTCAGAGAATCACTTCACAGAATCAGCAAATAATCACTTCACTTTGAAAAACTACTTGGCAGAGCTCCTATTGGAATCAGCAGAGAAGAGCTCCTGCTGGAATCAGCAGAGAATTAGCTCTAGGAGCTCTGCCAAACGCACCCTAAGTATACCTACACGTACGCAGTTTTCAGCGCACGCGTGGGGTAAATTTGAATTCAAATCCCGTGAGTTTGAAGTCGATATTTGTTTGCACATAAACCATGCAAGACGCTACGCGCGGTAAGTATCGTAACATGTACATGAAACGTGTGCCGGTCAGCACATTCTCTCCCTATGAAAGATGGGTACGTGCCCGCTGAAATGGTTCGGTTTGCGTACTGCCGTACTAGGTTCGGAGAAAGTCACGGTGACCACCGTGTTGTTAGATTCATACGGTCGTTCTGGGAATCGTATGTATGCGTGTACTTCTTAGTTCTTACTTGGGTTTGTGAATGGTTCTCGGTCGATGTGTCAAACCTTTGTACGGTTTGGGTCGTCAAAATCAACTAGACTGATTCATCAAGTTCACAAGCAGCTATCGTTCTGAGTTCTGACTTGTTGCTACCGGCAATTGTTCGCAATAGGATACTAGTAGCAGTCCCGGTTTGCGCACCAGTCGTGCAAGGTGCAACTGTCGCATGCTTTGCAGACACTGGGCCAAGTTCTGGGCTTGCTACGGCCCACGGACCATGTGGACGTTGCTAAAAGAAAGAGCGGCCCGGCCGGTACGATCGAACTTGGCAGTCCGGGCCAGCTTGTACTTGGGCTAGATACCAGATCCAACTACAGGGCAGATTATGTTATTTAATCAGTGGCCATTTATTCATATTTGTTCCTCTCAAAAGGAAAATGTTCATCTTGTTACTGTGCCTTGTAATTGTTTTTTAGCCTGTTACTTTTCAACATTTGTACATCCTGAAAACTTTACCTTTGACACCCTATTTGGTAACACAACCTATTGAAGATAAACTGAATGTTCTGATACTAATTGCTCATTCCGATATTGTTTGTATACATTAGTGGTCGAATCTTTCTATAAAAAACTCGAATCCGCATGCTCTAGAGTAGCATCCATCCAGGCATCTATTTTTAGGTAATGCCAACCACAGCTCAAGCTACTTACAAATGTTCTCCAATTTACGATCGATACAATGGCCATTAAAAATAAGTAAGAAAGAAAAAAATAAAATTCCACGCGATCTAAGCAAATGCATATATTCCTAAGCTCAAAAACCACCTTTCAACCCAACACTGCAATGCTAAAGAGCTAGTTTGATGCCATACACGCCTGAATAAATCCGCGAAATCAAGCAAATGATGCCGAAGGCAGCCAGCGAGCCAGCTGCAACTTATGGAACTAGCGATGACATGTCCGGGGGCTGGTAGTTGGGATCCTGGTAGTCGAACGGGTTGCCTTCCCCCGGACCAACGGCCATGGCGAGAAGCTGCCGCACGGTACTGAGCGCTGATCCGGCGCCCTTTCCCAGCTGCTGCCACCCACGGCCATCCGCCGCCGCACTCAGCAGCAACGGCCTCGCGGCAAGGATGACATTGCAGCACTGCATCAACAGCAGCACGGCCACCACCGTGGCCCTCACCACCATCGCCGCGGCCGTCGGTGCCATGCTAGATCAGATGGATCAGGTACGGTCGACGTACGATCCCGTCCTGTCACCCTGCGTGTAACCACAACTAAAAACGTATGATCAGGTCGAGTGTACTGTTGCAACCAAGGTATAGCCTTGCTAGCTGCTATAGCGCCTAGCCTAGCTAGTGGAGTATGTGTACGTGGAATGCTCGTTTTGATGAACTGCTGGCGTGCTTGTGCTTCTTGTTTGATTGTAACTTGTAAGGCACGATGGCACCCTTTTTATAGCCGTTACGCATGTTTAACCAACCCTCGAAAAGGCTCGATCGACGCGGTTTGCAGGGCTACGTCCGGTATTCCAGTTCATTTGCCAAGGTCGAAGCCGATAGATATATATTTATATAAGACACAAAACGGAAACTCGGAGACTCGGTAACAGCTAGAAGGTTATATACTCGGAGATATACCAAGTCACCAGCTATGAACACACACTTGTTTTAAATTCATTGACCGATCGAGCTTGGACTTGTGGGCAGCCAGCTAGCTAAAGGGGTGTTTGATACTAGCTACTAAACTTTAGGAGGGTCACATCGAATTTCGGACGCTAATTAGGAGGACTAAACATGAGCTAATTATAAAAATAACTGCAGAATCCCTATACTAATTTGCGAGATGAATCTATTAAGCCTAATTAATCCATCATTAGCAAATAGTTACTGTAGCACCACATTGTCAAATCATGGACTAATTAGGCTTAATAGATTCATCTCGCGAATTAGACTCCATATGTGCAATTAGTTTTGTAATTAGACTATATTTAATACTCCTAATTAGTATCCAAACATTCGATGTGACAGGTACTAAAGTTTAAGAGTGTGTTCCCAAACACCCCTAAGCTAGCCAGCTCCTTTTCCGCGGTTCGGCTGACACGTACTCGGATGGAGTTGGACGGTCCCGTGGACTACTAGAGAACTTGGTATTAGTACCGGTTCGTAAGGTGCATATCTCCCGAAAATGCATTCGGGATTAATCCGTCGAGATAAAAGGGGTCTTTTATCACGGGGACTCGGTATTAGTTGCACTACTAGAGAACTCGGTATTAGTACCGGTTCATAAGGTGCATATCTCCCGAAAATGCATTCGGGATTAACCGTCGAGATAAGGGGGAGTCTTTTATCATGGGGTGCATATCTCCCGAAAATGCATTCGGGATTAATCCGTCGAGATAAAGGGGGGGTCTTTTATCACAGGTCCCTCAACCGGGATATAAGACCCCCTTCTAGTCACAAGTCACACAATTTTTCACGCGAAATATGTGCGTGTGCGGTCCATGGGATTCGAACCCATGACCTCAAACCTCGCATGTAGCTTCCTTGCCATCCCACCTACACACCACATCTGTCTATATAGGGGATGCTATCCTTTTATATTAACTCACGGAGGACCCTTTAATCCAGGTTGATACACCAATCGGGATTAAAGATCTCATTTAATCCCGGTTGGTATTGATAAAAAGATTTGAGGGATTTAGTCCTTTTCCAACTACACATGGGGACCCTCTTTATCCCGGCTGTAAACTTGTATTCGCTGACTAGCTTATGGCACCCATCAGCTGACTAGGCACATCATTTAAGACTATGGACCAAAACTGAACCTAATGAAAAGTTTAAGGACGAATTTGAAGGCAGCAGCTTTTCGCCATGGTGCGTGGTGCTATAATAATCAAGCACATAGCTAATTTTTTTAGATAATGGAAAAGGTGATCCGGTCTCTACACAATTTTATAGTATAACAAAATCAGGCATGAGATTATTTATAGCTATTCCTCACCAAATAAAAACGAGAACATGCACATGCTACTCCATTTTTTTTAAAAAAAAAACAGTAGCCCGTTACACCAGGATCCAGGAATACAAGCGCCTGCTCGGAGTGGATATGGACAAACCGCCAAGTTTGACTAGACGACAAAGCTCTAGATCTCAGGCCGGTGACGGGCGTGTTTGGCAATCAAGTGTTAAAGTTTAACACCTGTCACATCGGATGTTTGGATGCTAATTAGGAGTATTAAACATAGGTTAATTACAAAACTAATTGCACAGATGGAGTGTAATTCACGAGACGAATCTATTAAGCCTAATTAGTCCATGATTTGACAATATGGTGCTACAGTAACCAATTGCTAATGATGGATTAATTAGGCTTAATAGATTCGTCTCGCGAATTAGCACAGGGTTCTGCAATTAGTTTTATAATTACCTCATGTTTAGTTCTCCTAATTAGCATCCGAACATCCGATGTGACACTGTTAAAGTTTAACACCTCGTATCCAAACACCCCCAAAGTTTTTGAGAGGGCTATTGGTAGCACCAGGACTGGTACGAGAGCGTGATTTAAAAGTCAATCAGGCAGTGTCAGGTATTTTGACCATGGTCAAGACGCGGGCGTCGGCACCCGACAGGGGAGTGACTGACGGACGGGAGGTGAGCACTGCAGTCTTTGGACGGGCGGCCACGTGCTCTATGCTCTCTCCCCCCGCGCTCGACACGCGTCGCCCCCACCTCCAAGCAAGAGGAAAAGTCTGGCCGGTGCTCCCATATGCACGCCACGTGATCTCTGGGCTCTGGCGCGCCGACCGCGACAGTGACGGAGACGGGAATGGAGCGGAGAGCTCGACGGACACGAATTACCCGTGATGCCGGCGGCCAAGAACCCGGTGGGGGTGAGGATACGAGTTCTATTTTATGCTCACGAGTATAGGTATAGGTTTGAGTTTGTACTTGTAAAGTCGCGAATTCACTACATAGTGCCTGTGAACGCTGTACAGGAGATTTCTAGGGTTCCTCCGGTCCTCCCATCCTCCCAGCCGCACGTACTGCCGTAGTCCCGCACGCCTGGCCGCACGTGCTCCCGCAGTCCCGCCCTCGCTCACTGCCGCGAGACCGCTCCGCCGCCCGAGTCCTGACGGTTGGTTGCCTGGGTACGCCCCGGACGCGTCCGCTCCCTTTTTCAAAAAAATTCAACTGCGCTGGACCGGTCCTTTCACTTCGGCTTAACGCGCCACGTACCCGATCCTTTTCTTCTAAACTGCTCTGGATCGGCTACTGGTCAACCAATCACCCACCCACCGTGCAGCATCTTTCCGCCCGGACGCACCGCACGCCCGTTCTCCTTGGCTCTTTGCCCATCGTTGTCAACGGAGAACCAAATCATCTGGCCGTTTACGTGGCATCGGTTCGCGCCCGGCGCTCTGTCTCACCAGACGGGACGCCACGCAAGGTACGGTGACCGGCTCCGCATGGCACGCGTACCGCACTGCCACGTACATCCGGCCGGCCCCGTCGGCACGGCACGTGTGGTTAACTTATACAAGGTTTGTATGCTTATTCGGCTAACATCTAGCAAACTGTCATTAGCAAGCTATAGTGCACGATTAATAAGGCTACCAGTTGTAGATCGAAATCTTTCGGGCAAGACATTCTTCGCGTCCCATGACCGGTCACAATTATTCGGTGGGAAAGCTACAGCAGATTGAGCTTGTAGCACACTCTACGCGGAATAATCCATCGGACACGACGACACGTCGACGCCATGACGGTCCATGGACTTACCCATTCGGTTGCACGCGGACTCGACGCGTGCGTCGGCAGGCCGAAATGCATTGTCCACGTCAGAAGCAGCACAAGGAACCGATCAAAGCCTCCGAGAGTTCGAGTCGCCAACATCATTTTTATCGTTTGGATTATATATACAAAAATAAAAGGAATAATTGAAGTGATGATAGACAGGTCTATCTCCAGAGTCACTTCAGAATAATTTTGCTACCGATTATAGCTTTGGTTGATGCTAATCTTTCCTTGTTACGTGAAAAAAAAGGTTTGTGTACATCCAGCCATATATATGCCCATATCCCTACCATCTTTTACAACGTCGAATTAACCTATTGGTGCTTTACTTTCACGAAAAGATTAACCTGGTGCTTTTCTGCCTCTTACACGTACCGTTATCCTCCCGTTCGGACATTCGCTTTGCCGCTCGCTGTAAGTTTGGCTGTGCTGTATTTACGCTTTACCATCCCTCTTTCTCTTTATCTCGTTGATGAACTGATGCAAAGGCTCTCCGGAGTTCAGACTCCGTTCCAGCTTTATTTCCCACGCACGCAGTCGGCGCTTGGCGCCGTTCTTTATCGTCCCTGTTGCATTGACTGCCTGGCATTGGCAAGGTAAGAATTGGAGTAACGGACACCGTAAGCCAAGGGAACGTACGGCATGACTTCCGTGACAGACAATGCGTTCGGATCAAATCAAATGCCGAAAAAAGGCATTCATGAAGCGAATCCACAGCATGACATCCGTTGGACGGCGAACCAGAACCGAAGACACGCAACGCAACACTAGCTGGGACTCATTAGCTCGTGTTCTACTGGTGGAGCCTTTTTGCATCTCAGGAGAGTTAGCGTTGTAGCTACTATGGAAAGGAGCTCGCAAGCTTTCCCTGGCAAGTACAACAACGCGTCTCCCCCCGGAAAAAGGGCCGCGAAAAAATGGAAGCTTAGAACAAACTCTTTTATGCAGCTTCGGCTTCACGTCACCTTAATTTGGTCCAATTGCAAGTTAGGGCGATTCTCATAAGTAAGGTTCTCCTTCCACCTCACAATCGCCCGTAACGCAGTCGCTCCTACTTTGCTGACATCGTCGAGTTAGGGTTAAGCTCGTCAGGGTAGGATCAATCCGTTCTCTCTCGCAGACATTCGATAAGACATTGTCCAATCAAATTCTGATTGCGCCGTTGTATTTGTTACGCCGAGTTCTTCAAAACTGGACTACACTTCATTGTATTTAAAGAATTATCTAAAAGAACCGAACTAGATTTCGCAAAACTTTGAACTAGATATTCCATAATATTGGGTGCTTATAAAAGTAAAAAAAATAAATCACCGTAAGGAAAACAACGAATTAGTATGCAGTAGTGGGTTTGGATACTGGATGAACACTTTGGAATAGTCCAATAATACTCCACAAATCCGCGATATAGGGCACATTTGGATTATGCTGGTGTCTGCCCCACCAAAGCAAGGGCTCGCCAATTATTTGGCGAAGGAATTCGCCGCCACCGTTTTGCCATTGCCAGGGCGCGGAAAATAACTGCGAGCGGGCGCGGGCGCATGGGCACGCCAAAAATTGGCATCTATACAAACACGTACAGGGCAGGGGTCAACTTCAAAAAAATTAGCAGGGCTATCATCGGTAGCCATCCAAACAGCCCCTTTTGCGTAAAATGGGTGCTTGTCCGAAGAGACAATTACAAATATTGAATCACCGTAATTGCGAGTTGGGCACTTCATTACAAGCTTGAAAAACAATCTATATTTCCTCAATCATTTATGTAACAATCTACTAATATAAGTTACAATTCCACGTATGACACATTGACACATGGAAGCCGACGTATTATGAATAAAAGCGCCAAAGGAAGAAGCAGCAGCAGCAGGCAATACTACTGCAACTGCAATAGCCTGAGGCCGCTGCTAGCTTGCTACTTATGGCGTGGCGGGGTGGGCGACCCCGAGTCCGACGGGCGTGTGAGTGTTACCATGGTTGACACCCACCCAGTCCGTCGGGTTGCCTTCCCCCGGCCGCCGGCTCATCTTCTTCTGGCCTAGAACCTGCTGCGCGGCTAGTTGCGCCCCGGCGGCGGCGGCGGCCTGCCCCAGCTGCCGCCCACGTCCGTCCGCTGCCGCCGCACCGTGCAACAAGGGCCTCGCCGCGACGATCACGATGCAGCACCGCATCAGAAGCATAGCCACCACGGCGACCCTCACCATCGTTGATGCCATATATCCGTGTACTGGTAGCTTTAGATCAGATCGATCTGTATATCCTAGCTAGTATTGATCACGCACAAGTGATGAGCAACGTACGCAAGTCAGCAAGTGTATGCTATTGCAAATATAAGCCGGTGACTTATTGCTTGTTGATTGCTTGCTGCTCGTGGATCGGAGTATGTGTCCGTGTACTAGGTGGAATGCTCGTTGAATGAAGTGGCTGGTGGTTTGTTTGTTGCTCGTGGATCTGTATATGCATGGTTGCATCAGTGCTGTAAGTATCAAATCCGATGGCCCCCTACCTCGCCCCCTCCCCGCCGCTCCGCCCCGCGCCGGCGCTGACCGACCACCGCCCACCCCTGCGCCTCCGCCGCGGACCCCCACCCCCCTGCCGCCAAGACCCCAAGCTGCTGTGCCCCCTACCACCTACCTCCCCGCGCGCCCGCTCGTCCTGGGAGCAGTTCTTCTCCCCATCCCCGCCTCCGCCACCCCGCCATGGCAGACCGGCGCCCGTCGGCGACGATTGGGTGCCGGAATCACCGGATCTGTGCATCTCCCCACCGGATCTTCGACCCCCGACCACGGATCTGCTACCAGAGAGCCAACCTGGCAAAAGACCATCCTACGCGGAGGCGGTCAGGGGGGGAGATTCAATTCCCCTCCTACTCCGCTCGCCCGGCGCTACATTGAAGGCCCCCTCCCCCCTGCCAGAGGCGGAAGCAGTAACTCCGGCGACACGACGGCAATACGGCGCATTCAATCCTCCACGACGTCAGCTGCTACCCGAATCAAACGCGCCACGCCACCGGAGATCCAGCCGCGTCAGCCGTCTCGGGAGTGGCAGCCGGTGACGCGCCGCAGGACGCGGCTGCGCGCGCCGCCCGAGCTGCCGCGACGGGATGGCGGAGGTGACCGTCAGTACAAGGCCTCTTCAAGGAAGCCACCCACCGCTGCTCTCCTCAACTTCAACCGCGCGACCGAGGGACGCTGCTTCATCTGCCTCGCACCCGACCACCGGGCCGCACTCTGCCGTGACCCGGTGCGCTGCTTCCGCTGCCGGCGCTCCGGCCACAAGGAGAGAGATTGCAAGGAAAGGACCGCTACTTCCGCCGCACCCCGCCACCGCGCCTCCATCAGCCACCGCCCCACCCTCGCTGTGCCTCGCCCATCCACCAACTCGCGCAACGCCCCGGCCACCAAAACGCCGTGCTTTCCAGCCTCCTCGGCTGCTCCTCTCCCGCCGTCAAGCCGCAAGACCTCCAACGCGATGGCCATCGGTGACCCGCATACGCGCCCGGAGGTCGAGACGGTCTTCGTCTCCGACTCCTTCCACCTCGCCCACGACGCTCGAGATTGGGAGGCTTGCGCCCTCGTCCCATGGGCGCTGCATCTGCCGCCGGGTGCCGGCGCACGGGACATCGCGGGGCTGCTCAGCAGGGAACTTCGGCTGCGCCATGGCGAGGTCAGCGTCACCCTACACCAACCGGAGCCATACCTTATCCGCTTCGACAATGAGACCCAGGCGGCGGAGGCACGGCGACGCGGACGCTTCACCGGTGGAGGCATCGACATCTGCCTCCGACCATGGCGTAGCCTCACCCACGCTCTCGGCTTCCGCATCTTCTACAGAGTACGGCTCTGCCTCGACGGAATCCCGAGCCATGCTTGGACGCCGGAGATCGTCGAGCGCGTCATCGGCAACAAATGCGCGCTCCAGCACATCGTCACCGACCTCGTCCAGCCGGCGGACTCACGCCACATCGAGCTCTGGGCATGGATGGTTGACCCCAGCGAAATCCCGAAGAAGGTATGGCTCGCCTTCGTCCACAGTCCGGCGACCAAATCCTCTGCTTTCTCTGTTTCGGCCGAACCTCCCCCCACTTCTTGGCAGCAAGGAGCACGCTATGAAGTGTTCATACACATGCCCCTCCTGGAAGATTACACGGCGGCGGCGCGCAACCTGGAGCACGCCGTCAACAACCCGGAGAACATCACCCCAATTCGTCGCCGGTACGAATGGCGCTATGGGTTGGTGGATGGCGCCCCTCTGGACGCGCGCTCTCGGTTCCCGGCTCGGCTGCCGCGACCGCCGCGGGAACCTGAGCAACGGAACCGCGACGACCATGAAGATGGAAGATTGCCTACCCACCGCCGCGGAGGAGCCGGCTCCTCCGGGGCCGCAGGCGGCGGCCGCGGAGCTCCCGGCGACGGAGGCGCGGCTGTCGGCGGCCAAGGGCGGGAACGACAACATCGCCAAGTCGACAGGAACCGCACCAAGCACCGGGCGGACCAGTCGACCTGTAAGCAGGGCTTCACCTGGCTGCCATGGCGCGGGGAGGACGATGATGACGACGACGACGTGCACCACGACTACAACCACCCGGGTCACGGGCGCAAGTTTGGCGACGCCTATTGGGGCTGCGCAGCCTCGGGACGCTGTGAACGCACCAGATCCCCGCCCCGCCGCAACTACGCGCCGCCGCAAGGACATCACCACGCCCGGGAACAGAGCACCTTCAGCCCGTCTCAGCTGCGGGCCCTATTCCAAGCTCAAGCGTCGGCGCTGACGGGGAACGTCCAGGTAACATCACCAGCTAACGGATTTGCTTTGAAGGGCAGAAACAGGGGAACTGACGCCGGCGATTTCATCCGCAAATTCTCCGCCATCGCCGACCGTCTCGACTTCGAGGACAACTCCTCCGGGGAAAAGGCCTGGTCCGCAACGATACCTCTGCCCCGAGTCTTCGACACTCTGCGGGCGGCGCTGCTCCCGGCGCCACCACCGCCGACGGTGGCGGAAGTTGAACAAGCCCTCGACGCCATGTTCGTCGGCACCAAGCAGAGGCGATCCATGATGGCCCGCGACGCCGTCTTCAACGAAGGTCTGCTGTTCACCGGGGCAGCGCTGCAGCGGGTGGCACTCCTTCCAGCGCCATCTGCGGCGGACGGCGAGGAGGTACCTGACGCCACGGCCATCGACCGCGCCGCCGGCTCCATGGTAGGGCCGCTCTCCTTTGTGGCAGCGTTGCAGCAGACCCCTCAGCTGGGCCAGCGGCCCACGTCGCCTGGGCTGAGCTCCAGCCGCTCCGATGGCCGGATGCTGGGGGGGGCTCCGCGGGCCGCCTCGCCTTACCTGGGTCACCTTCCTCACCGACACAGCTGGGCCATCAGGCCTTCTTCTCCCCTGGGCCGCGCGACAACTACCTTGGTGACACGGGGAAGGGGGAGCCCACGGCCCACTTCGCCCTGGCCGGAGCAACTCCCTCATCGGCCCATGGGGCGTCACAGGCCGGCCCGGGGTCTACTACCGCCGGACAATCTGCCCACGAGGCCTGCCAGGAGATGAGCCAGGGAAGGCCCACTGACTTGGGTCTCACTCCCCTCAGCGCCCAGAGAGATCCACCGTGCAATGTAAGTGAGGGGGATCATGACCTGAGAGTGATGGATTCCCTCTTCTGTATCCCACCCCCATCACTACTCCAGGAACCCGGAATGCGTCGCCAACGACAGCGTCGCACCTTCGATATGACGGCTGTCCGAAGAAGTGCACGACTCGCAAAGAAGCCAACCATGCCGGCGACCGAAAAGGCACAGAGAAACCTATGCAAGAAACTGGGTTTAACCAACGAAGAGCTAACTCCCATTGACGAGGTCCTTCGCGACTTCCTGTCCATGTTTCAGGGCCCTCTCCCGGAGACTGTTGTGGCAGCCCTGACGACCATCTTTGGATTGGACGACGAAGGGGCGGACATGATAGAAGATGCGCTCCTGCACCACGCGGGCACGGCCGCGACGGAGCCACAGCTTGATTAATGGGTGTCCCACGACTCGGCTCGAAAAGAACGTCTTCCTGCGACTATCGTTACTACATGACAGTTATCCTCTTATTTGTATCTGTACTGCAAAGCCCTGCTGGCTGCGACCTTCGGGCTTCTACCTTTCCACGCCCTGCTGGCTGCGACCTTCGGGCTCCTACATTTCCATGCCCTGCTGGCTTCGACCTTCGGGCATTTCCATGTACCACGAACCTGCGCACTTCCCTAAAGCTAGGAGGACCGACCGCCCACGTCATTCGCACGTCAACAACCGTCATCGAACCTGTCTACACATATGATACCATTTTAACTTGCGACGATCACCGTTATGACCTACACCCCGTGCGCCCAACATCGGCCCCATGACATACGACAATCTGGCTATCCTATCATGGAACATACGGGGCCTAAACGCACCAGCCCGCTGTCTAACCGTGCATGACTTCATGAGATCGACACCGTGCCAAATTGCATGCCTGCAAGAAACTAAACTACAATCCATCGACTCGAGTCTGGCCTCCTTTCTAGGCGCCTACAAATTAGACAACTTCGCATACAAACCGGCGGCAGGTACGAGAGGAGGAATCCTCCTTCTCTGGGATGATACGGCAGTACAGCTTCAAAACATAACCACTGGCCGTTTCTCCATAACGGCAGAGGTCACCATTCGTCATTGCATGACCACCTTTACGCTCACTAAGGTATACGGCCCGGCACGACGTCACGAGAAAGAATCCTTTCTACGACACATGCGATCTCTTAAACCCTCCGACGACACCAAGTGGATAATCCTTGGGGACTTCAATTTAATCTACCGGGCAAGAGATAAAAATAATACGAACATCAACCGGCGGCTCATGAATAGCTTCAGAAACACCATCAATTACTGCGGCTTAAAGGAAATCAACCTGCAAAACAGGAAATACACATGGAGTAACGAACGAAGAACGCCAACTTTAGTCCGCCTAGACCGAGTCTTCTGTAATCAAAATTGGGATCTCCGATTCGACAACAGCCTGCTACACGCGTTATCTTCATCCCACTCGGATCACTGCCCCCTGCTACTAACTAACCACGCTGATATACGCCGACCTGCAACCTTCAAATTTGAAAATTTCTGGGTACGGTTGCCACATTTCCAAGAAATTGTTTCCACGGCCTGGAACACACCGACCCATCACACGGAACCTTTCCATAGACTGGGACATAAACTTTATATCACGTCGCAGGCGCTACGACACTGGAGCAGATCAATGCTTTCAGATACACGAATGAAGATACACATGGCTCAGGAGGTGATTCTACGCCTAGACGAGGCCTAGGATACACGCGAGTTATCTTCGGCAGAAACACTACTACGGGGCAAACTGAAACAGAGGCTCATGGGGTGGACCGTCATAGAGAAAGCCAGGAAAAAGCAATGTTCCAGAGTAATTTATCTCAAAGAAGGAGATGCCAACACAAGATTTTTCCACCTTAAAGCTAATGGCAGAAGAAGAAAAAACTACATTCAGAAGTTACGTCGCGACAACAACGGCTGGGCACTTACCCATAATGACAAACTACAGATCGTTCAAGATCATTTCCAAAAGGTCATGCAGGATCTGCCACGTAGGACGCTCGACCTCAACTGGCCAGCCCTTGCTCTCCCGACAGTCGACCTATCAACGCTCGACAACCCCTTCACTGAAGAGGAGATCCGACAGGCCGTCTCCCAGATGCCAAAAAACAAAGCGCCCGGACCAGATGGCTTCACAGGCCTCTTCTTGGCTTCACAGGCATCTTCTTCACCACCTGTTGGGAGACTATCAAAAATGACCTTATGGCGGCGGTATCCTCCTTTTTTAACTCTCGCTGCGCCGATCTCAACCTCCTCAATAAAGCCACAATTATCCTAATACCCAAAAAAGAAGGGGCGGAGTGCATCGCAGACTACAGACCCATTAGCCTCATACATGCCATAGCGAAGATTATAACAAAGACCCTGGCTCTGCGACTAGCTCCTCTCATGCACAAACTTGTCTCACCTTGCCAAAGCGCCTTCATAAAAGGACGAAGCATCCACGATAACTTCTTATACGTCCAGCACCTAGCACGCCGCTTCCACAGACGTAAGCAACCGACCTTGCTCATGAAGCTTGACATATCCAAGGCTTTCGACTCGGTACGCTGGGACTACCTCCTCACCCTGATGCAACACAGAGGCTTCCCACCAAAATGGAGAGACTGGATCGTGGCAATCCTCACTACGTCAACATCACGAGTCTCCCTTAATGGATTTCCGCTGGACCACATACAACATGGGAGAGGACTCCGCCAGGGCGACCCTCTCTCGCCGCTCCTCTTCATCCTTGCAATTGACCCTCTACAATACCTGCTATCAGCTGCCACGGAGACGAAACTGCTTCAAAAACTCAACAACCGTGCAACAGTTATGAGAACATCCATGTACGCCGATGACGCCGTGATCTTTGTCAAACCTTCCACACGGGACATCACAAACTTGAAGACTCTCCTCCAAAAGTTCGGAGAAGCGACGGGACTCAAAACGAACATCCAAAAAACGAGTGTCACACCGATCAGCTGCTCAAACGATACCTTCCAGGAGCTGCTCAGTGACCTCCCGGTTGCAAGGAGGAACTTCCCGATAAAATACCTTGGCCTCCCACTAACGGTCGACCGCCTACGTCGCATTGACTTCCAGCCTCTGATCGACAAGGTGGCGAGCAAACTCTCAAAATGGAAGGGCAGAAATCTCACGCATGCTGGCAGATTATGTCTCACCAAATCTGTGCTATCCTCACAACCCATCTACACGCTGACGGCCCTAAGAACGCCCAAGGAGGTACTTGAAGACATCGATAAAATCAGGAAACGCTTCCTATGGGCAGGGGACAAAGAACTTACTGGAGGCAAATGCAAAATCAACTGGACGAGGACAACTCTTCCGAAAAAACACGGCGGCGTCGGAATCCTCGACCTTCACAAGTTTGCAAGAGCGCTTCGACTGAGATGGCTATGGCATGCATGGGCTTCCCCGGAAAAGAAGTGGATTGGAACAGATACACCCTGTGACGAAAAAGATAGACTCCTTTTTGCGGCATGTACGACGATCACACTCGGCAATGGAGCCAACACACGCTTCTGGCTAGATGCATGGGTCGCAGGGAGACGCCCAAAGGACATCGCTCCACATCTCTACGCGAAAACCAAAAGGAAAAAGAAAACAGTACGGGAGGCCTTCCACCATAACAGCTGGATTAGAGACTTACAGCACAGAACAGGCTTCACAACCTCTCTTCTCCGCGAATTCGTCACATTATGGCCCCTAATCCAGCGATACCAGCTCAATCCGGACCAAGAGGACGCAATTACATGGAAATTCACCAACAGCGGTCAATACACCTCAGCTTCAGCATACAGGGCCCAATTACTAGGGAGCATCAAAACGCCAGATCTGGCAACAGTGTGGCAAACTTGGGCACCGGCAAAATGCAAAATCTTCGCCTGGCTCATCCTCCAAAATAGGGTTTGGACTTCGGACAGACTAGCACAGCGGGGCTGGGACTATACTCCCACCTGCACCCTATGCCGCTGCACGATGGAGACGGCGCATCACCTACTAGCTGAATGCAGATACACAAAGCAGGTTTGGAAACTCATAGGCCAATGGCTATCACAAGGTAACCTGCAACCGGAGCAATGGAACCACAGCACAAAGGCCATTGACTGGTGGCTTGGCATCAATTCAACACCAGGGACCCCACGCAAAGCGTATAGAAGCCTAACCCTGCTGGTTATGTGGGAGCTATGGATTGAGCGAAACTCACGTGTCTTCCGCCACAAGGGCTCATCGACAACGCAACTACTGGCAAAGATAAAGTCCTCAGCCAATATGTGGATCACAGCAGGAGCGAGAGACCTAGCGGCCCTGTTACCGTAATCACAACGCTACGACCCCATACGCCGTTTTGCCGTTTTTTCGTTTTTTCCTTTTTTTCCTCCCTTTCCTTCCTTTTCTTTTAATCACTTGACCGCTCCGACGGTTGTATCCCCTCTATATCAATGAATAGGCACACTCTCGTGCCCTTTCCGTTCAAAAAAAAAAAGTATATGCATGGTTTCCTTTTATAGTTTCGTTGTGCGTGCATGCATGATCTCAACTGCCGAAAAAGAAGTAGAGTATATCTCTGACGAGGACTGGGTCAGTTTGCAATCGTTCTCACCTCGCGTACATGCCTGCTCGACGCGGTTTTCTGGGCGCGGTCTCCCAATATTCGTTCCCCAGTTTGGATCAATTCCTTCCAAAGCTAATTAGGGTTAGATTTGTATATCCACCAAGGCTACTCGATTGGGAGAATTTAACGCGGAGACTACTACTCGATCGGTAGCAGCAGGTTCATACTTGAGCGATGATGATGTAGCTAGGAGCCACTGGGCGAAGCCTGTTTGTTGCCAGCCAGCTAGCTAGTAGCTAGGCTCGCCGCGGTTGAGTCGACGGCGCTCTCACTCGGTAGCCGGTAGTGGGCTGGTGGGAGGAGCATCTGGCCGGTGATGGACGGACCTTTTAGTGGGACCACGCGCCGCACGCAGGGCACGAGGTTGGTGATCCGTCGTGATCGCCCCACAACCACAAGTTGGGCTGCGAGGCCGACGTTTGATCACAAGACGGGCCCCCGCAACGCTGAGAACTGGACCAGCCTGCAGTGTGGCAACAAACGAGATGTCCAACAGGCCCAATACAAAACGGATCACATACCAATTCTTTTGCATGGAAGCGATTTCCCAGACTATAATGAAACAATTTAAAATAATGAACACTGTATATCTCACTACACTGAGCAAACGCACGCCTGCACGTACATCTGGAGGCGAATGAGTGTGTGTGTGTGTGTGTGTGTGTGTACACACACACAATCTGAGTGCGAGTAGTTGCACATTTGTTATTAATTCTAATCCTGAATTCAACCTAAATCACATTACCGGTACTGCCTTATTTACTGTCGCATTGCTTGCACCGGCGCACTAATGATATATACCAACATAGGAGTATCTCTACTATGAACATCTTTCGAAGGATCCATTCCTCGATGCATGGACGAGGCTAACCAGCTAGCTCTTGCAAGCTAATTCTACTAGTAGCTATTTCGGTGGTGGTGGGCGGCATCCCTTGGGGTGGGCGGGGTCCTTCCAGTCACAATTGCCCTGCCCCGGTTGGCTCGGCACGTTGCTCTTGTCTAGCACCTGCAGGATCGACGCCCCGGCACCCTGCCCCAGCTGCCACCCGCCGTGCTCCGCCGCCGCCGCCGCAGGCAGCAACGGCCTCGCCGCGACGATCTCGGTGCAGCATTGCATCAGCAGCAGCACGGCCACCGCCGCCGCCCTCACCATCGTCGCCGCCGTCGGTGCCATATCAGACAACCAAGTCGATCCCTTGTGCAAACACACGTATACTGGTAGGTTTTCCGGTTGCAATCAAGCTGGGTGCGTTGTGAGCTAGTGGAATGAGTTGAAGACTTGAAGTGCGTGGTTGGTTTGTTGTAGTTGGAGGGAGACATGAATCAACATGCATGATGGATTTATAGTTCGTTACCCATGTCTGAGATCAACCGCGCCAAAAAAAAAATGACCGGGTCAGTTCTTCACCTCTTACTATTTTTGAGACAGGTAAGCCTAAGCCTAGGTACGCGGTTTTGAACTGTTGATCAGCGCGGTCCATATTTCAATTCAAATTTCGAAGCCTGAATAAAACCGATGCTGATAACCAAGACTCTACGCACGCCGGCAGTGGTCGTAACAAAAGTATACTCCGTATGAACTAAGCGCCTGGACCATGCATGCGTATATGAACTAACAGTACTACTCCCGGTGCGGTACTGTTAACCAGGCCATTTCGTCGATCTCGCAAGGAGCCGATCAACAGCTACGTGCCCCGCGGAAATGGTACAGCTAGCAATGAGTGATCTCCTTGCAGACTTTCGTCATGTTTTCATCAAGTCTGCCCTGCCACCATGGACTCGTGAATTCTCAATCCATTCTGCTTACGTGAATGTTTGCTTGTACTTTATTTGAATTTAATTCCGAAGTTTGAAGTTGCACTTGGTGGAGATGACGGAGTGCAATGTTTTGTTCTGACCACGCCGCGGTTTCATTGAAATTCAATTAGGAAGTTTGGAAATTGATGTTAACACATTAGAGACGCTACCGACATTTGCAATAAATTTGATATTATAAATATTAAAACTATTCTCTATAAATGTGATAAAATTCAAGATAGTTTGATTTAGAATAAAATTAGGATTTTTTTAAGACTAAGAGTGCTCAGCTGATTGACCTGCGGTATGCAGACCTACGTATATATCTATATGTTTACGTGCTACTCCATCCGTTTCAAATTGTAGGTCATTTTAGTTTTTTAGATACATAGTTAATTTGCTATATATATAGACCTAACATATATCTATATGCATAATAAAATTTTGGAACGGAGGGAGTATTATATATGTTGCATTGTTACTTTAATTTATAGCAGGCTGCATATAGCTGTAATCCATCACGGAGTTTGGCTAATTGGGCTCTAGACCGATCGTGGTGGCATGACCTGCTATCCATGAAAATGCGAGAACTTGATAACTTAAACTCAATGGGTTGGTTCCACCATAAGTAACTTAACAAACCATGCACCTTTTGGTTGTATTTATTTTTTCTAAAAAACTATTTTGCCAATTTATTCCTAAATCTGCACGTCTCTTTCTTTTACTTTGTTTTATCTTAAGGACTTTCACTTATGTGCTACGACCACTATTTTTTTAGTTTAACGAGGGAGAGGCAAAGCGTCACTTTTCTTAAATTTCGTTTTGAATACGTACAAAATCATTTTTATACACAACTCTTATTAGCACCGATTAACTAAAAGGATTATTCTTTATGCTTCATCTTGAAATTTTAGTTACGGCCCATGCTCCATTAAAATAAAATATAAAAGTCATGATTCATGAGCTAGTCAGCTAGAGCATCCTGCACCATCCGTGTATGTAACAAATGATGGAGCCGCACACACCAAAAAAAGAAGAAGAGATGGAGCCACTTGTCACGCATTGAGAATATTGCGATAAAACCATAGGAACAAACTAAATGCCATGATGTCATCACACGGACTTGCTTTTTGCAAACAAAGCCATTACTTATTTGGAGAAGAAAGAATGTTTGCCTGCACAAAGGATAACGAACGAATACAACCATATAAGGCATCTTTATTATTCTGAGTCGGAGATCAATAACCTAAGTCGCCTCGATCATATCACCTAGCTAATCAACTGTACAACATGGTAGCAAGTTCAGCTACGTCAGAGACTATTTTATTGTCGCATTATCTACACTAAATCAACTATCATATCGATCTACTATAAACGGCTTCTTCCAAAGAATCCATTTCTCCATGGAAGCCCTAGGAAGCTACAGTATACAGGAAGCAGCATTCAGCCAGCGATCAAGTATGGGCAGCTACGGCATTACAGTGATGGCGGGCAGGGGGGGTGTTCGGGACTCTTGAAGTCGCAGTTGCCTCCGCCCGGGCCTTTTAGCGCTTGCATGATCAGTGCCTCGCCGCCGTGCCCCAGCTGCCACCCGCGGCCGTCCCCTGCCGCCGCATCGAGCAACGGCCTCGCCGCGAGGATCACGTTGCAGCACTGCATCAGCAGCACGGCCACCACCACCGCCCTCGCCATCGTCGCCGCCATCGATGCCATATCAGACAATTACCTCACGTACCACTCGTGCAATCACGCAGTAGTATGCACGTGTGCGTGCGTTATCTGACTGCAAGCAAAAATGTATAGTTGTGTATAATGTATGTGCGTTGCTAGCTTGTGGTTGTCGAGACGAGAGAGAGCACACTACGTGGGGGTGTGCGTTGAAGTGGCTGGTTGGTTTGTGGGAGGGATACATGCATGGTGACTTTCCTTTTATAGTTGTTTAGCCATGTCTGATCAACCGCCGAAAAAAAGTATAACCACGGACCTGGTCAGTTCTTCACCCTGTTGCTGTTTTTGAGACGTAATTTTGTTCTCAGGTCAAGCCTAAGCCTAGCGATCTACGCGGTTTTCAACTTTCGATCAGCGCGCGGTCCATTTGAATTCAAGTTCCGAAGCTTGAAGTCGATGCAAGCCTAGTAACGAAAGCATACGAACGAAGTGATCATATATGAACATAACTACGAGACGATCAACCGGTACTTTGCATGTCCTGCAGAAATGGTTCGGTGTAAGTGATCTTCTCGTTGCCTTGTTGCTTGGGTTAAGTGAATTCTCAGTCGATCTCTGCTTACTGTTGGACCGGTTCATGCGTGAATGTTTGTAGCTTTGTACGGCTCGGTCGTATTCAATGATTCACCGCGGATCGGAGCGCGGACTGATTGATCGACAAATTGCAAGTTCAAATGCGGCCTTGCTGCTCTGACTTATTATCCGTTAACGACCACTGTAGGTACACAGCTTCCGAGGAAGTGGTGGCAGCGTCTTCACTGGGTCTCGCCTTTGTTGAAAATTATGTTGCTGGTGTTTGTTATTACTGTTAGTGGTAGCTAGGAAAGGCACAAGATTATATATGGGAGTTTGCTTGCTCCATCGATCTTTCTTCCATCAGGTTCCTCCCGTCTGATACATGCTTTAGGCCTCGTTCGATTGTTGAGGATTGAATCATGGAACGGATTTATTTCTGGAGGGGAATGAGTAGATCCGGTTATATCACTTGATCCTAGAGGATTTCATTCCAAAGGTCAGATTCCGGGTCGCTAAGCGGCCGGAATAACCAAAACAAGCTGGAATGGAATTAAGACCGGCTCTATTTCAGTCCGAACCGAACGGTTATTTTGTGTTAGGTCAGATTTTAAACCGGATCAAATCAATCCGTGCGGCATAGATTTCGTTCCGGGCGGTTCCGAGATAACCGAATGAGACCTTAATATTTTCTTACGACTCAACAATCGATAACCCTAGATTAAAGTTTTTCAATAGGCTAATTGTGAGCATTTTATGGGGATCAAATATATATGGTTCACTTGCTTTTAATTCCTACCTCATCTTAGCCATCCATCAATCATCATAATACGAATTTTAAACACTGCAAGTTATGTGAGAAAAGTAAATTTCCGAAAGTTGTATATATATAGGATTCCCGAGAGGCAAAACCGAACTCGTATAGACCACCTCAGGGATACCCTAATCTGGAAGCTTTCTTGTATAGTAATCTATGGTGCATATTTTTCATAAGGGGATGGTCCATATTTATAGGGAGGAAAACCTCCAACACCCTCGATATCAGCAATACGGGACTAATAGATAGTGTACCCCTCTTACGCTAACGTGCCTTTGATATTTATTCAAAATTATTATATGGGCTAACAACATCTGTATAATAACAAAATGATCGAGCCACACCCACAGTCCCCAAAAGAAAATGATTGAGCCATTTATCACGTATTGAGAATATTGTAAGAAAGAGATGTCTGCAAATTAACTTTGCTTTCCGTGAACAACAAAAAGACATTGCCGGCTATTTGTAAGAAAGAATGTTTGGCTACGAAAAGAATAACCAAAGAATACAACCATAAGTTCCACCTTTATTTATTCTGAACCTGAAATCAATAACCTAATAAGTCGCCTCACTTCACCTAGCCAATTGGTAGCATGTCTAGCTATGTCAGAGACTGTTTTATTGTCGCATTATCTGCACTAAATCAACTATATATCGTATCGATGATCGATCTACTATATACACAGCTTCTTCCAAATAATCCATTTCTCCATGGAAGCCCTAGGAAGCAGCATTCAGCCAGCGATCAAGTATAGGCCGCAGCTGCGGCATTACAGCGACGATGGCGGGCAGTGGGGGTGTTGGGGACTCTGAAAGCCGCCGCAGTTGTCGCCCGGGCCTTTTAGCGCCTGCATGATCAGTGCCCCGCCGCCGTGCCCCAGCTGCCACCCACGGCCGTCCCCGGCAGCCGCATGCAGCAACGGCCTCGCCGCGAGGATCACGTTGCAGTACTGCATCAGCAGCACGGCCACCACCACCGCCCTCGCCACCATCATCGCCGTCGTCGATGCCATGTCAGACAATTACCAAGTCACCCCTTGTGCGATCACGTTATCTGATCGCAAGCCAAAGCAGCTATCTGCGTTGCTAGCTTGTGGTGTGGAGAGGAGAGTGCGTGTACGTGGGTTGCGTTGAAGTGGCTGGTGAATTGGTTTGTGGAGGGAAACATGCAAGGTGGCTGTCCTTTTATAGTTCGTTAGCCATGTCTGATCAACTGCCGAAAAAAGTATAACCACGGACCGGGTCACTTCTTCACCTGTTACTATTTTTGAGAATTTGTTCTCAGGTCAAGCTTAATAAGCCTAGCGAGCTACGCGGTTTTCAACTGTGTTGATCAGCGCGGTCCATTTTGAATTCAAATTCCCAAGCTTGAAGTCGATGCAAAACTATGCAAAAGCGTACGTAGTAGTAACAATTAACAGAAGTATATGAACGAAGTGCCTGCCCCTGGACCATATACGAACATACGCTGGGTCCTGTGGCGTCTACCGTCGAGTGGCCCAGTTGTAAACATCTTTTTCTTTTCTTTTCTTTTTCTTTTTTTCTTTTTCTTTTTTTGAATCACACAGTACACGTGCAAACGCTTACATACATGCATACACACTTGTCCATACGAACACACGCACACAATCCTACCTCTATGAGCACCTTCGAGAGACTGAGTCGGCAAATCCTCAAAATTGACAAAGTCACCACTGACGTCTCGGTGTCGACAGGCACGTCACCTACCACGGAAAGAATAGTGCTGGTTAAATCCAATAAAATGTGAGCATTAGTACCGAGTCGAGGACTCAAACCCTGTTGAGCAGGTTCCTCACAAGGAACCTTACGAGCTGCTTTTCTTTTTGCCTTTATTTTTCATCTAACAAATTGCTCCCTTGACGTCCTTTCCAGAGAAAATATACGAACACACGTAACCACTTACTCTGATCCGACCGTGAAACTAACATTGGTTTCCTCGATTCACTACGAGTCGATGAACAAGTGCTTGCCTTCGGAAATGGTTCAGTAAGTGATCTTCTCGTTCCCTTGTTGATTATTGGGTTCATTCGCAAGTTCGCAGTCGATCTCTGCATACCGTTGGACACTTGGACCGGTTCATGCGTGGATGTTTTTACCTTTGGACGGTTCGTTCGGTCGTATTCAATGTATGGCCGTGGACTGGTTGATCGATCAATGCAAGTTCATGTGCAAAACACGCGCTAATAGCCCAACTGGCCCAGTTCAGCCCAAAGCTGGAGAGGACGAACTGGGCTCTGGATCAAGAAGGTGGACTGGGGTGGTTCGGCCTCTCCAACAAAAACAGGAACCTTTTCAGTGCCTTCGACCTGACCGGGCGGCAGTCGTCTCCTGTCCTCCTCAACGTCTTGGAAGACATCGGGCCGCACAAGAAACGGCTCCCAGTTCTAGTGCACCTGGGCAGCACCAGATTTTGCATTGCCATATTGTTCTGCATGGATGACGATGAACGCAAGAAGATGCTTGCTGTTTCGAGAAAATTCCTTATTTCCTATCAGAATTTGTCGCTTTCTTATTTGCCATTGAAAAAGTTTTCCTTCCTTATTTACCGTCAACCCAAATTTGCATTCCCTATTTGTCATCAACAGAGTTAAGTTGACATAAAATGTCGCTTCCTTATTTGCTATTGAAAAAGTTTTCCTTCCTTATTTGCCATCAACCCAAATTTGCATTCCCTATTTGTCATCAACGGAGTTAAGTTGATATAAAAAGATGGTTTTACCCTTATGATATAGGGACATATTGTTATAGAATTTGACCGGCTGCATATGCATGGTATCAACACATCTTCAAGAAACATTACCATGATATGATATGAGAAAGCAAAACCAGTTGTGACACAAATTTTTACAATGATGTGCCCCTATGTCATAAGGGTAAAACTGTCTTTTTATGTCCAACCTAATACTGTTGATGGTATATAGGGAATACAATTTTGAATCGATGGCAAACAAGGAAGCTCAAATAAGGAATTGCCGTTTTCAATGGTGTGGAGGTAGAGCCTTTCGCTTGCGGCAAGACTGACAAGGGACTTCGGATGGTACAGCACAAATCTGTATGTTATAAACTAGGCGACAACATCATCAACCACTACGTGCTTTAATGATGTTCCTGACTTGATTTCACTTTACAAAATCCAATCTCTGTGTAATGCAACCCAATGCAATAAAAGTTCAGCCAAGCATTTATTTTTGTTCGATTAATGATATGACCCTTGTTGAATTCCAAATCTTCAGAATAAGAGTAAATATGTCAGTTACTATTTAAACAGCATTTCCTCAATAACGCGGCGGGCGTTAGTCTGGAAATGATTCGTAATAAGTTATGAGCTTCTCATTGCCTTGCAAGAAGACGCGAGAATGTGTTTTCGTTTAAAAATTTAAAAAGATTATTCTTTTATGCGTCCACGTGGAAATATGGTACGGCACATGCATGGCCCATTAAAACAAAATTCAAAAGTCATGAGTCAGGACATCCAGCAACGATCTGTGTAACAAATGAACAAGCCACACCCACACAACAACAAAAAAAGATCGAGCCATTTGTCACGCATTGAGAATATTGCAATAAAAAAGTGTCATATGCTTATATTACAATACTTCCTTCCCACAAACAAATCCATTGCCTATTTGGAAAATAAAGAATGTTTGCCTATAAAAAAGAATACCCAAGAATATAAGTGCTACCTTTATTATTCTGAATAAATCAACAACCTAAGTCGCCTCATATCACCTAGCTAATCATCAGCACAACTTGTGGTTGCATATCCAGCTATCGCAGAGACTGTTTTATTTGTCACATTATTGTCTGCACTAATAAATCTACTATAAACAGCTTCCAGTTAATCCATTTCTCCATGGAAGCCCTAGAAAGCTACAGTATGCAGGAAGCAGCTAGCACTCAGCCAGCGATCAAGTGTGTGTAGGCAGCTGTGGCGTTACAGCGATGGCGGCCGCGGAAGCGCAGGGAGGGTGGCTGGGATCCACAAAATGGCAGTTGCCTCCGCCCGGGCCTTTTAGCGCCTGCATGATCAGTGCCTCGCCACCGTGCCACAGCTTCCAGCCGCGGCCGTCCCCTGCCGCCGCATGCAGCAACGGCCTCGCCGCGAGGATCACGTTGCAGCACTGCATCAGCAGCACGGCCACCACCACCACCGCCCTCGCCATCGTCGCCGCCGTCGATGCCATGTCAGACAGACCAAGTCACCTCTTTTTGCGCAATGTAGTAGTGTGTGCGTTGCTACTAGCTTGTGGAGTTGTGGAGAGCGAGGAGAGTACGGGTACGGGTACGTACGTGCGGTGGGCGTTGAAGTGGCGCTGATTGGTTTGTGTGCGGAGGAAACATGCATGGTGGCTTTCCTTTTATAGTTCGTTAATCGTTAGACATGGGCACATGTCCGATCGATCAACTGCATGCCGGAAAAAAGTATAACCACGCGGACCGGGTCAGTTCTTCAATCACCTGTTAATATTTTCGAGATTTACTACTTAACTTTGTCCTCAGGTCAAGCCCAAGCCTGGCTACGCGGTTCTGAACTGTGTGTTGATCAGCGCGGTCCATTTTGAATTCAATTTCCGAAGTTTGAACGAAGTCGGTGCAAAGCGTCATAACGAATTCAAGGTATATGAATGAAGTGCCTAGCTAGGCTACGTAATATATGAACATCATTACTTCCCCGGTCCGACCGTGAAGCACCATTACGAATCGATGAACCGGTGCTTGCCTTGTTTCTTGGGTTGGTGAATTCTCAGTCGATCTCTGCTTACTGTTGGACCGCTTCATGCTTTTCAATGTTTGTATTAGCTTTGGACGTCCGGTGTTCGGTGGTATTCAATGATTCACTGCGCGCGGACTGATATAGATCGATCAATATTCGTTATGCAAATTCAAATGCGGCCTTGCTGCTAGATCTGCGATGGCCTGTTGTTCGGTGCAGTCAGTTTGCTCTAGTGGACAGACTTGCTGCCGTACGTACGTGTACCTGACCATGTCTCAGAGACGTGTACGTATTCGTATGTTTAGATCTGTGCGTCTGGTAGTCATACTTTGTGAATCGTCTGCGGACATGCTGCTGGTCGAGTTGAACAGGGCTAATTATACTAGTAATACAGTACTTTTGTCCCACAAAGACTGTTTGTTTAGAAAATTTTAGACAAATAGTAGTAATGCTAAAAGTATAAAAGTATAAAAGTACCCCTAATAACTCTTCTTAATCAGATGAATTACCGAGTAGAATTAACTATGCATGCACGCTTGCAGTAATTGTCGAACTTATTAGCCTTCCTTATTTAGCGAGTCTGGCTCGAGCATTGATGGTGGGAGTAAATAATCGATTTGTTAACTGTGCCAGAAGGTATTATAAGGAGATGGTCTGAAAGTTATATAAACACTCTTTGTGGGATAAGTTTTGAAGACTAAACGAACCGTCTTCTTAGGACAGAGGGAGTAATATTTGACTGACTAACTGCATGCGGTTAGACAGAGTCAGCACGCACCTACGAGCGATGGAATTCGGCCTACTGCTGCGGACATGTATTTTCCACAAGGCATTGTGACCGCATAATCTATCGTAGCTATTCATTTTCAAATTAAGGGGTGGATTCGATCATAGGTAGGTAAGAGAATAAGAGAATCATGAATAGATGGCACGTCTGAGATGCATGATGTAGATAGAACATGTAGCCACGTGTACACGTGGAGAGGCTTTTCCCTAGCTGCTGCATGCGGTAGGCCCATGGAGCTTCTAACGCCGTCCACACGACCACACTTGCTTGGCTAGCTAGCTCCTGCGCTTTAATTTGCTCGACACACGACAGCACAGCGCTCGATCGGCCAGCTTGGCACTGATCCGTTCCAGACTTCCAGAGTTCCAGTACAATATACACATCACACACGGATGTGCCATACTAATACTATCATATACCTACCAAATTCAGAATCTTTGGCCAGGTTTTCCTTTTGAGGTTCTTAACTGAATACCCATGAATTGCATTGGATGATCGATCGGCACATCACATCGCATGGATGCAAAAGAAACACAAGTATTGCTCCTGTAGGAAATTGAGCAGTGAAACATCAAGTACGTGTTCATCCACACAAGCCACTCTCATCACAACCCCAGAGATGCAGCTACAGAGCACAACACCCAGATACATGGGAGGCTTATTAATTATGCTGCTCCCTGCCCATGGGCAAACTACTTCTAAGGAGCAGTACAGCTTGAAGAAGAGCATCCAGAGCTACATAAACTGACATAGCAGAACTGATAGCCACACGAAATGAACCATAGCAGATCTACTAAACTGGGGTTAATCCCTAACTGTACCATAAACACCAGACGACACGTATCGCCATGAAGATATGTAGTAGTCATCCATCCCTCCCATCCATCCATCCAGATCCAGTGATGATCCAGCAGACATCGCTGCAAGCAGCAGCAGGTTCAGTGCCGCCCCCAAACCCCTCTCTCCAGTTCTCCAAAGATGCGCACCGACGCTTGCGATCGCCGCAGCCACCAGGAAGACCGCCGCCCCCTTGCAAAGGATCATGAGCTTGCAAAGGATCAAAACGACCACGACGGCCATAATCCCCACCGCGGCCAGGAACGCCACCGTCGCCTCGCTCAGATCGTTGGTGCTTTCGACCGAGTACGCCATCGCCATGGAGAGGAAGACGCCCGCGAACATCGCCACCACGCCGGCCAGCGTGCGGCGTGCCGAGGCCGTCATCCGCATGGCGTGCATCCACAGAAACACGACGATGTACAGCGCCAGCGAGGTGACCTTGTTGCAGAGCTGGAAGTTGGTATCTCGGAGGTGCTGCTCGCCCGCCGTCTCCCGGGCAGCTCCGGCGAGCGGCTTGCCGGCGGCCAGGAACGGTGCCCGCGTGAGGATTAAAGCTACTATCATCAGCGGCAGGCACATCTTGTCCAGGTACTCTTGGGCCGTGAGCATCTGCAGTACAGAGCCACAGCAGACACGATGAGCATCGAAAATGTTTTTGGCTACTCCTATCCTACGGGTTACCCGCACCGCTAGGGGATGGGGGTGGTGTACTACTAGCTACTGCCTACTGGTGTTCCCACACACATCATGAGCTGCTCCTCCTGAATTCTCTCCTGTGTACTTCGCGGCTGTGCTCATCGAATTCGAATCGGTCACATGCGCTCGATCAGTTAAAGCGCACTCGCCCTGATCGCCTGAATTGGGGCCTGAGCGGCCAGCAGCGCTGCAGATGGAAATGGAGAGGGAGGGACGGACGGTCACGGACTGCAGCAGCCACGAGCCCACGAGGGCGCTGCCGAGATCAGATCTTTTCTCCACCCTGCCCCGGTCTCGCTCAGTCCTACACTGTGTGTTTTCGTCACCATCTTTTGTTCGACCGCGCTAGCATCAGACGGAACTCGTATGGGCTGATCGTTCGTTACAGCGAATGCCATGGGCTGCGAAATGGGCCGCGCAATGATCACAACAACTTTTCGTTTGCTGTTGTGTCCGCGTCATTTCTTTCTTCTACATACTCCAGTGGTTTTTCTTGACCCAGCATGATGCTTTTATTCTTCAAGCTTATCATAGAATGCGATTCCTTCTGTTTTTTTGACCATTCCTTTTCCAAAGACCACAAATTTGGTTTAAAAAAACCACTACATGTGGTGTGGAGGTATGGAAAATGCACGCACGCTTTTGAGCTCAAGCATGCGAAATCTAATATACATCAACACACATTCGCTATTGAGGAAAACTTGGTCAATCTTAATATACTTTGACTCTCCAAGATTCTTGGAATGACTTATAATTTCGGATGGAGGAAGTATACATCAACACACATTCGCTATTATTCGCTATTGAGGGAAAAAATACTCTCACCGATTAGAAACACCCTCAAAACGAAACGTCACCGATACACATTCACTAGCTAAAAAAGTAGTCTCACTGATTAGGAACACTCAAACGGAACCCAACCCGCATGACCGTACTCTGCGTGCCGGAATCAGTTCCATAAGCAGAGTTTCCCTCCCTTCCCTCGCTGGGCCTGGCCGCGTCGCTCCGGCCCTCCACCCCCACCACCCACCCCACCCCAATCTCTCCCATGGCGCTCCAAACCCTAAACCCTCACCGGCACCCGGCCGCCGTATCCCCGACCCCGGCGCCCGTCCCGCGCCGCGGCCACACGCCGCAGCCCCTCCTCCACCTCCCTCCCCGCCGCCGCCTCGCGGGCGCCGCCGCCCGCCCGCGCGCCGTCGCCGCCGCCGTCTCGGGGCCCGTCAACGAGGCGCAGAGGAGGCGGGGGGCGCCGCGCGGGGGCGCGGGGGAGGAGGGCGGGAAGGAGACGGATCTCGCCACGCTCGGGAACCTCTGCGTCGACGTCGTGCTCAGCGTGCCCCAGCTACCGCCGGCGCCGCGGGAGGAGCGGAAGGCCTACATGGAGCGCCTCGCGGCCTCGCCGCCTGATCAGGTCGGCCACCCTACCAGATCGTTGTGTTCTTAGAGAAACTAGGGCTCTCGAGCTATTCCCTTCGTTGTTTGGGTTTGGCGTTACGTACGGACGCGGGGTGAGAAGAGCGTTAGCTTTCGATTTTTTTTTGTCCGGCTACAAAATCCTTTTTGTCGACTGCGAAACTTAGGGGGTGTTTGGATCATGGCCTGAAGTTCAGGGGATGTCACATCGGATGTTCGGATGCTAATTAGGAGACTAAATATGAGCTAATTGTAAAACTAATTGCAGAAGCTGTGGCTAATTCACGAGATGAATCTATTAAGCCTAATTAATCCATCATTAGCACATGTTTACTATAGCACCATATTGTCAGATCATGGACTAATTAGGCTTAATAGATTCATCTCGCAAATTAGCCTCCATCTGTGCAATTAGTTTTGTAATTAGTCTATGTTTAATACTCCTAATCAGTAACCAAACATTCGATGCGACGGACTAAACTTTAGGAGGTGGAACCAAACACCCCCTTACATTATTTCCACTTTATGTCTTTATTATTTAGCTGTATCTAGCATTAGATTGAGTGGGTGGAGGGTAGGTGGGGACTTTAAGTGACAATTAGATGTGAATGGCTCAATACAAGTAAGCTTGTAATCAATGTCTACTTTTGTAAGGTTGATTGTGTTTTTCAGAAATGGAGCAGCAAAAATGTAAGGTTGCTAGTTTCTGGTGAGATTTATCAGCTTGGTACAAAAGTGGAGAACTGGACAATATGTTTATTTTCTATCATATAAGAACACCATGACTGATTTGTGTCTAATGCTCCGTGAACCACACAATGCAATACCTGGTTGTCATATGTTCTGAGTATTTTATATGCTTTAACATGAGCAGAAATTTTGGGAGGCTGGTGGGAACTGCAACTTAGCCTTTGCCGCGGCTAGGCTTGGGCTTCGCTGTTCCACGCTGGGGCATGTAGGAGAGGAAATATACGGAAAATTTCTTCTTGATGTGCTTCAGGCAGAGGGCATTAGTGTTATTGGGATGCTTGAAAATACCGATGCTACTGCATGCCGTCAGGCCTATGAAACACTTCTATGTTGGGTTCTTGTAGACCCATTTCAGAAACATGGTTTTTGCAGGTTAGAACTAACAGTTCTCATGCCCTCTGTTTCTTTTGGAAGAAAGATTTTTCATATTTTTATTGTGCTATCAGGGTTCATGTTAGCTAATTTATTTTTTTGCTGGTATAATGTGCTTGGTTATTTATCAGTGTTGCTTTCTTTGCAATGTCAGCCGTGCAGATTTTAGTGAAGAACCAGCTTTCAGTTGGATACGTAAACTCCCAGCAGATATCAGGACAGCAATTCATCACTCGAAAATACTGTTTTGCAATGGCTATGCTTTTGATGAGTTCTTCCCTGATGTGATTGCATCCTCTATTGACTGCGCGATTGATGCGGGAACAGCAGTGTTTTTTGATCCCGGTCCCCGTGGAAAATCTCTCTTAAATGGGACCCTGGATGAGCAGAGAGCACTTGAGCATGCCCTGAGGCTCAGTGATGTTCTCCTTTTGACCTCAGATGAGGTTAGCTGGCATACATGCAACTATAGTTTCCAATTACTACTTGAGTAGTTAGTTTGTGCAACTTCTCATTATAGTGGGATAATCAATTGATCATAGATCCATGTCAACACTCTTGTAGTCATTTCTTTACCTGACTGGATTCTCTGAGAAAGGTTGAGTGAGCTATAAATGATTTATGTTTTGTGGTTTCTTTATGTGTTTCTGTTGTGGTTGGTAAAAATCTGAATATTTGTCTGGCTTGTCCTTTTCCTTTGCTTTTAAAAAAGAATGGTTAGATAAAGACATTGCAAATTCCGCCTTTTTAAAAGATTCAGTATAACACGAAACTTTGCTATGCTTTTTAAAAAATATTTTGGTTTGCTGAACCTGGCCCTTTTGGAATGCAGCTACTTATTGTTGCATATTCTGTTTTTCGTATTTCTTTTTTCTCATATTGATGTTTATTTGTTTGACAGGCTGAATCTCTAACGAATGTCAAAAACCCAATTGAGGCTGGGCAAGAGTTGCTAAAGAGGGGGATCCGCACAAAGCAGGTGGTCATCAAAATGGGTTCCAAGGGATCGATCATGATAACCAAGAATGCTGTTTCCTGTGCACCTTCTTTCAAGGTACTCACTGTACTGATAAATGGCCTTCATTTGTGAAGTTTTCCAAAAGTAATCAGAGTTACATTCTGATTCATCGCACTATTAATTCTCACTATACTCTCTGTTTTCATTAGATTAATGTTGTGGACACGGTTGGATGCGGAGATAGCTTCACTGCTGCTATAGCTTTCGGGTTCCTCCATGACTTGCCAGCAGTTAACACATTAACACTGGCAAATGCAGTTGGTGCTGCCACCGCCACTGGCTGTGGGGCAGGTAGGAATGTTGCTCACCTGGATAAAGTACTACAGTTCTTGAGAGAAGCCAATCTCAATGAGGACACAGCATGGGGTGAGCTGATTGAAGGAAGCTCTCTCTGTCCTGATGTCACAGTTCTGTGTAGGACAGCAGTCAATGGTTTCAGTGAGCACTTTGTGCATGTACCTGTTGGCGATGTGGTTTCCGACCTCCTACCTATGTTCGAAGCTGTGTCAGAGCGAAGCACTGTCCAGGCTTGAATCCATGCTGAATAGTAGATGGCTGTATTCATTTTATCATTCATATAGATTCTTCCTTTACCCCCATCACCACGCTGTTTTCAGGTGATGACTGATAGTTGGAGGCTAGCCTCCAGGTAAAGCTATTTGATGAGAAGAATGTGGTTTGTGAAGCTATTGTTAGCTGTACAGCTGGCACCTCGCATGGAATGATGGTAACATCCGAAGTTTTGTTCTAACCTGAGCGTGATTTGTTGCTCCAAGTGTCTCCCTGGCTCATGAGTTATTTTCTTCTGATTCTTGTGATACCCTGATAGTTCTGTCACTCTTGAGGCTCTGTTTTACTAGTGTACTGGCACCGAACTTGTTGGTCTATGTGATAATTTTAATATTTTTCATGCCAATATCGATGCTGCACCTGCACAGATACTGCAGGGGTTCACATTCTGGCATCTCCATGGAAAGGCCAACTTCAAACATTCGGCCTGTTCGCTTTAGCTTATAAGCCGGCTGAAAAGCTGAAGCGGCTGATTTGTTGTGAGAGGAAAACACTGTTTGGTGGCTGATAAGCCGGCTGAATAATCTGAAGCAAACAGGCCGATTGAGAATGTGATGTTTGTATATTGTGTGGATGCGGACGTGCTGCAGTATATGCATCCCAAGTGTAGGGGCGAACTCATCTGCCAGGATCAACAGCTGGTTTGCTAACTGAACTGATCTCAACAAGGCCTGGAAATTTTAATTACACTGAAACTATCTCCTAACAAGTAACCACCACCACCTGATGACAATGTACAAGAAATATCTATTTCTAGGTAGTTAACTAAGCTGCATGAGACATTGCTGGCAACTGAAATTTGAAGTACATTCAGCAAGTTCAGGAGGTGCGTATGATCTATGTTCCCATGTCAAGCAAAATCTCATCTGGATGATCCTCTGCCGTTGCCACTTGTCAAATCTCCGAGCTGTAGCATTGTTCAACTATGAAGTTTGCCACATGGTGCACTAACAGTAGCAGCTCAGCGGCAGAAACTGAAAGAAGAGGTTGGGTCAAAATTCTTAGATTGGAAAAAATTCGATAAAAATGATGAGAGTTACTAGTGCAGATGGGAAAGAAAACAGAAGCAAATAACCAAACAAGGCTAGGTATACAACGAATACAGCAGTAACTGACTAAAAGATACACCTACGTGACAATCTGGTGAAGATATATCCTCTGTATGATCAATGATTCTGAGGTACTACTTAATCTAAAACATTTAAAATAGTCGTTCACTAATAACAGATAAATTACAAACAATTACCTTCAGAGTGATCAAGTTCATAGCACTGTCATATCTCTTTGTTCGGCCATAATTCTTCGCAGCTCTCTCAAATGGCTAGTAATCTCCTGGATATATTGCACGCCATCACTGCTACAATTAAGAGAACTTAGTATTTGCTTGAGAAAATTCTGATCTGCTTCAAGTGCCTTGAATCTAGTATTCAGGAGAGAAATGTCATGTTTAACGCTTGTCATAGAACAATTGTTTGCATCATCTAATTGGGAACATGAAGGAGAACTTTTTTGGTTCTCAACAGATTGATTTTCATCGTTTTGTTGAGAAGAAGCTGATACACTAATCAAGTGTTCTCGAGGCACTTGAGAAGTCCCCAGCTCTGAGTTCTGTAGATATTGGCTGCTCACTAGGTGATCTCCCAATGGCCCATTCTGTAGAGTATCATTTGTGCCATGCAAATCAAATCTATTTATGGAAGACATGCCGAGTGTTTCCTCCAAACTGTGTAAGGAATCCAAAATCTTTGCCTTCTCATCTTCAAAATCAAACATGATATGCCTCATGAAATCTGAGCCATCCAGGACTCCAAATGCTATAGCTCCATCAATAGCATTGAAATTTCCAACGTCAAATGGCTTATCATGAAGCCTGCTCCGATAACACTCAAGTTCAGCTTCCAGATCAAGTAATTCTTTCTCCCTTTCTGTAAGCAAGTCGTTTAACTTCTCAATTGCTTCCTGGTCATGATCAGCTTGCTCTTCCATCATCCGGAGATACTGCAATGCTTCCATGTGCATTCCGGCCTTTTCCTCTTGCAACCTGTTGATCATAGCCATTGCTTCGCTTGCTGCAACTGCTGAAGCACTTCGTTCTGCCTCGAGCTCCTTATAAAGCATACTCATTTTTTTCCTGTTAACCTCAGCTTGCTGCTTCAAGCATTCAATAGAACTTTCACCTTCATCTTCACTAGTGGCATTCACATCAAACGGCTCCAGATTTGAGTTGTTCCTATCAAGAAATGGGGCCATACCAGTAGCATCATATTGTCTGTACTCATCAATCTGTGTTCTGATTCTGGGACTAGCAGTCGACTCACTGAAAGGGCCATCAAAGCCTCGTGCAGAAGATAGTTGTGACAGAAATGTTTTCACTTCTTCATTTGTTTTTGAATTGGTGTCCCTAGCGGAGATTATTTCAGATAAACGAGGAGATTTAAGGTAGCCTCTACCGCCAGAAGAATTTTTCAAGCTGTTGTTGCAGTTGATATGAGTGTCTGCACTTGAGCTTGTTCCAGCATTTGTGGAAGCAGCAAAATCATTCATAGCTTCCTCATCAGGGCTTCCTGAAACACCCTCAAAAGAATCACCAACTTCCTCAATACCAACAAGAAAAGCTACAATACAAATTGATAAGCTCAGAAATAGTTCAAGTTAGATAAGGATGGCAGCGTTTTGGATAACATACGTACTTTTCTCTTTTGGATGCTCCGCACAAACCTGTTCAGGCATAGCCCTCGATTGCATGTCCATATTGCTGTCACTTACATTTGCATTGATTTGGCTCCAGTTGATTTCATCCAAACCATGCCCAATAGCAGGATCCAAATATTCTGCAACGTTGGTGCCACTAGACTGACTATCAGCATGTCTTGCAGTATTCAGTGGTTGCTTGGGCTTTGTCATAACAGTATTATCAGAAGGAAGCATTGACAAGCCGTTGCCACTGGAGATCATTGGTTGCAGCTGCACATCACGACTTGAGATGTTAATGGCTACTCCTCTAGCTTCATGAGGCATTGCATTGCCAACATCGTCATCACTATCCGAGATGTGAATCTCAGATTCAGAATCGTGGCCAACCTTTAGCTTTCTGTAACCTTCAAAAGGCAAGTGATCAGAGTCGTCATCTGAAGAATGCCCAACACTTGCCATGGATATGCTTCTTACTTTGTTCATATCATCACCAGGAAACCTGATATTTGCAACCTCAGATAGCCTGTGTGAATTCCGTGCCTTCTTGAACTGCAGTGAACAACAAGAACATAGCTGCTTGTGCCTAGATCTCGATCGAGACTTCGCCTTCTCCTTAACATTCATGTTTGTCAGGTTACTAGGCTTACCATCCGAGGTAGTGCAAGAAAGCAGGCACCTATCACACATATCATCAGAACACGCAAGCTTGTTGTGACTCTGGCAACATGACAAACGTGAGATTTCAAGCCTGTGTGCAGCACAAACCAGTTCTTCAGAGAACCAGGCCTTGCCATGTAGAAACCTATCCAATCTCGAGCAAAGCATACATGGTGACCGGAGCCTGCACATGCGTGCGAACCTTGTGGCCATATATGACAACACGGCGGTCGCAACGAGCATTATGATCAGGCAACACTCGCTGATGGCATGGCGAAGCACCGGCCAGAATTGCCGCGAAAAGTTCCGCGGCCTTGCACGAGCTTGCGCAGCCATGGGAAGCTCAACGCGCCCCCAATTCGCATGTAGGTTGCTGCAAAATCTTTATCTTTCCTATGAAGTTCCCATCAGTGCGGCACAAGGATACTAAAATCACACCACATTGTTGATGAGGAACGAACGGTGTTAGAATCTTGGTCACCCATGCCAATCTGTGGTTCCAAAATATGAAAACTTCACCAATGCGGCAAGAGGCTGCAATTATCCTTACTTCACCAATGCAGAAGAAGCTGCAATTACCAGGTTGCTCTGAATCGCGTGCCAATGTTCATACAAATAGATCGCAAGAACCCAATATTTCCACCAATGGATCCCAAGATCCTATCTTTCCTACAAAAGTGGCATAAATGTAACATTTAGGGTTTCATATTCGACCAGATTGTTCAGATTCGAAGGGGAATGCATTTCGGAACATACCAGCGCTGCAGATCTTCAATCAAGAAGCTATGTTCCCCTGAATCACCGATTTGGTAAGTGTGGGGAAAAAACAAGAGAAATTGGGGAAAAAATGTTTCTGGTTGCTAAGCGGAGGCAAAATGGCTCCCCCTCTCTCGGTGCAGATTGGGGAGGAGAGAGGGAACAGATGTCCGCCGTCTCCTCCCAAAACCCCGCATTTCTCTCTCTAGCCTTTGCATGTGATGTGAGGTTGAGAGATTTAAGCATGGCCTCCCGTTGCACTGGGGATGAAGACCACCAAAAGCTGAAGAAAGACAGCAAACGAATGTGTAGTGGAGATCAAACCAACACGGTAGTGCTGGTAAAATACTTGTATGTTCCTTCAAATCATTTACTTAATATACTGGGCTATATCGACATGGTGGTACACTGATACTTTCTGAAAATGAAGTAGCAATTGGTGCTACAGGAAGCATGTTTATTCCAAAGTGCATCTAGCTAGTTGAGCCAAGTTCATTCCGAACCTGCCTGTTTGGAAGCAAAAGGTTCACAGGAACACATTTTCAATAATTTCTCGATAAACTAATCTTGCTCTAAATATGGCCTACTATAATATATAAATATATATTTTTCGTTTGAGATCTTGGAAGATAAACGGAGCATGCATCTCAATTATGAATGCAAAAGGTATGGTCCTAAAGGTGATTAGCAGAATCTAGCTAGCTTGCCATTTGGACGCTGCGCCCATACAGAATCTAGCTAGCATACGTAAATATGTCGTTGGCTTCCTCCACAACCTTCCAGTGAAATCATCCTGCCTACACAAATCAAGAACTCTCCCATGAGTCTCTGTCATACAAAGAGACAGCCAAAGCCTGTCATTGCTACTCCATTCACACGGTCATCTTCTTGGTCAAGAAAAAAAATGAGGAAATAAATGCAAGTAAATAGTTGCAGTGTACGGTAAGGATATTAGCACTACATGTTGCTTCATTTCTCTTTTCACTCCATCCCCACCGCCTGTTTGCTCTGTCTTTCACAGCCCCACGAGAAGAAAAGCTCTCTTTGCTGCAGGCGAGAGTTTCTTAAACGCTAAGCTTGGAATCAAAACAACTGGCCGGGCAGGCAAGGCCATGCGATGCAACACCCAGCCAGCGCGTCGACGCAGTACGTGCATGCAAAGCAAAAGAAATCCTTTGCTTGGGAATAAAATCATGTACCATGCATCCTCGCAGCAGGCCTTGGTTCTCATCAGAGAAAGAAAAAGGCCAGACCTTTTTCTTCAGACGATGCTTCGTCTTAATCTGCATTACTTAATTACTTACTTCTGCCAACAAAAGCAATTACACGACCATGTCTTATTGGAGGAGCTGTTGATTGTTTGTCAACTTGTGACTGTCCTAATGGCGGCTAAGAGTAATGTTTATCAGGAAGCCAAGTAGAGCTAGTCATGAACTCATCATAGCGCTCTGACGTGTTCATTCTGGGATGCATGGCTATAAACGTTCTGAGAGGTGAGATAGTTTGACTTGAACTAGAAGATGTGATCAGCGTGCTAATTTAGGATGTACGGTTTCGATCTGTCTGTTCTTCATGCAAGATGTAGTGTGAAAGCGACGGCAGAGAACGAAGCATCTTGTATATCAATCTGCCATAAGGCTGTGGAAAGTACGCACCGACCTTGCCCGGGCGATAACAAGCTTCCCTGCCTGCTTCTCTCTCCTATCTTAATCATGCATATAAGTCCATGAACTCTCTCTCTCTCTCTCTCTCTCTCTCTCTCTCTCATAAGCAAACACACACTACTCCCTGAATCTACATGAACACAAGGAAGCTTGCTCTCGCCGATCTTTCTCGCATATGGCAGTTGAGGGGAATGTTGTCTGGTCGGAGACCTAACACCGCGGATCCATGCGGCATCGCAGCATGGTGGATGGTTTCGGACCAGGCTTCATTCCCCCCAACTCAACTGTTCTTCGTCTCCGAATCACCGGGGACGACGATGATCTTGTCAAGGATGATCCAACTCCCTACAACAGATCTCACGGTCTGAAGTCTGAACTTTTGCTGATGCTAGTTGGACCAACACCACGCACCAAAATTTCTCCTCAGTAAGCAACACAGTAAGCGTTTCCTCGATACTGTCGTATATAAATTATCTCGTCTTGCGTGATCCTGTCATATATTGCAATGTTTGGCTGGTTTCTAACATGAATTTGACCTCTAGTTCGGCATACTTGCTCCAAGTTTGACAATTTTTCAAAGACAGCTCTTTCCCATTGTCTCTTTCTATTAACACATTGGCTTTTCAGGTTTTCAGAATTTAATGATTGTAAATCTAAGCCTAATACCTGAAATTTCCTTTGCTTTTTCCCTTTGTCATGAGAGAGAGAGAGAGAGAGAGAGAGAGAGAGAGAGAGAGAGACCATAATACCCAACATAAAGGCTCTTTAGCATACATATTTAATTAATTGCATAGGTTACAGGAGCAGAAGCTTACAGTAACATGCAGACGAAATGAGAGCCGTAACAAGATCACTGATGATGTACGTCAATACACAGTATCTTGCTGAGAGCTTTACTAGGTGGGCGTGGGCAATTATGATCATAAAGTTTAGCTTGGTTGGTGTCGTCCTCGTTACGAATCTTTCCGATCATGGAAAGATCGCTTCCAAGATTTTTCATGTGTGGCAACTGAAGCATCTCTGCAAAGCCATGCCCGTTGCCGACACCATTAGGCATTAGGTGCGGTGGAACCCAAGCACCTACTCATGCAAAAGCCCATCATTTTTGTTCAATTTACCTTGAACGAGCTTAGATTCCGGATTCAAATAACAAACTTATCTGTCTAAACTTAATATAACTTTCATGTACTCGTGTGTAATTTTGTAAACAGAAAGGATTCTTTTACCATTTTTTGAGATGGCACCAAATTTATAACATGAATTTGGTACATACAGCACCATATTTTAGTATAGGTATATGTTGTGGTACCTCTTAGTACCTGTTGAATGGTCGAAAAGAACTTCTCGAAAAGGAATAGGTACCTCTCTAGAATTGACTTGTGTGCTACCATCCTAGATATGTCAGCCTTTGCCTTCTAATATTAGAAAAAGGCTTTGGACCGGTTAACTTGACCCTCATAAGTGCCTTTCGAGGGAAAATGTAATAATTTTTTTTGAAGGATTTCATTTACTACATCAAGATTCATTTGAAATTGCTAGAGAACTGTCTGATCCAAAACGAGGTAAATATTAGTGTTTGGTTCGAGCTAAGATAATGTAAATGCAAAGGGAATCAGATTACAGTGTATTTGGTGGCGGAACGGGTGATTACCCTCTTTTTTTTGTTGCATTACGGTAATGTTATCATATTACGGTGTGGGTGTTGTATCTGATTACGGTGGGGGAGGAGGGGTAACAAGTTTGTATAGGTAAGGGATTCAATTACAGTGTTAATTGATTACAAACCACCACAACTAAACATCTGTAACAGGATTTGTTACATTTGAGCCAACCAAACAATGTCTAACCTCATGTTTTATCCTTTGTGTCGTAAATTCCTATGTTTTTTTATGTGTTGCATCTAGACTGTTCTTTTAACTCTTTTTTCCCATTTACATGGGTTTACAGGTTTCAACACAAGAGTCTGAGCTATATTCTAGAAGTGTCATGGCATTTGAATCCTAACTATCTGGGTAGCTCGATCGGTAGGATTATGATGATAACGATGTGACGGACAGTAGATCGTACTAGTTAAGCATAGCACGTAGTGATGTACTAGTCATACGATTGCGACTTGACAAGAACAGCTAGTGGGTATGATGGTAACAGTGCGAGGAAAAAGTGATGCCTTGATCCTGTTTTTCCGCTGAACTTTTGACTTGAGAAAATCTCAAACCCCGGTGGGCGATAGAATTCCGAAGGAGCAATGAGGATCGCAAGTGTCGGGAGGAGCTTTACAAGGACGTCCCATCTCACCACATGAAACTTTTCGAAGGTGACCATCATTTGATCATCGCACCAAGCACCGGGGTTACATTTTTCAACGTCAAGTTTGAGCAAGCACCTTTATTTTCATTGTGATCTCCCCAGGCCCCAGCACGTGCTGGTCGCGAGCTTTGGTGCCGGTTCTATGCAGTCGATACTCGATAGACATGTACGGTGTTAGATCTCGTATATAGAACCGAGTGAGACGATCGGACGGTGCTAACATGTTCCAGTGGGCAGTGGCCAGTGTTCACAGAAAACACTTGGAACAACTCTCGGTTCACCACCGAGCCAGTCGAAGAGCCAGTGGCACGCCTGCCCTGGGCTCACCACCGTCCAGCTCGCGTCGCCGGCCGGGCTTGGTGACGACGATGTTGGACGCCGCGTCCCTCAGGCAGTGCACGAGGGTCGGCGGGGAAGTGGAGTCGTCCAACCCAGCGCCGTCGATCAACTCTGGGATGAGGGCCCAGGGATCCCGGTACACCGCGCAGATGTGGCTTGGGTTGGCGCGGCGGCGACGATGCTGGAGCGGGAGATGGCGTTGCTGAAAGGGTCGACGATGCGAACGACACGACCGAACGCGGGTCGTCCGAGTGCGCGCGCCACGGCTTGCACACGGCGCGGAAGCGGAGGCACTCGGCCAGGCCCCAGGGAGAACATGAGACGGCCAGAGATCTCGTCGACGAGGTCAGGCATCAGGTTGGCCCAGTCCCTCGTTTCCTCCTCAGGGACGGCGGCCACCGGATCGAGGAGCGGCTTCTCCATCCCCAAGCGCACGGAGGAGGCGCCGTCGCGCTCAGCGATAGCCTGCTTAGGAATTTCTGGATCCTTAGTCCATTTCTCTGACTTTTTTCCAAGCAAAGCAACCATACCTATGTACACGTACTAGTAATAACCGCATTTTGTTTAGTTGTCTAGAACAGAATTACCCTGAGCAGGCCAGGTGCACATGAATCCTAATCCTACCCACCTGAAAATGGTTTAGCGTTTCGCGAAGACCGCCAGTCTCTGTACACGCACAGCGAGCAAGTTCCCGGTAACTATCTCCGGTTCGGGCAGGCGTTGGCGAAGTGGGAAGGATCGCCGCAGGTGAAGCAGCAGCGGGAAGGGTCGCCCGTCGCTGAAACGAACATCCCGCCATCAGTGTTACGGCCTCTGCCCCTCCGGCCGCGCGCTTGGGCGCCGCCTCTCCGTCCTGCAGATGCTGGCGCCTGCCTGCTGCTACCGCGCCCGCGCCGGCCTCTCGGCGTAGCGTTATCCAGTTCGTCTTCCCATCTGCGTCAGGTGAGAGGGAAAACAGTCAGGCAACTCATGCAAAGTTAGGATTCTTCCACGACTGGTAAACAAAGGTTACCATCACGAAATAAAGTTTCTCTAAAAAAAAATATAAAACCAACATCTTAAATAAAATGTGAAAGACAAATGTTCTAACTCTCCTGACAATTTGATTACTGCATGTATAAGCAGGTTATGACACCCTTGTCGAACCAGCTGCACAAGTAATGATATGCTACACGCATAGCACGGAATAAGGGTGTAGATAAACTAATTTTATTCTCCATTGTACCAGAAGAATATGCATGCGGCAGTGTAATATAACATAATAAATGAGTCGACAACATCACATACTTAAAGAAGCCACAGCCAGGGTCTTCACATTTATAGAACTTCCTTCCCCTGTTAGCCTCTGTATTAGCAATTCGTGATATGCAGAGTTCTCCACATGAAGTGCACAGCACTTGGCCTGCATCTGGATGTAAATCAAGATAGGTAGCAGCAATGTACATCGTTGCGGAATAAGTAGAACATATATAGTCAGAATGTCAGATACCTGATGTGTTACTTTGGTTTTGGGTATGGGTTGAACGGAAACCTTGAGAATGCATAACCGATGGGTTCTCATTATTAAGCTGGCCTGCTGGACGAAAATTAGTATGTAAATCCTGCCTTGGAGGCCCCTGCCTCACACCATTCGGAGTCTGTCCTCTTGCTGTGAAGTAATATGATCATAAAAGTAAATTAATCTTTTAGAACAGAAGTTGCACCTATTCTTTTAGCAGCATAACATGGAGACTGGAGATAGATGAGATACGATCAACAAAACAAGTACACAGAGAAATAAAAGATATGAGCCCACATATGAACCAGAGAGTAGGGACAAGCATCACAAACCTGGTGTTGCAGCCTGGCTACGACTTCCGAACCTACTTATTTCCGTAAGCTCTTTGAGTATATCATCGCATCCACCAATACAACCTATCACAAAAATGGCCATAAGCACAAAGATAGAGTTAACACATTGGTTGTCTAAGTTTACGACAGTCCTCTCAAATAGAACCGCACAGCACAGAAAACCATAAAAGAAAAAGAAAATTAAGCTGAGGACTATGCATTTAGGACAGTTTACCTAGGTGATCAACATCAAAATTTGGTGGAATATCCCTCCGACGGAATTTAAATTGAATCTTATAAACAGGGCCTGTAAATGTGACAGAGTTGTCATAAGGGAAATGGCAAATGAACAAACAAACAAAAACCAACAAGTGGAGCTCCTGGTGCTATATCACAAATGGGACTCTAAAGATGACCTGGTGTGCAGATAGGACAAACTTGATTAGTTACAGACGCTTCTGAAAGAGATCCTGGGAGCCATACCACATTTCTACACTGAAAATTCAATGAGAACATTAATATCAAAATCATTACTGAAATTCACATATTTGTATCAGTGATGCCATTTTCCGGCATTATAGGTAATTTAGTTCTACCAAAAGACCACATTACTCACTTGTGGATAACTTCGGCAACCAACCATAAATTCACCATTCTGAGAGAAAAAAAAAGCAAAGCTCAGCCATGGATAAGTGCGACAGCCAATTTCTATAGATAAACAAACAAAGAAACGAGTCATAGGGAGACAACTTACCTGCTTTTGCTTCAGCACCATTTCAGATTCGCGGCATGCAGCACACGGCCTCACAACCTCTATCGGGTTTTGTGTCTCATTTACAGGCCTATTAGATCTACAAAAGGAAAAGGCAAGTTGAAGCTAAGAGGCCATAAAAGAAAAAAGAAAGAAAAAAATGACATATGTGTCCAATCAAACACCTTGCAAAGAATGTCCCCATTGCATCAAGGAGCTTCGCTTTGTTCACCCTTGCCTGTGTTGAACCAATGACCATCATGCAATCAAATTAGGGTATAGATATTCAGAATAACTGTAGCAATAAAGTAGTGACAATACTGTTGCTTTTCTTGCTGTTATGGTTTTAATATTACAATATTTTCTACATGTATCATGGAACACAAGAAATTTCCAACTTACATCAAGAAAGCAAGCCTTCATCTGTTGCAAACAACTCTCAAGTACTTGTGATTTACTCTTTGTACCTATGCTTACTGATTTCATATCAGCTTCCATCATTGATCTTAAATAAGGCTTCCAAAGCTCATACCTAAAAAAGTGTTTGAGCAAGCATTAAGCAACCATATGTCATCGTATTTGATTCAGTAAGTGCAGCAATTTTAGAATCAACTCACCCCATTTCATCATAACCCATTACCAATGCCTCACCCTGCATTTTTTTCCCAAGGATCAGAGGTTTGTTTTATTACAAAAACAGAGGTCATGTTTCAACTTTCAAGAAGACAGGCACTCAAAAGTTGGCCATGTTACTCTACCTAGGTAACTGAAATCTGAGAGATATCAGATATCTGAAGCTAAATAAACAAGAAAAGGAAAAGAGCAGAAGAAATGTCATTAATGATTAAACCTGAACTGGATTAAAACATCCAAGTGCAGCATGAAAAGTATGCATCTCTTACATAATCAGAAATGTAAAATTTTGCTTTCAGACATCAAATAACAATAATGCCATGATGATAGGAGTTTTCCACACAAAATAAGTGGATTTTAACAGAGTCACGCATGCATCTAGTAATATGGATAATATGGTAGAGTATCCTAGTCAAATCAGAATTTAGATCTGAGTATACTTTTTTTAAGAAACAAACATTCCATAGTGGAAACATATCATTGAAAGGAAAACAAGATTGGATAGGATAATTACGTGACATCTACATGCAAATGTATAATAGGCTATCAAGGGATAGTCTTTTGGCATGACATACAAGATTTGTCGGCGAGAAACGTGTGTTTTCATCTTTGGTTGCATAACAACGGTCAAGCAACTTCTTTATGTGATCATGCATGGTTGCATCAGTGCCAATTCCTGCCTGGAAATAGAAGTGAAAAAAGGGATTTTAAATTCTGGATGGTAGATTCAGTAAGTGGCAATCCAGCAATTTTGGATATTTGCCACAGAAAAATAATATATCTTAGGTTAAAAGAAGGATTTTTTTGTACTTTATCCATACAACTAAGAAGGTCAGCTTCAGCAAGAAGAGGGGGTGGCCGAGTCACTCCAGAATCAAGTGTTAAAGTTGTCGGAACAAACTGCATGATTTTAAGTCGATAGTTCAGGTTAGTTTTGTATTTGATTGAAAAGGATACAAAATGTTGACAAGCATCGCTGTTCTCTAACTCAAATCAAATAACTGAACCATAGATATGTTGTAATCAACAAATATTGAGCAACTCCATACATATTGCAATGAAATATACACTGCTACATATATTATGTTTAAATAAAGTAATAAACATCATCAATAATATAAATATACAGAAAGGGCCATATTTTTAATTCAAACTATGAATTTATCTGCAGTCTTTAACCAGTTTTTGTTAACCAATTACATGATGTCACAATAGAATCTTAGCAGGATAAACAGCTTAACCAAAGAAAATGTAGAGTATGAAATATGATTACAGCAAACCTGCTGTCCAATGTTGTACGTTGGAAGTAATGTGCCACCCCATGAGTCAAAGCGATAAACATCCAAATAATTTTTCTACAGAAGAAAGCATTTCTCTTAAGAGAGAGAAAAAACAACAGATCCAGGTGAAGCAGATAATGGAAGCATCTTATTATCAATAGGAATTGTGGTGATAATACAGAAAATTGTGGTGTCTGATGAGGTTCCTTGAATACAAGGCTTTCTCCAATATTAGCAGATGATTTACCAATGAACTTGCTCAATACAGATTAATGAGCACTAAATCACATTTATAACTGAAATACTGAACCCATTAAAAAATATCATGTACAATTTGACCCAGCATGATTGCCATAATTGAAGTTTGACTCTTTTTCTTTCTACAGCAGTTTATGGTAAAAGCTGTGCTCATGTATATTCATATGAAGGCACCTTCAAAAATAAAAGTAAAAGTACCATTTTTTTGTAACCAGAACTATTTTCTGGTGGATAAAACTAACAAGAGGAAATGCATGTTAGTTGTCTCATTCACATTTTATACAAATTCCCCTTTCTCTTTTCCGTTTTCAATAAATACTATAGTAACTTTGTTTGAAAATTGGCAAAAACATATTGTTCAAGGTGTTTCCAAGCTTCATGCTCGTACAGAAACAAACTATTCTCTTCAAGAAAAAAAAAGAAACAACTATTCAGACCTTAGGGTCAGCTTTACATTAAGAAAATCAGCTAATGATACATATCTGTACAAACTAGCCCCATCAGTCCTTACTGATTACAAACTTCACACTATTCTGACACTATAAATGTATCAGGTAATGGCGGAAGTAACTTTCAAACAGAACCCTAGAACATGCAGCACCAGAGAAACTGAATACATATGGCTGCTTGAAGTATTGATAGTATTGATAGACGATTGAAGGGAAGCAACAAAGGAAGAATATAGCAAAGTACTCACAGCAAGTACAACACGCCCTGATGCATTAAACTGTTCACCAGCTATGTCAATTTCCACAGTTGTTTCAGCTCCAACAGCTGGTTGAGAGCAACATGCAAGGAAATGGCGAACAACAAGCTCATATAATCTCTGGATGCCAGAAAGAAGATATACAAAACTTTATTAGACTTGTATAGGAACCTCAATAAAGAACACTTAAAAACGAATTTGATCTCTCAGCTGTTTAGTAGCACTGCATACATTGTGGTCAGGGCTCCAGTTATTTTCACCTCTTGAAAATTTGGTTGGATGAATAGGAGGATGTGCCTTGTCATCATGACCACCATTACTGGGATTTCTCCAAAGTCTTTCTTCAGGAGTTAGAAGTCGATGAGCATATGCTCCCCATACTGGATGCTCCACTTGTTCACGTACAATTGCCTAGGTCAAAGTGAGCCAAACATTTAAGAGGCGAAAAGATACAGCAAGGAAGATCATAACTTCAAGAAAATAAATAATAAATAATAGTGAATAATGGTGTAACCACTGCAAAAGCCAAGTATGACACAGACTACATGGAGTGCGTTTTTACAATTTTCTCAGTGCGATTTCATCAGGGACATGCCTAATAATCCATGGACATAATGCAATGAAGATCAACAGGGATTTAAATTCCCATCAATGGGAACAACAGATAGGAAGCATGTCGTGGGTACATGTAGATCAATTGTCTAAGTACCTGCCAAGCTTCTCGCGGTGGACCGGTTAGAGCACTGAACTCCGGAGTCATTAAGACTCCCGTCCCAACCCGAAGCATGGCACCTCCTTAGAACAAAGCCCAGGGGGTGTCTCCCCCCTGGTCGAGTTTTTTTTTAATTGTCTAAGTACATGTTTCTTGTCACTTTTCAAATAAACTAGTATTTGCATATTGTTAACTACGTCAATTGTCTTGAAAAATTATAGATTTGAATAAAAAGATGTAATCAAAATCATCAAGAAAACAAAAGGGAAGAATGTGAAAATAAGTCATGAGTAAAATTTCATACTGACATGCAGGTCAGTGTTTGGAGAGAAGTTATCAGTTTCTGTCCTTGGATAACTAATGAATCCAGCTTGATAAAGTTCTTCAGCCACCTGGAATTGAAAGGGAGGAGACCAGCAAACAAAACAACCAAATAATCAAGCCAATGAGATATGCACATTATTAGATATTGGAACTGGCAAGTGAAAATAAACCAATAAGACGAGATTTTTGAGACCTTCATTGTGTGTTCTGAACTCATTCTGAAGTACCTAGAAGCACGTTTTTGAAGCTCCAATGTACTTAGTGGATATGGGGGGTATTTTAATTTTTCTTGATTTCTAACATTTTGAACCTGCAGTGAACAAAATGAAACTGAAAAGTGGTACCACTACTGATCCATTTCTTAAAAAATGGTACTCTTGGTTCATGATCATTTGAATTTCTAACTACTGATATTAACAGAAAAGGATTAGAAGGCGCTTACTGTTGCCATTGGTTCTTCCACACACATTTCATAGAGTATAACAGCAGATGGGTAATCAAACAAATGACCACGTCTGCCAAGAAGAAAATGTCACAAGACTTTCATAATGAAAATGTCAGAAGAGCTTCTAAAGGGCATCTTACATCCAACCAAAAGATGCAGTGCCTTCATCAGAAGTATGAGTACAATTTATCGTCCAGAACTCTTCAGGTTCATGAGCTTGAATCTCCCAGAAACGCTCAACAATGAATCCTAGCGTTGGAAACTGCAATGTAATAAATTTTTAGACAAAATAAAGAATGAGCATACATGTAATAGGTTTTATGAAGTACCTGACAAGGACCATAGCTCAGAACTAAATTCCTGTCATCCCCAGTGACATCAATTACAAATGCATCTTTTAACAGCATTGTTTGAAACCTTGTAAAGGAGGCACCAATGCGAAGGTCAATTTCCTGTACAAAGTTTCTTATTACTTCTCTGAGCTTGAAAGTAACAATGAAGAGGTAAATGCTCATACATTTGACACAATTACATAGGCAGAGAAAATGTACTACGGAGTAGCAAATCTGCTGCTTTGGATCTTTGATTTTATATAAAGCTATCAGTACTAGAGGAAACATGCAGCAAAAGTTCACCATGGAGCTCAATCAGATAAGAGTACCATGCACTTTAAATTGGTTGATAGTTGAAAGTTGTAGCTCGAGTACATGAGATAAGAATCACCTGTCTTGCATCCACAGCATCCGCAAATAGTTTGTTGGGTCTGCCGAGATGTTGCACAGATTCATGTATTTCCCTGCAGTTTCATTATGTTTTTTAGACAAACCAATGGGCATGGGTACAACATCCTTGCACTAGAGGGAAAGAGACCATGCCCAGAAACCAATACCTGTCAATCAAAGCTGAGAAACGAGCCCTCCAAATGTTAAGATGACTGTTGGCACCTGTACAAACCTCGATCACTTCATATGCTATGTTCTCACCCTCTCTGTCACAATCAAGCCATAGCACCAGCCACTGGCACCTCCTAGCTTCTTCTTCCAAAGTTTGTTTTATGGCCTGCTTGTCCTGCATTTTGGATGAACAAATTCATGAATAGAATTCAAGTACAAATAAACCATGAAGTTACACTAACATCATGACATGCAACGATTCATATCTATGAAGAAGATAATCCCAATATGTGCACAACATGACAGCCAAAGACAGGTAATTAGACAAATTTATCCATGCAGGAAGAGAGAGGAAGATTACAAGAAAGAAGTTAAAAACGAATGATTGTGTCATCATGAAGAACACCAAGCATTCTGTTAGCATCCAATCCACAGCCAGCTATATCTATATTAAGGTGGCTGACTATGCCCTGAACTACATGACTGGTGCAAATCATTGGGTGTCTACTTGTGTCTCTCCTTTTTAGCTTTTTATATTATTATCTGCATGCAATGCGGTTGTTCTGAGTTATGATCATATCATTCTAGGCTAAAACCTGCAAGGTCTGTGAGTCGAATGATTGCATCAAATAATATTCGATCTCTATGTAACTAAGCAAAGGCCTGAGGATTACTCTACCAAATGGACTGATATGCAGTTTTCATGCAACTATCACGCTACGCCTGCAGTCAGAACGACTCCAAATATCAGAGCTCATTTAGTGCGTCAGGCACATGATACTGTACACAGCAAAACACCAAGCACGCTGTTGGACGGAATTCCCACATCAGTGCATTCACAAATGCGAAGCACAACATCACAACAATACTGCAGATGCCGACGCTAAGACTGTAAGGCACCATCACAACCGCGAGAAACCCACGCACCAACTAATCGAACCCGAACCGCCCTAAGCAGGCCACAGCGACGCGCTCACCAGCTGTTCGGCGAAATGCACGGGCGGGACGGAGAGAGCGAGCAGCATACCTGGGGCACGGACTTGCGGACTGGGGCGTGGAAGAGATCGGCGGGGTCGCAGGAGTGCCAGCGGCGGAACCGGTCGTCGAATTCGAGCTCCATGAGGTGGCCCGTGACAGAGGTGACGAGCATGCGGCAGGCGCGGCCGTTGATGGCGTAGTTGAACTCGAAGACGCGGTTGTACGGGGACCGCCCCGCCCGCGACTGCATCGAGCCGCGCGACAGGATCTCCGCCACGGCCTTCGCCACCGACGGCTTCTCCGCCACGTTCAGCACGCGGATCGCGCCGCCGCCGCCGCCGGGCTGCATCGCGAAAGGGGGGGACTGGGTGCCGCGGCGGGGGATTGGATTGGGACAGAAGGGCGGGAGGTTTTGAAATTTCCAGCTTGGCGAAGCGGTTAGGGTATTTCTCAAGATGGTAATGGGACCCGCGACCCGATACCCGATGGGTATTTACTCCATTCGGATTTGAATATGAACTAAATACACTACCCATGGGTACATAAATAGATCAAACCCTTCACCCATCGGATACGCAGGTATGGGTATGTTCCAACAGTCTCATACCCGTTGATCCGTGGGTGAAAAATAACCAGCCCAAAAGTAAAGAAGCGCACCAAGCACCAGGCCATAAGGTGAAACTCTAAATATATAATCCTCTCCCCCACTCCACCTAACCCCACATTCCCACCCCTATCCACTGCAGGCTACGGGAACAACCGAACAAGCCCCTACCCCCCTCGCTCCATTCCAAATCTAAGCATGTTTGTTGTCCTATATATATTGACTACAATGAACCTGGAGATTTATTTATGTATCCCTTTTGGCTATGTAATGTAATGATAGAATGACTTGTGTGATGGTGTTATGTGATCCGTAGAGATTATTATATGCTATTATTTGTCTAATTTTATGTGTTCTGGGACTAGTGGTTGCTGCTAAAGTGCTGATTTCATGTGCTTAAATAAACTATTGGCGGGTATGGGTGACCCGCCGGGTATGATTTACCTTATTGGGTATGGGTCTGAGGAAATTCCTCGCCAGCTCATGATTTACCTTATTGGGTATGGGTCTGAGGAAATTCCTCGCCTAGAGCTGGGTATGGGCATTCTGGTGGTCTCAAATTTTTATGGTGGGGATGGATCCGGATGACCATACCCAACGGGAATTTACCCATTACCATCCTAGGTATTTCACCCTTTTTTTAATGTAATTGGGCTGGGCTTTGCAGCTTAACGGGCCCATCTGGATAGATAAGGTTATGGGCTTCATGTGGCCTTCTAGCCAATCCTATCTGACTTCCGGAAGCTAGTATCTTATATGGCTTCCGGTGCTTTAAGATTGGTGCACACCACATGGACCGTCCGATCTCCTCTCCTCCCCGTGCGCCCTATCTTCTCCCCGCGCGCCCTAGCTTCTGCTTGTCCTCACGCGCCGCTGCTGTCCACCGTTCCTCCGGTGCCCGAGGTCGGAGGGTGGGCGGTGGGCGGGAGCGGCCGGCGGCGTCGAGGTCGGGGGACCTTAGGGTTAGGGTTTGGGGGTTCCGGGGGGCTCCAATGCCCACCGGCCTTAGAAGAGGAGGTCGGCGGGGGGCGGAGGTGGCGGGTTGGCCGGCGGCGGAGGCAAGGCGACGCGGGAGCGCCGCTGGCCGGGCAGGGCTGGCCATCCGGTGGGCAGTGGTCGGTGGCGGGCGTGAGGAGCGCCGCCGGATTAGGAAGGGCGGGCCGGAGGGGGCAGCGGTGGTTGGAGGGCGGGCGACGCGGCGACGAGCTTGCTCGCCACCGACCGGGGCAGTGGAGGTGGCGGTGGGGAGGGGGGAAGCCTGGGGAAGAAGAAGGTGGCTATTTAGTGGAAGGGGCCGGCGACGAGGGTGAGGAGGAGCGCCAGCGAGCGGGTTGGAGGAGGCAGCGTTGGGTTGTGGCCGGGTGGCGCGGCAGCTGCCGGCCGGGGCGGCGGAGGAAGGGGCGGGCGGTGGAGTCTAGGGAAGAAGAGGAAACGGTAGGGAAGAAGGAGATGGTTGTGGGTTTAATGGGCCTCTAATCCATCCTCCCTATCTGGCCCACCGAAGCCAGATAGGAGCCCCCTTCTCAGAAGTCCGCATTGTTGTTTTCTCACAAAGGTGTGTGCAAGAGGAAGAAGCTCTGATCTTGCCGGTTGCCGCGGACCTAGGCAAAAGCTCAAATCACGAAAGAAATCCACATCAGCACCTAGCAACCGCGGATACACGGTGTCACAGTCAAATGAATTTGGCTAGGATTCATAAGGAATCTGCGACGAAATCAAGAGTTTGACATTTACAGAACCTTGCGAGGCACGCATCCGGGATGGAAGACGATAGAACTGGTGCGGACGCTTGGTCTTAACGGAAAACAGTAAACGATGATCTCAGGGGGTGTTCGGATCTTGGAGCTAAAGTTTAGTCCGTGTCACATCGAATATTCAGAGGCTATTTAGGAGAACTAAATATGAGTTAATTATAAAACTAATTACACAGATGGAGGCTAAACAGCGAGATGAATCTATTAAGCCTAATTAATCCATCATTAGCAAACGGTTACTGTAACAGCACATTGTCAAATCATGGACTAATTAGGTTTAATAGATTCGTCTCACCGTTTAGCCTCCATCTGTGCAATGAGTTTTGTAAATAGTCTATGTTTAATACTCCTAATTAGTATCTAAACATTCGATGTGATAGGGACTAAAGTTTAGCCCGGGGATCCAAACAACCCTTGGTACTTCAGAAATTACATTGTGGAAGAGAGCTCCTTTCTGTGAACTTGTTCACGGCGAGTCGACGACTCTTGCAGTGGTCAACCTTGCTAATATCCCGCGTATAACTGTTGAACGCGTCGAAACCGTGAGCCTCAAGGAAACCAAACGCGGAAGCCTAAGCATATGCTCCTACATGGCTAATTGGCTATATAGCGGTACGGCTTCCTACTGGCATCTCAATTTGATACACAACTTCAGAAGATACCAGAATGTCATCTATGTTGTTCCAAAGAAAACAAGCTCTGCCCTTGATTCTCATTCTCATCCTAGTCCTGGGCGCACAAGCCACCCCCATCGCTGCATCCCGGGTTCCGAGAGAGAAACCACAGCCCCAGGGAAGAAACTCGGCGTCCTTGACATCCATGCCTGGGGCATCCGGCTGCACATTTGATCCGAATAATCCTGGAGGAAGATGCCCAAACCCATGAAGATTTCTTGAAGGCATGTGCAGTTTTATACAATGTTCGTTTATTCATTTTTCCCATTCAATGTTCTTTTGGCTGCTCTTCTGGAGCTTTGACTGAAGGGGACGGACATATTGAGTACCCTCGTCAATTTTCTATCTTTTTTTTGTGCAGTGGTTTTTGCTTAGTCTGCATGTAAACGATGGTGTAAGTTTGTACATATAACATCTTGTACATACCCTGTTCATTGTTGCTGCTACTATGACAGATGAATATGCTGACTTTTTGCATGGTTCGCTCTTCTTACTATCCCTAGTTTCGGACCTCCAGATTCTAAATTTTAAAAGGGTTAACTTTTTCTTAGTCAAATGTAGCATACCCAATCAAAGAGGGGTGATTTTTATAATCATCCTAGCAGTGGAAATAATTACAAAATAAATTCATTGACACTGTTCTGCTGGTCACAATTTCATGAGAAAGAGAATGTTGCAGTTCTCACTAAAAGAAACAACGTTTCAAGGTGTATGGTCAGTAGCAACAGATATTGGTAAACGGGAAAACTAATTTCTTTTTAATCCTGAACTTTTTGTTTCTCTGACCCATCGATCCTTTATATTCCTAACAAAGGGTTGAGAAGATATGATTTGGTGCAAACAGTAGATTCATAAACAAGTAACATGTTTCTTATTTCTTAAAATCTTACCGTTGTGAAATCTGGAGGCCATAGTTGCAGCTCAGGCATTACCATACTTTGTGTAGTCTCTCTCACCAAGTACGGAACTAATCAAAGCATATATATGAGTTCAACAACTATAATAGCAGATGGCGTAAAAAATGTAATTAAATGATAAAATACTGTTCAACAGATATGCAAAGGCTTTGCCAAATAGACTTCTGGTAAGATGATTTTGAAAGTATTCCTAATAAACAAATTGAAGCACATGGAACTAGCTAAGTTTGTAAAAGGTAGAATATACAGAGGCAACATGTGTGCTGGGTGAGAAGAGTACCTGAGAGGTTAAGAAGATTTTCTATGCTTCTTCTGTGCAACATTCCTTGACCTTGGTGAAGAAAACACGCCCACAATATAAGTTCCCGTGGGAGAACACTTTCACATCAATAACTTCCTAAGATAATTATCAGGGTCAGTATGATGGTACCAAGTCACAAACCATGTTTGTAAAAGGTAGAACTGTAGAAGGGTGAAACACTAAAAAGGGACAAAAAGAAAAAGGAAATAAATTTGCACCGCTAATGTCATGTGTACAGATAACAAGTTTCTTTGCTTGGGCCGGTAAAGGACATGATTTGTCAATTCGTACACAAATAAGTATATCAGACATCATTTTTCAGAGTTGATTCCACTATGGCGATAAGCAGAGGGTTAAATGCAAAACTATATGTTGTTTCAACGTTCAATGCTAAAATTTCTCATACTCACCTTCAACCCCTTGAATTCACAATATCTGTGGAGGCAAGAATTCAAAAGACACTGGCAATTTGCAAGGTACAATGCCATTACCAGCATTTCTCAGAATTTGTCATCAGGAGCAAATCCTCTATGAATCATTTCATCATGAAGCTGAAATGCCTCCTTCGAGTTGCCAGCTGCAACATGACCATTAATCATAGACATGTATGTATATCTATCCGGTTCAATTCCTCTCTCACCCATTTTCTTGAAAATCCAACCAGCTTCTTGCACATTGCCATGTTCAGAAAACCCATTTATGAGCATATTATATGTGACAACGTCTGGCTGTACCATTTCCTTCTCCATTATGTTAAACACATTGAAAGCTTCGTCCATTTTTTCTTCTTTAACATAACCATAGATCAGGGTGTTGAAAGTAATTAAATCTGGTAATATGTTGTCTTGCCTCATCTTTTGCAAAAACTGCTGCCCCTTTCTTACATTACCTGACCGGCAATAACCCTTGATAATGGAATTGTAGGTCATGATGTTTGGTACAATACCTTTATCAACCATTTCATCCAAAAAACGGAATGCATCTTCAACTTGTCCCTTCTCACAGTGGCTGTCTATCAGGATGCTGTAGGTAACATGATTGGGGAAGATTTCCAGAGCATGCATATCATCCCAAAGCTCATTAGCTTTGGTCAGATCGCCTTTCCTGCACATCCCATCAATCAAACTATTGTATGTCACAACATCTGGCCTCAAGCGCTGGTGCAACAATGTGTCAAACAATTGCAATGCTTTCTCTATGTTACCCTCCCTACAGTACCCATGAATCAAAGTTGTGAAAGTGCATAAATCTGGTGTAACCCCTCTCTCCTTCATCTCATTCAAAAGCTCCTCAGCATCAAGCAACTTGCGCTGCTTACAAAGACCACTCAACAGGGTATTGTAAGTTACCACATCTGGTAGACATCCACAACCGACCATCTCATCCCTAATTCTCAGAGCCTCAGACATTGACCCAGCCCTACAAAACCCACCTATGACCATTGTGTAAATAACACCGTCAGGCACCAAACCAGAACCCCTCATTTTGCTCAAGTATTCCGCTGCACGATCCATCTTCCCTCTCCTTGAGAACAATCCAATCAAGCAGCTAAAGCTCACCATATCTGGTGTAACACCACGCTGTTGCATCTCCTTGTAAAACTTCACTGCCTCCTCAACCTCCCCAACTCTACAGAATCCCCCAATCAAAATATTGAAACTCCAAACATCCGCTGCAACACCGCACTGGTCCATTGCCCTGAACACCTCCTTCGCTTTATCCAACCTTCTGTGCTTGCACAACCCCTTCAACACTGAATTGTACGTCACGATCCCAGGCTTCAACCCCTTATTAGCCATCGAATCGACCACTGCCATTGCTGCATCCACATCTCCGGCACGAAATCTGGCATCAACCATCACATTATGCGTAACCACATCCGGAAATACGCATCTCTTCTCCATCTCGGAGATGACAGCGTCAACCTTATCGAACTCTAAGGTTTTACAGTAGTTGTGGACCATGATGTTGAGCGTGTATGCGTTTACCTCAGAGTCGGACGAGAGGACGAGGCGGTAGGCCTCCGCGGCGAGGTGAGGCCACTCGGCCCGGGAGAGCGCGGCGAGGAGGGCGTTGGATGCGGAGGCCGGGACGGGGACGCGGTGGTCGAGGAGGAGGCGGAAGGCCTCGAAGGCCTCCCGGGGCTTGCGGGACTGGGTGTAGGTGCGGATGAGGAGGTCGAAGACCTGCGGCTGCGGGGTGGTGGGGCAGGAGGCGAGGAGGGAGGACACGATCTCGCGGCGGGAGGCGCCGCGGCGGCGCGACATGCGGAGGAGGAGGGACTGGCACTCGGAGGCGCGGCCGGCGCCGGCGGCGGCTGTAGCGGCGGCAGCCAGGGCGGCCGTTGAGGGTCTCGCGCCGATTCCTCCTAGGCTGGAGGCGAGAGTTCCGGCCGACCGCTTGGCGGCCGCGGTGGCCGTGGGAAGGCGATGGAGGCGACGGGCGACCGCCATTGGCCGACGGCGAGCGGTGGTGGACTCGGGTGTGCTCTGCTTTGCGTTTTGGAGTGGCTCGCTGGAAATGCAGTGAAACCATAAACCCGTGTTCGACCGAGGTTTACGTAATATCCCCACACGAATACGTAAAGTCAACCAGGCATGGGAACGCGGCTTCGATTCACCGGCCGCGTCCGATCTCGGGTCGGCAAACCTCACCGAGTTCGAGTCGGAGAACTTGCCGAATCCGAGTCGGTCTGCTGCATTGTAACCAGACCATCGGCGTCTACAAGTACCCGGGTCGGGGCAGAGCTTTTGGCAAGCTCGTACGCCGCTCCACAGCTGAGCAGGGACCAGGACAACAGCGTGACGACGCGAATTGCCGCGGTGCTTGCGTACTCGGCCGGATGCCGCCGCAGGTCTCCGGGCCAGCTCCGGGTGCCGGCGCACCGGCGCCGATGATGAGCTCTGGTGCTCCCGCCGGAGCCGCAGCGCCCCCGCAGTCCGGGATGCCACCAGCCCCCACGCCGCCTCAGGCACAGGTGCTGCGGTTGCAGTACGTGGGGGTGAAGCGTCACCCCGGCGGCGGGTGGGCGGCGCACGTCCTGGTGGACCCGGAGCGTCTCGCGTACCGCACCGTGGGCCCGTTCCCGGACGAGCACGCGGCGGCGCTGGCGCACGACCGCGTGGCGATCGCGTACCTCGGCGACCGCGCGCGGGCCAACTTCCGGCCGGGGTTCCACCCCATGGAGCAGCGGTTCCTGCGGCTGTGCCGGACACGGGCGGGGGAGATCGACGTGTGCGCGCTGGTGGCGGACGGCACCTACGAGGCCCGGTACGCGACGTTCCTGCGCGCCGTGCTGCAGCTGCCGCGATGGGGGGAGTACCTGGACGCCGTCCTCGACTTCTTCATCGGCCGCTTCGACGAGATCGGGGAGGAGGTCCTGGCGGAGGAGGGCGGCGACGGCGAGAAACTGGCGGCGAGGTTCGTGGAGATGCACCGGAACAAGGCCACCAACCCGAGGTGGCGCGCCTGGCACCTTACCGAGGTTAAGCGGCGCGTGGAGGAGGAGATGGAGCGGCGGCGGCGGCGGCAGCTGCATGGAGGGAGCAGCGGGGCCGCCCGTGCCGGTGCCGTGCAACCCCAGCGCCAGCAGCAACAGGTCCCGTGACGTCAACATAGGGAGCTGAGTTCTTTTTTTCTGAGATTATGGTATGCAACAACATGTTCGTGTTTCTAGTCCAGTGACGTCTTTGCTGTAACACGCGTCACGAAAGTACTTCAGCCGTTGTGTTGCTATCTGCAACTGCTGTTATGAACGCTCTTATGGGAAGGGAATCGATGCCTGCTTGGGCAAAAATACTCCCTGATCCTGGTACTAACATGACACTCGTCATCTTTCACATGCTGATTCTTTCTCGTTCATACATCCGCGCGTGTAACTGTTTTCACACACTCTATCCTTCAATTGGAAGGCAAATCGTTCGGATCCTTCTGGGCTACTGAGCTCAGACCCTTGCTTGCATCGACTGTGAGGCCAATCGTTCGGATCCTTTCATGTTTCACTGCTTTACGATTCGCTGCTACCCAAACGAGTGTTGCATGTCCCTCTTGGCTTTTTGCCGCTTCGTCTTGGGTACAAAAGGTTTGGGTTCCCAAGTTGGGTGCAAATTTACTCTTTCCCAGGCACCCAACTCTTTCCTTCCCTTGTGCGGGCACAGAAGCGCATCTTCTCTTCTCCGGCCGGCGATCATCATTCAGGTTCCCGCTCCACACCGCCAAATGCTGCTCTGCTTTGTCCACTGCATTTCTACATCCGTGTGTTGTTTTCTGCAAGTACGATCTGCGGGTTTGGGGTTGAATTGAGAGCTTGCGAGTTACTGTAGGGCCTTTTTGTTTCAGTGATCAAATCGAACTCATTTTTTGAGGTAGGTTTTCAGAAAGAAAAAAAAAACCATCAGGGCCCGCAGTTTCTCGCCAGCTTTCTTTGCAACAAAGCTCACCGTCTCTCCGCCTTCCCCTCCGCTTTACCTTTACCTCCTCGCCGTAGTGTTCCGTGGCGGCCGCTATCGCCCGTGGTCCGATCCTGCTAGCCAGCGGGGTCGGCAAGGCCCATCTGGCGGTTGGTCTCGCTGGAGAGCACGACCCGAGATTGCAGGCCGGGGCATGGCGGCAGGTTCCGCCGACGGCCCGGCGGACCGCTCACCGTCGTGTTCCCCTTCTCCATGGTATGCGAGGTGGATTCGAGTTCGGTAGTAGAATCCAGCGGCTCCCCTTTGCAAGAATGCAATCAAAATGGTCAGGACTGGTTTTATCTCACACCTTTATAGATTGTTAAACAAAGCAAAGCCTGCTATCGGTCATCCCACTTCTGTTACCACCATGAATCCATGATTGGTTTGCATTTGCGTTTCCGCTCCTTTAATCAACCTGCACATCATCTCTGGCGTGCCTTTGTTTCATCTCGCCCACTTCCTTTCACCATGAACTTAAGAGATACTTTCTTTTTCCTAACAAAGGTTTTCCCTGCTTTTATAGAAAGCAACTTAAGAGATAATATTTATGCGTGACAAATATGCAAGGTGGATGGACACCACAAGTACACCAAAAGGCATTTTCCGTTTAATATTTAACATACCTGTAATATGCGCATCTAACGGTTCTTTCTATATATTTTTTTTTTCTGAAGGATGGATCCTGCTGGCTTCAAAAGGCAGAAACGTGGCAATGAGCCTAGCTCACCAGGGACCCAGTCCCAGTCAGACATCTTCCTTCATAATAGATGTCTTCGTCTTCAGTTTCTTGAGCAACTCAGAGAATTGAAAACTGGGAGTTTCGATCTGAAGGCAATCAACACCAAACGGCGTGAACTTATTGGCATCATAGAAAGGCTACAGCAAGTACCTATCCAACAGCTTTATGCCAGCCCAGTGCCTAAACCATCAGATTCAACACCACATAATTTTGGGCAAATTGGGAGAAATTATAGCTCCAATAATGTTATCGACTTGGATGCAGACAAAGACAATTTTAAATACCATACCCAAGCTAATGTAGGCAACATTAGTGCTGACTCAACAATTTCAGCAGTTGATTCTAATGACAAGGACAGGGTTAAATCCTTTGGACATGAGAATTCATCTCCTAATCAAAATGCTAATTATATCGGGCAGCACCTGCTGCTTGAGCAGCCTGTCAGACATCAGGAAATCATCAAGTTGGATAATTGCAGTAGCAGTACTGAACCACAGGTTAAGAAAGTGAAGGGTGGCATGGACACTGACAACGGTTCTGTTGAGGTGAGCTCAGCTTGTCTTGAAAACGGATCTCGTTTTTACTGGAGAAAATGATGATGTAGATAACTTATAAGAGATGAAGCTACTGAACATTCACCATTTCCATGATCATTCAATTAGATTTATAGTAGTATGCTCTAGCATTTTGTAAGCTAAATTGTGTTGAATGCATCCATTACTAACTTGTTGCCATTCTGTTTCAAGACCAAAAAGATTATTCTATTTGATAGCGACAGTACTTCGGGGCAGCAGCCATTGATCAAGCAAGTACATGGAAACATAAACACTAATATTGAGGTATTTTTTTCTCATAAATAAGAGGTTTACATGCTATCTCCATCCAATAATGTTCACCCTTTTGAATTTGAACAGGACGATCTTGAAGAGAAAGGAAAGGTTGGAAGAACATTAGATAAATATGTCGGTTCCTACAAAGTACCTTGTGAAATTGTACAAAATGAACTACAGAGCAACGAGAGTAATCATCATGAGAAAGACAGCCCGGTTGATGAGCTGGATGATCTTTGGATGGGCATGTCAGTTGCACTGGCATGTTCAGAGGTACTCAAATATGAAATCATTCAATTTGTTGTAACTGTATTAAGCTTGGACTCTAGCTTTATGATAGACAACACAGTACATAGCTTCTAAATTTTCTTTGTGAATTGTTTAATTGTAATTTGATATCCACTTGTGAAGGTTTTCATGCCTGCAATTCAGAAATTTGTTCTTACTAGATAAATCCCTGTAGTAGAGTCTTACCTAGCACATAATGACTTGACTAGTTGTATTGCAAATTTTGTGGTTATATATGTTATGCCCCTTTATTATCCTTTGACTCTCTAATTTTGACACTTGACCATCAGAGTAGTACTAAATTATTACTTTTTGCTAGTCTGGGATTTGGCATTGGTTGTTTCTTTCTGTAACTTGAGCCTAACTCCATTTACTTCAGCAGATCAATCAAGTCGGTCAGAATATAGTTCCAATAGAGAGTAACCGTGAGGAAACAGAGGATGCATGTAACCATGACTTCCTGATGAAAGATGATTTGGGCATTGTGTGCCGTATTTGTGGTCTGATTCAAAAGCGCATCGAAAGTATTTTTGAGCATTCATGGAAAAAGGTAAAGAATTTCTTGTCCAAATTTGTTTGATCAACTCCCTCTTTGTTGGAACCATTAAACTGATTAAAATATCAATATCATTTTCTAAAGTTATGTCAATCTTGATGACTTCCTGACAACCGCATCATTACAGATTAACGTTGAATGCAATAATTAATATTTTTAGCAGTTATCTTCATAATGGACTATTTTTCATGAAGCATCAGCTTTTAATCTGCTGCTGATGTTATTTGAAACTTTATGCAGCAGTCAATCTGTACACAATTGCATAAGCTAACATGATTTTTTTGGCATCACATGGAATAGAAAAATTGGAGCTGTTTTTATTTCTAATGAATCATACACTCAAAAAGATTCAAAGTTTCCCTAAAAAATGTGTCCTTTCATCTAATTTGCCAGCTGCTGGAGCTACTATGCAGTTCTGCTGGTGTTTGTTCATATGTTGACACCTTGGCACGTGTAGGCTGTAATTATTGATCAAACACACATTTTCGTACCATTCAAAAATTATGCTTCTGATGTGTTTCTGACTGAAAAAAAACATAGATAAAACTTAGAGATCCTTTTCCAATATCAGGCCCTATTCAATTTCTCATTTGCAAAGCTTTTAAATTTTTACGGTGATGCACTTATTTCTTTATCTTGAATTACTAGTTTTCCATGCTCTTTTTTGTGAGTTAGAGGATCCCACTTCTCATCTCTTCTTTCTCTTGCATGCATCAGTGCAAGCAGACGTACAGAACATACCCAGCAAAACACAGAAAATCTAGTGATCCAGATTCAACTGAGAATCCTTTAGGTACTAATCTCAATGTGGTTCCTGATGCTCTGTCAATCCATCCTCAACATTCACAACAGATGAAACCTCACCAAGTGGAAGGTTTCAATTTCCTGATCAAGAATCTAGCAGATCAGAACAATCCAGGAGGGTGTATTCTAGCACATGCGCCTGGTTCTGGAAAGACCTTTCTGCTGATCAGTTTTGTCCACAGCTTTCTGGCCAGGTACCCTGCTGGGAGGCCATTGATTATGCTTCCAAAGGGTATCTTGGGGACATGGAAAAGTGAGTTTCTCCGCTGGCAAGTTGAGAACATTCCTCTGTATGACTTTTACTCCTCCAAAGCTAATAGCCGGTCTGAGCAGTGTAAAATTTTGAAATTGTGGGAAGAAAACAGAAGCATATTGCTGCTTGGCTATCAGCAATTTGCACACATAATTTCGGATGACTCTTCTGATAGAGAAACATTAGTGTGCAGAGAGAAGCTGCTGAGGGTCCCTAGCCTTGTAATTCTAGACGAAGGCCACACCTCGAGAAACGACCAAACAGACTTGCTCAGTGCACTTGAAACTATCCAAACTCCTCGAAAAGTGGTGCTCACAGGAACCTTGTTCCAGAACCACGTAAGTGAGGTTTTCAATATTTTGAACCTTGTACGACCTAAATTCTTGAAGATGCAGAGATCCCGTGCAATCATGAAGCGTATACTGACAAAGGTGGACATGGTACGGACGAGTGTGCGATCGAAAACCATATCTGAAAAGGTTTTCTATGAGTTGATTGAGGAGAACCTTCAGAAGGATTCAAAAACAATGAGAGTGATGATTATTCAGAATCTACGCGAGCTAACTGAGAACATACTCCACTATTACCAAGGTGAGATCTTGAAGGAGCTCCCTGGACTCGTGGATTTCACAGTTTTCCTAAATATGAGTACCAAACAGGAAGATGTCGTCAAGGATTTGGTAGGATTGAAAAGATTTGAAGCACATGCAAAATGCAATGCTGTTTCTCTTCATCCATGCTTAAAAGATGTCAAGAATGTTGACAAGAAAAATAGAAACATCAGCAAAAGGAAGATGGATTCAATCGTACACGGAATTGACATCAATGATGGGGTGAAGGCAAGGTTCATATACAATCTGTTGTCTCTTTCAGAAGCCGCAGGAGAGAAGGTACTTGTGTTCAGCCAGTATGTGCGCTCTCTTGATTTCTTGGAAATGCTGTTCACCAAAATGAAAGGATGGAAGGCAGGAGTTAACACTTTCCTGATGGATGGCGGTTTAACTCAAGAGCAGCGAGAGCAAGCAGTTGAGAGATTCAACAACTCACCGGAAGCTAAAGTCTTCTTAGGCTCCATCAAGGCGTGCGGGGAGGGGATCTCCCTTGTTGGTGCATCTCGTGTTGTCATTTTGGATGTCCATGAGAATCCTGCTGTGATGCGGCAGGCAATCGGACGGGCATTTAGACCAGGGCAGTCTAAAATGGTGTACTGTTACCGCCTCATTGCTGCTGGCACATTAGAGGAAGCGGATCACCACACTGCCTTCAAGAAAGAGCAAGTATCGAAGCTGTGGTTTGAGTGGGATGAGCTTTGCAACAATGAGGATTTTGAGCTCACCAAGGTTGATGTTTCAGACTGCAAGGACAGGTTTCTTGAAAGCTCTGCACTTCAAGAAGATATCAAATCCCTATTTAAGAGGTATATCTCGATGATTAATATCGATACTTTTTTTGCTATCCGCTAGTAGAAGGTTGAACGCAATGATGAATACACATTCTTCTTAATACAAAGGTACGTAGCTCTCCTGTGTATTCTCGAAAAAAAGCAATGATGAATACACCATCCTTCGCTTTGTTTTGCAGGTGAATGCGTGCGTTGGATGCTGACAAAGCGACAAGGAGGCTTCACAGTAGCAGTGGACGAGCTAGCTAGGAAAGGGAAGCGAAGCAAGTTTTATTTGATGCTTCTTGCAGTGTTAGGCAAATCCGGTGCAGTGTGTTTGTATAAAGTTCTACGAGTATCTTACAGTAGAAGCGTTAACACCAGTAAATGTAGGAAATAACTGCTTTTGGTTGACATCTTGTGTTCCCATGGAATGTGACGATAAAGTTATCGACATACTGATTCTGTGGTACGATAAATTTCTGGATACGTGAGGTAACCAGATATATTTCTCTGCTTCTAATTTCTGGTGGATGAACATTCAGGTAGCCATAGAAAGTTGTAATGTGTCAGGAGCTCTTCTCTTCTGAAATCATATACGTGCTCTATCATCCGAAAAGAAATATTTGCGCTCTATCCAATTTGGTGATCAGAGTTATTGTTACGGGTATCGTGAGAGATCTCTGCGCATGCCATGGCTGAATCAGATGTTCATGCCTGTTCATGAATTCAGATGGAGCATCAGTCGAGCTGCTGCTCCACACGCGCCACCGCTCCGCCCATCGAGGCGGGCCGCGGTGGAGGCTGAGACCCCGTAGAGTGAGGCCAATGATCTGCGGCGGCGATCTCTGCGCTTCTGGCCGGAACGAAAATGGGGAGGACGGCGGCTGCGGCGGCCGGGAGTCGAGCCGTCCGAATCGGAATCAGGGACCTTTTGCAAATAGTGGATCCGGGATTTTTTTTCAAATAGAACCCTAAATCAGATCGCGATCAATAATCACGATCCAAATAGGGGTTATTTTGCAAATATATGTTCGGACATTTTATTCAGCACGCCGGAGGCCGGTCGTAACTGGATCGCGGTTGCGACCGGCTCTTGGGCTTATTGTGGGCTGTTTGGTCTCAGTTGGCAGCCCAGATCGATGATTGCCGATCCATGCCCATTGGATCGCAGGCGCACGGCTCATATTATCGAGCAGGTGTTGTGTAATTACGGCCTAGAGACGTTTCGCCTCTTCTAATAGCGATCGTGGGGGAGGATCGAAGAAGGTGTTTCGGCGGCGGACTGACGGAAGCCGGAGAATCCCCCGGCCACCCGGCAGCGCCGAAGGCGAAAGGAAACGGCCGGATACTACAATCACGACGAGACGATCAGATTAGCAACCGGTTTGTGGCTTCTGCTTCTACCCAGCGATCGAGCATCTCCGTTCTTCGTATCTCGCCATCCAAGTCGCGTCGTCGCCCTATTCTGCTAAGTTAAGACCGCTGCTGCAGCAATCTTTTTCATTTCAGATGTATGATATTGATATACGAATCTCTATCTTCGAGAATAATTCAAAGCAAACTGATATATCGATCAATCATACTCCCTCTGCCCTAATAACTGTCGCTTGGGAAGCGTGCTGAGCGGCAGATAAAAAGGGTTGGAGGGGTAGATCCTTAGCTCGATAGTTGGTAGACAATCACTCTACAATATTATCGGATTTAGTAGCCCGGCAATCCATCAGGGGGTTATCCAAATGGTTGATTTGTAGACACAACAGATCATGAGATTAAGAACTTGAAGGTGATCACAAGGACACGAGGATTTAGATAGGTTCGGACCTCCGGAGAGTAATACTCTACATCATGTATTCTAATGGTTTGTATTGCTTTGCGGTTGTACGTGGTACAGATCGGGTTGCCTTTGGTCGCCTTATATAGCTGACGACCTAAGGTTACACTTGGTTTGAATTTAATCTAATTGGTTGTTACATGAAAATCAATTTGAGATGGGTTACAGTACGTATCCCACAATATCCCCACTTGTCAGGACTGGCCGGTATCCTCGTCGGTGGGGACCCATAGGGTACCCATATCCCTCAAGCCCCCGAGCGATGTGTAGGCGAATAGGAACTTGAGATCATCACAGCGAAGCTTCGAATGTGGTCGGCTGAAGTTGCGATGGCATCATAGTGACAGAGAGGCTGCGTAGTGCTAAAAAAATCCGAGCGAACGCAGAGTCATACGCGCAGAGCAAAGTCGAGTGTCGAGTTGATGGATGTTGGGCATCCAGCAGGTCAAAGCGAAGAACATGGAGGGTGTCGCAAGATGCACTCCATATGGAGTAGCCCCCGAGTATTGAAGCGATTAGTATAATCGGTCCAATGGTCAAAAGGAAGAAAAAATTAATCCCATAAGCAGATTCTAGTGCGGACAGGCGAAGCCATGGAGGCACGCCGATAGAAGCTACAGATTGCTACCCAAATGTCTCCATTGCATATCGGATTCTCTTAACTATTCCAGTGACAGTAGCATTAGCCGAAAGAAGTTTCTCTAAATCGAAACTATTGAAAAATTATTTGAGATCAACAGATTAAATGGCTTGGGTATGTGTTGGGGGGAAATATTAACGACCTCCTAATGCCGCTTAAAGCAACAGTCATGAAGGCCCAGGCCCATCTAAGGTAGCAAATTTGCCGTCAGCCCAATATGAAAGGAAGAGGCCACATTCCGCCTCGCCCGACCCGGAGTCCTGGAGTCGGACGCTCCCGACCCCTAGAAGACTAAACTCCGCCTCGCCCGACCCGGAGCCCTGGAGTCGGACGCTCCCGACCCCTAGAAGACTAAACTCCGCCTCGCCCGACCCGGAGCCCTGGAGTCGGACGCTCCCGACCCCTAGAAGATTAAACTCCGCCTCGCCCGACCCGGAGCCCCGAGGTCGGACGCTCCCGACCCCCAGCAGTCTAAACTCCGCCTCGCCCGACCTATGGGACCGGGGTCGGGAGCGCCCAACCCCCGCCACAGAAACTCCGCCTCGCCCGACCCTGGGCGCGGGGGTCAGACTCGCTCGGGTCCACAAGACGAATATCCGCCTCGGGCGCGGACTGGAGGATCAGGATGACGATCTCGTGGGTCCCCCCATCGACCTCGCAATAAATGCACCGCGGCCCTGTCAAGCCAAAAGGGAGCGGTGTCCCCAACGTAACCGGTCCCGAATACCGGTGCGCGGCCGTGCGGCGCGGGCTGCAGTGGCCGCAGCTCCTTCTGATTCGCCACAGGGTACTCATGAGCCGCGCCGAACGACACAGGAGGGCGCATCGCTTGCTCTCGCGCCCCGTGCTCCCAACGGCGGTGTCAGGGACGCGACATCCGGGTCTTACGGTAATCGACGGGGCAATAGAATCGGACCTCCTCCCCGGCGGGCACGGATGCCGAGGCTGAGGCTCATCATCACGCTCGACGGCGACGGCGACCAGGGAGATCATCGACAAGATCTGGAAGGAATCACCCTCCCTCGCCGGACGCGCTGACAGGGACCGGGGGCCGGAACAAGAGCGACGGCCTTGGGACTCTCCCCTTGTATTATTTTTCTATTTGGCTTATCCTTTCTACCTCTTCTCCTGACGCCCGGCTCAACTGTAACCCCGAGCTCCCTCTTGCGCTATAAAAGGAGGACCGGGGATCCTGAGGCAGGGGGGACTCTCTCTCTCAAGCAAACAGTACACACTCACACTCCCTTAGAGCACTAGCATACTCAAGAGACCGGGGATCAGTTCCCTCTCTTGCCCATCTGTAACCCCTACTACAGAACCCCGCGTGGGTAACACGAGCAGCCGCGATACTGGACGTAGGGCCTCCTTTTGCCCGAACCAGTCTAACCCCGTGTCTCCCACGCCACCATCCGAAGCCTTACGCGTATAAAAGAAATTTACTAGTCTAGAGTCTCGATCCGCAAATCTTGACAACGACAGTATGTGCAGCATTGAGAAGGATGTTTTGGACGACATTAATCTTAATACTGTTCTTGAAGATTTTGCATTAAGAAATGCCCGAAGATGATTTTTGACAAAGCACTGAAGCATTATATTTTTAATTGAGGTAATCATAATGGTTATTATTTTAGTTTTTTTTGTTACATTATTGTTATGTTTTATAAGCTATATATATTGCAAAGTAATTTTTATTATTTCGTATTATATGCTTTAGTTTTGATATTAAAAATTAGTTCAAAGAGCCCTTATCTTCTCGCTTATCTAAGGGCCTTAAAATTATAGAGCCGATCCTGCATATATCTGTCTCATCACTCAAACACATTTCTGTTTCTTCATAGCTGTTAGAGGTGAACTGAACAACAGGTACAATACAAAACATGAAAGTCTGTGTCTATAAATCTCCAAAGGAAGACATGGACTGAGGTCCAATTGGACCAACAACACATCATATATGGACTTGAATCATCCGAACACGAATCTTCAAGCTACCAAAAATACCAATCTAATATCCTTTACAGCACCCCTACACTTACCACACCTCATATACAGTTTTGTATACCCCCCTTTCCCCACAACTACTTCACTTACCTCACCAGTAAGTATATACGTATACTTAGACTCTTGCTTGTTTGAAACCTTGTACCATGATGGACGGAACTGTGACCATCGTATACCCGCGGCGGCGCCGGCCGGCCATCCCAGGCTTCTGACGCCGTCCGCCGTTATTCCCCACGCGCCCCAGCCGCGGTCACGCGACAAAATCGTGCAGCAGCTGCGACGAGCCGAACCGCTGCCTGTCCTCGGAGGCGTTCATGAACTCGAAGTCGCCGGCGTTGCCGTACAGGAGGCCCGGTTGTTCGGCCGGCACGGCGCCGGCGTCGTTGCAGTGCTGCAGGCCCAGCGTCAACGACACGCTGCCGCCGTCGTAGCCGCCGAGGCCGACCATGTCGCCGTACGCCACGAACCTCGGGTCGCTGTGGTGGTGCGCGAGCGCGTCCTGCAGGAGGCTGCTGCTGCTGCTGCCGTTGCCGACGGCGCCGAGGTTGAGGCTGGTTGTGTAGGAGCCAATGGCGCCGCCGGCGTCCATGCCACCGATGGCCTCCGACTTGAACGCGTTGAGGTGTCCAGCTGCTGTGCCGTGCTTCGCGGCGCTCGACGGGCTCTGGAACTCGTCGTGGTCCTCCGAAGATATCGCCTCGTCCTTGCCCTTGTTGCCCGCGTTCTCCGACGACGAGTGCGAGTCCATCTCCGCGCCGAATTCCTCCTTGTACATCTCCTCGATCATCGGCTTCCACAGGCGAACACGCGCGTTGATGAACCAGTTCGACACCTACGTATTATAGACACGCGCAGCTTAGCAAGGACAATGAGAATTCTTTCCTTGAAGTAGAATGAGAGCACGGCATAGCCATCGAGTTCGTGTCTCACCTGGCCCCTGGACAAGCCTGTCTGCCTAGCGAGCATCAACTTCTCAGAATCTTTTGGGTACCTGAGCCATCGATTCATGGAGCATTGGTGAGCAATAGAGTGGTGCATGGTGATAGACGAAGAAGGTAGTAGACGTGTAGGTTGTTCTTACGGGTGGAGGAAATGCTCGAAGAGCCATGCGCGGAGCACGGAGACGGCGGACTCCGGGAGGCCGCGCTGGGGGCGCCAGGCGTGCTGCGGCTGCTGCATCATGCCGAACTGCTGCATGGCGCGCTGCTGCCGGAGCTGTTGGTCGATGTAGCGCAGCCGGGACAGCCCGCCGCCCTGCGCCGAGGTATCCTTCTCGCCGAGGCTCCGCCGCAGGGACTGCACCTGCGCGCCGATGGCGTCGCGCAGCGACCGGAAGTGCCGGGAGATCGTCTGCAGCGCCAGCGCCGTGTACGGCCTCGCCGCGCCGGCGCCGGCCACCGCGTCGAAGGACGACATGACGATCTGCATCTGGTGGTGGTAGTGCCTGTACTTCCGGTCGACCTGCCGCCAAAATCACCCTCCATTTATGCCAAGTTCTTGTTCCAATACCCACTTGCAGGTTGCAGCAAAAGAACAGCATGCACCACGTAGCCATGAACTCGGTGACAGAAAAAAAAATTACCTGATCCAGCAGTGCCATCAGCGCCGACACTTTGTTCTGAAGGTCTTGCCTCTCCGACGGCGTCAGCTCGGCGGAGGAGTTCCCCTCGTGCTCCTCGGCCTTCTCCTCGCTCTTCTCGGCGTCCTTGCCCTCGCCGGAATCCTTATTGCTCTGGTTCTTGTCTCCCTTGCGCTTGATCGCGTCCCGGACATTGACCACCTCGTCCAGCAGCTCCCTCGCGGCCTTCAGGTACTTGGAGTTCTGGATGTAGATGCTCTGCGCGCTCCTGCTCGCCGTCGTCGTCTGGCCCGGGCTGAGCAAGGAGGCGGCAGCCATGCCGGCCTGCCGGTACTGGTAGAGAGACACCGGCACGCCTTGGGTGCCGAGGCTAAGCGACAGGCCCTGGTGCTGCGCCGTCGACGCGTTCGCCATCAGCAGCTGCGTCTGCAGGCCCATCCCAGCGCCGCTGGTTGGCCCGTCCCTCGCGTTCACGAACGAGGCCGGCTCGTCCCTGCCGTCGCCGCAATGGGCGACGTGGCCTTCAGACACGATGGTGGCGGGGAAAGGCATCAGGCCGCCGGTTGGTGAATCCGAGTACGGATTGGACGTGGTGTAGTGGTGGAACATGTCGCCGGCGGCGGCGAGGTCCCTCTGATCGGCGGAAGCGGAGAAGAATGTGGCCATCCTCTTCAGAAGCAGGAGATCAGACCAGCTGATAGACCATTACAGCGATGGCGGGAGATAGTGATTGATTTTGTCATCGGATTGGTGTTATGGAAGCTGCAGAGATACTGTATTTGGCTTCAAAGTAGGATCTGGCTGCAAAAGAAAAAAAACAAAGATTTCAAACCATCAGAAATTCGGCTTGGCTGCATATAAGGAGATAAAAGAAAAGGATATTGAATTCGTCAGAAAACAAACATAGCGCGTCCAATAGGCATAACCGCAAACTCATCTATTTGGCCGAGCGAAGCTAAGTGAAGTAAATCAGGCTAAAAACGAAAGAGTGAATCCAACAGGCTTCGAGGCATCTATCTACCTATGATGATAAAGTTCAGACAACTGCACTGCCGAACACAGTTCCCGGGGCTTTCAAAGTACCTGCATATAGAAAGCAATCCAAGCCTTTCAGTCGTTTTGATGAAGGCAGCACCTAATTTGAGCAAAAGCAACAGTCCAAATTAGTGGCTATGGAAGGAAAGAAATCTCAAATTTATGCACACAGCCAGACATTTCAGAGAAATTCAGTCCGATTTCAAAGAACCTTAACTACTACTTCAGAAACAAGCCAAAGAAGAACCAACCTATTCAGCTGGTGCACCCACCACCAGCACAAGGAGCTAACAAGAAATTGAAAGCTCAACAAGCAACAAGTAGAAAGTACAAAGCAAAGAATTCATATGGCAGATGTTATTCGCAGACAAATTACGATGCAAAAAATACTTTAAAACTTGACAAGATAAGGCTATACCTCTGCAAGAAACTGAACTTGAGACCAATCAAGCAAGGGTTCTTGGCTATAACAGAAACCACCCAGCAAGGGGACAGGGCTGATCCTAAGGAAGAAGGAATCAGCAAGATGAGGGAAGATTGGAATAAGAAGAAGGGAGCTGTGTCTATTCTTTTTGTTATTTTTCCCTTTTGGTTCCCTCTCTAGGCTTGAGTTGTTCTAACCTCTCACTCCTCCTACCTTGAGCAATAATATACTCCTGCCACCAATAAGGGTTGCCTAACACTATCTCCCTAAAAATCCTAAAGAAACCCCACCACCATTTTTGTTTGTTTCCTCTCTCTTATTCCTCTCTATCTCTTTCCCTCCATCATTTTCTCACATAGGTTTCGACTCTCGTGGGTCGACTAAAATTGTTCGCACGCTGCTGCATGCTTGGGATTAGGAGATTGACGGCTGAGATTGAGTGCAAGAAATTGCAATTTCTTTCACTCAATTAATGCCCAATCTCAGCCGTCGACGATAAGCCCGTTCGGCATTCGCCTACCTGAACATCTTATCCAATGGTTCGTGTCCTAGTATCAACTCCGGTGCTCACCTGATCACCCTTTTTTGGTGAGTCTCAGAGCTTCTGGCATTTTGTTTTTCCATATATATTAGTAAAATCCATGTCCAAAGGTCCCATCGATACAATCCATACAAGAAATGTAAATGTTTTTCCCCGTAAGCGATCAGATATAGGCATCTGTGGATCAGCTTAGTTTTCTCCACTAAGTACACAAGGAAAACAAAAGCCATTTAATTTCTTAATTTTTACGCTTCTTGGAAATACTGATGTGATTTCACTTTCAGTAGTGCCCATTCAGCAGAAGAACCCAGCTAGTTGCCTAGTTCACTTGCCGGACAGAAAGGTATTTGATCACTTGCTTGGTGTGTTTTTACCCGAAAAAGTCCCCCAAGTTGCCATTTTCAGGTGATTCACTCGCAAGGTCTTGATTGCTGGGAGGCCAATCGCTAGAGTAGGTGATGGCATCTGTTAAGCTGTATTAGTCTCGTAACCACCAGTTGGTGGACCTAAACCCTCTTTGCCTTCTGAACCTCCCAATCTCTCCCAACTGATCATGCATCATCAGATGCTCCTGAGCAAGTGCACAGGGAGGCGACGCTGACGTCTCACAGGAAGAAGTGCAGCAACAGAAATGTACCACCAGATGTGCAGCGTTGCACGCCCAAATCTCCTTTTTTTTTTCGTTTCATTTCTGGTTAAAAGTGCAGAGGGTGCCCCTAACACCACATAACTAATGCCCACCTTTATTTCAGTTTGGTGGCAGCACTTGCTTTTGAAATTGGGCATGTGGTAGTGATGTGCAAGGACAAGTGCCTCATTGGTCCCCTCCTATCATGAATTTGACCGGCCAACATCTCCCATTCATCTGCTCTAGGTAGCCTCACTGACGTGTGGGCCAACCTCGACGAGACGAGATTCGGCGAAAATTCAGTGAATCAATAGGAGCGTATTTGGTTGCCAATGCATATTATTGTTATCCCTCAGCCAAAAAATTTAAAGGATACGTAGTGTGCTTCTCAAGATTGTGACTGTTCATAGTTTTCAGCGAATGTGCCGCATCCAAGCATAGGAAAAATCCGAAATTTTTCTTTTTAGTAATATATCGGTTGCTTCGTGTGATTTATGACAACCTATAAGAAAAATAATATGTGGGTGTCATTGTCAGGCTTCAATGGTCAAGAAGCATAGGTCACATCAAAATTTATTTATTTATCATTACAATATCTGATTGCATCATCTAGAAGTCTAGTTACTGCAGACCGGAGTATAAGACTAAACTGACCTCAGTCAGTCAGAAATTAATTGAATGGTGACAGCGATCTTCATAGGTTTAGATGAACATCTTCCGGCGATTTCAAGCTCGAGAAACATTATCTTTGAATTTACAAATTGGGTTAGCATTTTTCAACTATGAGCTTACAGCCCCCCGGATTTTTTTTAAAAAAACAAGATGTAAGGTTAGCAGATAAGCATTAATTTAGTTCAGACTGATCGATTCTTGCTGAAACAATTAAGATGTAAGGTTAGCAGTGCGCCACTTGGTTTCAAAAGAATTTGTGGTGCACTAGCAATGAACACTGGAGAAATGTGAAGCTTTTTTTTTAAAACTAAAGCAGGAGCACTGCTATTCATTTAAGAAGGGAAAGCATAAGGTCCAGGTTACAATATAGGTGATATTACATAAAAGATTTAACACTCTCTCAACCCTAGCATAGCGATACACGAGGAAACAAATAGAACTCTAGCCCAACTCTGGGTTGCCACACGCCCGTCGTCGTAGGTTGATGTCATCTTGTATTAAACTGAAAACTTGTTCCGGCCTCAAAGTCTTGCCCTCGAAACCCGTCTATTGCGCTCCTGCCATGCCGTGTACAGAGAAGGGCCGCTGTTGATCTTCTTTGTTTTGTTGAAAGAGGCTTCAGGGTCCTTGTCCACCAATCTTCCACATCTTCTTCTTCAGCTCCCGGGACAGTGATGAAGTTCCCCGCCCAATTGCTGATTAAGAGCCAGACTTGTCTTGCAAAATGTGAAGCTCACATCACTTATTTAAGACACGTACGCTGCCATGCCATGCCATATCAAGTTTCGTTATGGACATCGATCCCATCAGACCGGGTCACACTACACCTACAGCTAACCGATATGTCGGTTCCTGACACGAAGAAACTTCGGCCCGGTTGCGGCGCATCTCGTTCAGATGACGCGGATCCTGTGCCACCCGACGCCATTGTCGGATCCTGACGTGTCGCTCCTCAGAAACTACCCCAGCAAATTGTCTGTCTCGCTCGCTAGTAGGCTTAGCTTTTTCGCGATCGTCCCCTCGCTTTGTCCTCACCGCTTATCCTAATCGAGGTGACCTCAACTCTGCCAGATCGCCACTGGAACCGGGTGACCGACCGGGGCTCGCCTGGCCGTGTCGCCTGGCGATTCGCCGGTCACCAGGCCAATAGAAGTTTCTGATAATTCGGGAGGAGGAGACGGGGACGCTGTTGGGTAACAGGGGAGAAACTCCCGGGTGCTTTCAGTCCCGGGACTGTGGAGGAGCAGTTCGCTGAAGAGGCGCTGTCTGGGATCATTGACGACGAGCGCGCGCGAGACCAAATCGCAGCAGGCGTGGAAGCGTTGCATTCGGACGAAAAGCTTGGATGGGGAGCGAGGAGATGTGCGTGGGACACACCAACAAGTGGCGGCTTCACAAGAGAGGCGGACGCCGAGCAGGACAAGGCTTGGTGTTTTCTTCGGCGAGCGAGTGAGCGAGCTGTGCAGGGATTTGGTCGGCAGCTTCGCTCAACAGTGACGTTGAAGAGATCGTCGGAGTCGGAGGGGATAACAATGCGCACACGCGTCTCCCAGAACGTGACTTAGTTCATATCAAATGGAATTCACTGAAAACGAGAAGAAAATCACAACAGCAGCAAGCATGAACTGGTGCTTAATTTTATGCCAAAAAAAGGAAAGTGGTTTCTTGTGGTGTTTAGTGGCGACCAGAGGAGGAGGAGGAGGAAAAATAAGGGTTGGGTAGCGTTGCGAGATGGTGCTCTACCAAACGAGGACAAAGAAGGATTTTCTTGTCAAGTCACGTGAAACGCGCAGGGTTGAGAATGCCATCAGCTTGATGGGGCAGGCCCATTCATTACCTAACCCCGTCTGAATTGTCTGTCATCACCTCCTTTTCCGGACGCAATTTTTTCCTGAGTCGTCCTGACTTGTTTCTTCGGGCAGCTCGGAGTTGGAAGATGCCACGAATAACCATCCTCCATCAGCTGCCAATGATTGCACTCATGCGTGTGCCTCAGCGACCCTGATGATCGAACTGAAGCCTATCTCCTTCAGGTAAACATTGACCGTGGCACAGCAGTTGGTGCCCGCGCAAAGCACGGAGCCGCTGATGCCGTGCAGTGATCCCAATCCATCCCTTGAATCTCAATAGACGTAAAACTTCTTCAGGGTCCCAGTCTTGTTTGCACAGCCAGGTTTTTGAGCAAGGGCTCATGCAGACAGTCAGTGTGTGACGAGTAGGGGCTGCAAATTAAGAGTGAGAGTGCAAATTGCGAGTGAATATCTTTGGATGATGTCACGTTCTGTTAGCTTGGATACGGGACTTGCGCTCCAGATCATGCGACACTAGGAGGCAACGCATGGGCAGAAAAAAGCGGCAGCGGCGATGCAGATCGACGGTAGCTCTCCATCGCTGCCGGTGACGGCGGGCGAACGTAGACAGCCGAGCCGGAGCTGCTGAGCCGGCCGGCGGCGATGGGAAACCAAACGAAAACTATAGTATCTCCGGGCGTCTTTATACCGGCATCTCGCTCGGCTTTCCCTTTGCCCTGTCTTTCCTGCGCGCGCGCTTTCTATCAGGATTAGCATATATCGCTGGCGCTTTAGACAAAAGCGTCGGCACCCGACGGGGGCCGGGGGGCACGCATCGGGGGCTTTGCGATGCCGCGGCGCGGAGGATCCCCTGGCCCCCAGGCCCCAGCGCACGTCGATCGCCAAGTACCCCCGACTGGCTAGTGACTCCTCAAAGTACAGGCGCCGCCACTGAGTCCAGCCAGCCTCCAGGATCTGCAACAGTTGCGCAAAGCGTGGTGGATAGGAATAGGATAGGGTTCCGGGCGCGCGGGGGCCCGCCGCCGCCAATAATTGTGGAGCTAGCGCAGCGCGATCGGGGCCGCCGCGCTTTGCGAGCACGGGAGACGGGAGCGCGAGAGCATCGGAGGGGCAAGGCAAGAACAGAAGGGACGGACAGCCCATGTGTGCGGGGGATCCAGACGTGGAGGTGATGTTTTAAGGGCGGTGTGTGTGGTGTACTTGCAGATGCCGGTGCGCGCACGGTCCGCATGGGGGTGCGGAGGCCGGAGGAGATGGCCGTGCACGCGCCGGCGGGGCCCTCGTCCGGCGCGCGGATGCCGGAGGACGGGGGCGGAGTGGGCGCCACGCCGCCACGGACGGCCGCGGTCAGGATGCCGCGGCGCGGCGTGAGCGTGACCTGGCCTCACGGGCACAGTGCGCCAGCCACCACAGCACAATTGGATGCGGTTTGTTTGGTTCTGCGTGCGCTTCGTGGTGGGCTCCGTCCTGATATTAGATAGGTGGGCCGGCCTGCCATTGGATCCTGGGCTGTGGGATGAGAGAAACGGTCGGCCGAATGGGACGACGACGGGCCGCAAGGGGACCATAAAATGGGCCCCTGTAGGCGATTTTATGTGGGTAACTGTTGCAGATCCTTCCTTATAGCTGCGTTCCGGTCCGTGGGTTGCTTCCTATACAGAGGCGGCCACCCTCCTCTGTCTGAGTGAGCTGAGGCGGCGGCCGTAGGATTCGGCCCGTTGGCCGCAGGTTTCACTAGGTGCCACCGGAAGACACGGGGGTAGCACTCACCAGTCAGCACTGGAGCGGGCGGCGCGCGGCGGTGAAGCCTCGGCGCCCGCGGACGGTAGAAATGGAACCTGCACTGGCGGCCGTCGCAACCCGCAAGGCACGGGCGCCGCAGCCCGGCCTCGGTCTGCCAGCACTCCGCGGTGCACCGCCCGCACGCGGGGGAGAAAGGCAAGACCCGTCGCGATGACCCCTGCCAAGGTAAAGGCTTCTGCTGCTCCCAAACACTGCGCGCGTTAGATGACAACAACAATGGCAATGCACTGTCCACCCCGTCCATCATGCGTGGGCGTGGCCGCTTCGTTAGGATCGAAAGAATCTAACCAACCAAAGCACTTGGTCGGAACTGAACAGGCCACGTCCATGAAAATCCTCGAGAATGGTAACGCGGTCTGAGTCTGACAGACTGACACCATGACGGATTGACGGCGGCCCCCCAAAACGCACAGGAAGCAGGTAGGGCCGTAGGGGCACACGAAAAAAGCATCAAAAGCCAAAAGGCCACACATGCTCACACCTCGAGGAAAAAGACTCGGGTTATAAAATGCGCGCCTTGCCGCTTTGCTGCCGCGGTAGGATTTGATTCCCCGTCCGGAGACGAGACGGCGGCGGCGGGGGGCGGCATGGGCGGCGGCAACCGCGAGCCGCGAGCGCATCAGCCATCCAGCCCAGCAGGTGCAGCGACGGGACGGGGAGCACATCGTCAAAAAGGACGCTCGTTTTATTATTGCGATCGCACTGCGCTGCAGATCTGAAGCAGGAGGACGGACACCGCCCAGCCTTCTGTCAGCACGTTTGTCGCGTCAGTCACCCCTTGCTTTATTTAACCTCACCTGTTTACCTTACCATGCTACCAGTGAATTCACGTGCATGCTTACTACCTGCTGTTCTGCTAGTATAATTCAATTTTACCACCTCACTCTTTCGTTTCGTTCTCCTAGTCCATGATTATGCCTGGTCGCTTCAGTTAGTGATGTCTACTGCCTACTCCATGACGCTGCAAATTCAGCATTACCTTGGTCGTGGTTTGGGTCATTGCTGCCGCATGTTGATTCTGTCATTCACCATGATCATTTGTGCCGTGCACCGGGAACGCACTACAAAATCATCACTAACCTGCATTCTTGCCCTTCTTCTCAATGGCTTCTGAGACCATTAGGTCTCTGGAAGAGGGAACATGTTCCATGCCTCATTGCCTGTGCCCTCCCTTGAGGATAATGTATCTTCGGCACTGGTCCCTGGCCCTTCTGAGCAGATTTCTGCAAGAATGATGGCCTGAACCGACGAAAACGCATCCAACGCTGACCGACTGTATGAACGACACGCGTTCCTTTAGAAATGGGAGTATGAAAACAATCCCTCAGCCTTTGGTCCCCAAAAGAAAAGAATTCCCACGCTTCAGCACACGTGTCATGTATTTTTTTAATCACAGGTGAAGATTAATAACCCCAAAAGAAATTCCACAGGCTTTTCCTTCAGAATAGACGCGCTACCAGATCTAAACTTCGGTTACAGACAGACAACACCAAGTTACCATCGGCATCTTCAGGCACACAGTCTCCTCATATTACCATTAATCAATCAAAAAGGTACAATGCACTCTTCACCCGCATCTTTCTCCGTTTCAAGAAAGGCGAGATAGCTCGCGGACTACTACTAAACAGGCAAAAGAATGTACCATCAATCTTTTGCGTTTACTCCCCTCTACACTCCATCCCCGGACCATCTTCAGTTACCAAGTGGCCGCTTTGAACAATTCATGGGGATGTAGTAGGGCCAATCCTAATCTGGAATCAGACCGACGAATGCTAAGTTCAAGACCTAATCATCCAACCACATATACTCGAAGTCGATACTTACAATTCAACTCTCCGCATTGGTTTTGGCCACCTTTTTGGCAATCGCCTTCAAATACATTGCTTGGAGAAGTAGGCTAAGCAGTGGGAGAACATACTGCCTCGACCGCCACCCTTTTCGTCACGTTCGGGCAGGGATCTCCTCCAAAGTTCTCGGGAGAGATAGCGACAACACACCTTTGTAGGCCAATGCATTTCTGTTCACATGAAACATAACATGGTGTTATGAAGCTAAATAACACAGCAAAGTTCATGGCCCAGTATTTTTTTACAGGGAGATAACTGAAATGGCCAAAACAATGAACCAACCTTCTCGAGAACAGTGTGAGAGTTAGCTGAATGGCAATCTCCTTGTTGGAAACTTCCACAAGTTCCCATAGGTGTCCCAAAGCTTGCAAATTTGATGGCAGAAATAGATTGCCCAGGCGCACATTTTAAGTGCACTTTGGCCCTGTGGTACTCGCGCTCACCATAGCTCTCAATCTGCCACTTCTTGATATTTGGATGATCCTCAGATACATCAGCACAGACACTTGAGACTGACCTCTTCACAAGAGCAATCTTCGATGAATCCCCACCAAGTTCCTCAAAAACAACCAGCAAATTTCTTGTGGGTTGCAGCCAGGATCTTGGCACATGATACCTGCAGGCACCAATTTGAAATGTTAAAGAGTGGAGTTGCAGCCACTAGCTAGCATCTCATGAACAAGCAGAACCATAATAGTCAAGAAAAGGTAAAAAAGGAGAACAAAACACTAGACAGTGCAGTATGAATTTCAATACTGGAAAAAAAATGGAAGTCAAGAGGTAGTAGTCCGAAAATTCAAATACTGTTACAAATGTTCTTACCAGCGTTGTGTGGGCTGACCGCAGCCTGCTTGACACTTAGGTGCCCGGAATGTCCCTGTGTAACTGCATCCTTTGCAGTCCCCATTTGCATATGCTGTCCAGTAACGTCCAATGCTTTGTCCATTTATCCAGATTTGGCCCTTGCCCATGCTACCCATGTCCAGAGCCAGTGGCTCATCCCCACTGGGAGTCTCGAAGTAAGCCTATGAATAGGAAATATATTAACAATGGGGGTGCAAATGTAGCCACAAGCAAATGGTGGTGTTGGCATTGCCATGTTTTCATACCCTATACCAGGCCAATGGCTGTTGGTTTTGAGCTAACAACGATCCTTGCATCCATTCAACTGAGCTTGAGCCTTGTACAGAGTTCAGGTTCATCTGTTCACCTTTCAGGCCAACCTAGCATGGAGAAAGGCAACTTTACTTTCTTTCTTAATAATCCATTCATTGACGAATGGTTTGTGATGTTAAACGTACCTGATAGGACCAAGTCTGCCAAGTAAGGTCTCGTGAACCTTCATCCAACCCATGAAGGACAACAGGACCAACAACACCAGTGTTCCATGTCTCATAATGCACTCCAACATTCTATATCAGGACGAAAAATCTGAATAGTCATATACTAGGTTATAAGCTGAATATATATAGATTCACACAGTAATGAGGGGACAGACCGGCAATCCACAAGCAACACTCAGTAGTGCAATTTTATTAGTACCCGCTCGAAGGTTAGCATTGCCATTATATTTAATTCTTCGATCTTCCCTGGTACCATAAGCAGAACCTACAACAGTAAAGAAAAATGATTTATTCACAAACTATGTTCCATGACACTAATGTTCCGAAACAGGCAAATTTCACAGTACATACCTTGAAGCTGTCCATTGATAAAGATATGCAAGGTGTGACCAGCAGATTGCACACTGAGAGACAGAGGCTTGGCACCTTGTAGAAAGTTTTCAGATGGGCTAATCTCAACACTGTAGACAATGATTAAAGCTTTTCAGATACAAAATACCCAGGCTTCCATAACCAAGAAATCCAAATAAATTCTTCAGAAGAAAAGGGACCTCATTTTAGATTATTACATTTGTACAAATTGATATCTGCGAGACATGGATACATCAGTACCTGGTGATGTACCACAGATAGTCACTGCTGTCTCTCGTGACATTAAGCTGCTCAAGCAAACCAGTTGTCGTGAGCAATGGAGCAGCTGCCAGAGAATCGACCTCCTCATCATACCTCTCCCACATCATTGAGGAGGCCCCATCTGCCCACATTTGCATTTGAGATGTCTGAACACCAACCTGCAGAAACAAACAATTTTGAGCAGAAAAGCCAGTTATCATACAGTTGTTGCAGAACAAAAGGGGAAGATGCAAGAAGCGGACATCATGCCATACTGAAACAAAAGCATAAATGAAACTTACCGTTGCACTGTTAAAAACTACATTCTTGCAGTCAGGAAGGATGCTGATTGACCAAGGTGGAAGGCTGTAATGCTCATTGTTGAACACCACTTTCGCATAGGAATTAGAATTGTAGTTTGCAAGGAAAGCGGCACAACCAGATGGAGATCGGAAGACATGGGCCTGAAGTATAGATGGTATATATCAGTGACATATCAACCCATCTATGATTTATGGTTCACTGTGGAGAAAGGACGACCAAGACATACCTCTTGCATGGTTCCAAGGGTAGTAATTGCTGGGTCAACAGAAACCAAAGCCTGCTCACATAACTTGACGGCTCTGTGGAGTTCTTTTAGATGACTGTGCTTTGGTTCTCTAACAAGTCCTGGGCATAACAAAGCAGAGTATGAGTACCAATAACCACACTTATACAAGATATATATATATATATATATATATATATATATATATATATATTCTACAAAATGCAGTTACAGGGTAAGTCTGGATTGGGACCAATATATTTAGAATATATAGATGCAATAATTTTTTTAAAAAAATAATATATCTGTACACTTTCTAGAGACAGAACTGGCAATGCACACATTCGCAAAAAATCTACCAAATTGCTTCCAAGTAAACTTACCATATTCATCAATTGGAGCATCATAATCATAACTTGTAGTGATGAAGGGACCCCCAGCAGTACGCCCAAAATTTGTTCCTCCATGATACTTCATTGACAAAAACCAATAAAACCACCAGCCATGAGTACCTCACAACAAGAAGCGTGAGATAAACTTCTTAAATAAATATAATGCACACAACTTTCTTTTTCATGATACCATGTAGTAATTGATAAATGAACCACCCTTTTGTACAAATCGAGCAACGGCAAATGCAAGGTCTTCAACCGGTCGCTGGCGGATGGTCCCACCAAATTCCGTGAACCTAAAATGTTGTGAACATTCTTTTTAGGGCAGATGTTGAAAATACTAATGCATATGACCACTGAGAATAAACAGCAACTAAATCTGGATGAATCAACGCCTAACTTCCAAAAAGGGAAAGGAAAAGACAAAAAACTTACCATCCACTCCAAGCTTCAGTCCACATCATAGGCTTGTAAGGCTTGTTAGGAGAAAATGCATCACAGTAGAAACCATTGCATGCGTTGATCTGTTGAAACAAGTCAAATTAAATTTCAAGATTTGGTTTTAAAGGACAGATAAGATAGATGCTACAGTATACATTCGTCTAAATCAAAAGGAGCTGCGTTGATTTGATTTGGCCCTCTAAATGCATACAGAATATGCATTAAGATTCCATCTCATTATTTACGAATTATGCGACTAATAAAATCTAGAACGCAAGGATTCGTAGACATCAGAACTCAGAAGTGACATTCTTTAGAACTGGGGATGAGCACCCTATGTTGATGATTAGGGGAACCACAACAATATCCTTTTTTTACAGGAATATATACTACTGCATAAAGTAAAGAAAGATAACAGCCAAGCACCTGGGCACATTATCAGAAGCACATGATGACCAGTTTACAAATTCAACTACCATTTGACCATAAGTAACATACAGTGCAAATAGAGTTATTGGCATAGGGAGGATTACTGTACCACTGGATCCGGTGCATCATCCTCCTTGCACATCACCCATGGCACACCAGTGCCCAATCCGACAGCCATCTTTGCAGCCCAATTGATATATGACTGACCTGCGGCACCAAACTCTTTGCCTTCCGGCCCATATTCATTTTCAATCTGCACAACGAAATAATAGTAGTCAACATTATGAACTACTGGGAACATATGCAAATCAAGATGAATCAACTAGAAATCACTATCCACAAAATGCTAATTTCAGACTCGTATCAAGGTGTAACAGCATAAACTAGCAGAGCGCTCAAATGTTAAATATGCTAATACCAATAGTCCAAAATCTCGAAGCATATTAGCATGTTGTAGAAGGTGCAGTTGCTTATCACCAAATGCAGTAACTCAACTATAAACCTATGCACCAAACTTTGGATAATGTGTATACACTTATACAGTTATACTCGCCTGAGAGAGGATAATAGGGCCACCTTGGGAAGCAAAGAGTTTTTCACTCTTCATCATTCCCACAATTTTCTCAGTGAAACCCTGCATTGCCGTCTGCAAAACAAAAGGCAGCATTACAACCATGAAAAAATAATAAGCATCTCCAACTAGATCCAGAATGTTGGTGACCTCACGGACCCACCTTGAAAGGTTCGTTATCTGTCCTGAAGCTGATGCCTGGTACATACTTCAACCAAACTGGGAAGCCACTAGGAAATTGCATCGCAACAGAAGTCAAGAAACAGGAGTGCTGCATGTACATACACATAAACTGGAGAACATAATACTCCATTTTACAGAGGTGTTTTCAAGAAATGGAGGGATACCCGAAATTCCACTCGCCACAAATATAGGGACCGATGCGGAGATGTACAAACAGCCCGGCCTTCTGGACAGTCTTTACGAACCTGACCAAATCGTACCTCTCTTCGAAATAGTACTGCGCAAAGCGAGAAAATACCATTGGAATCCGGTGTGACATGATAATGACAGCGGAATGGAAGAGCTGAAGAGGTGTTAAATTGCTTACATTTCCAGGAGTAGGCTCATGACCATTCCAAAAGACATAAGTCTGAATCACATCCAAGCCTCCATCTTTAGCCTTCTGAATCAGCTCTTCCCACATCTGATTAAGAAAGGCAAGAAGAGGCAATCACTATAGCACCAGTAGATTCCAAAGATAAGCCACAAAACCACCCAAAATAGTTGTTTTTGTCAAAAATTTCTAGCTACAACACCAGATTATCCCAATGCTGAGCAACAAATTAAGAACCGAGAAACATGGTTGCTGGGGAGAACAGAGAAATGGAAGACAGCACCCCGATAAAATCTCAAAATCCTTCCTTCTGTAACCCCATCCAAGAAACTGCCCGTGGAAGAAAGACCAGCAGCTAAATAGGAAAGCAGATTGCTTTTCAGAACATTGTATCAAGAAACCGCCGACCACAGCCATAACCCATCTAAAGAACCTCCCGGGGAAAGAGGAAAAAGGAAAAGATTTTGAGGAATGCAGTTACATCAGGGGTGCTCCTGGGGTAGTGTATGGATCCGGAGAAGAGAATCCGCCTCTGGCCGTCGATCAGCACCGCCTTCTTGTCGTACGTCACCGCGCATTCGACGGCGGCCGCCAGCACGGCCACCGCGACCGCGCAGCCCAGCAGGGCAGCCGGCCACCACCTCCCCATGGCTAGCCCCCCACTCCGAGAAGGTGGTCAAAGAAGAAGACCGCGCCGCACACACTGAGTGTGCGAGTGTGTGAGAGACCGTGGTCTTCACACACTGGTCTTCCCCTCCAGCACCACCTTCTCCTCCTCCTTCAGACCTCCCCTGTTTTTGCTGCTGCCTTTCTTGGATTCTAGGATTCTTTGGAGGTGGGCTCTTGGGAGGAGTGACAGTGGGGGGTAGCAGGTAGCTGCTCGTCTCCAGTGGAGCTTTTGGCTATCGTGTGCTATTATAATGGCTCCTCCGTCTGCTGCCCTCTGTCCGCGTAACAAGAGAGAGAGGGAAGGGGGAGCGGACAGCGGAGGACGGAAGAAAGAAAGAGGGTTTAGAAAAGTGGCTGTAGGCCTGTAGCAGGCTAGCCGCGGCCCGTGTGTGTACGGGTGCAGCCGGGCAGGGCACCGGAGAGTAGGGAGGGAAGCAAGAACACGACAAAGATGGGCAGCTCATCATGGTGCGGGGTGGCCACCATGGCCTCTCCTCCCTGCGACTGCGATCTAGAGATGGCCATCTGACAATGGGGGCTCGTCTCGTCCTTCCGTCGCAATTCGTCCCTACTCTGTTCAGAAAAGCCCCAGGGGCCCAGGCTCAAGCTCACTACTAGTCGAAACTGGTCAAAGCTGTAACAGTAGAAATTATAGAGGCCCGGCTTTCCTACTTTGTTTTGTTTGGTAGATTAGCACTGAAGACATTTTTTTATACATGATAATCCCTTCAAAACTAGTATACGTATCGGAAGGAATTGACATGAAAATTAGTGCACAGTTTTATTGCACTATTACCAAAACTGTAAGCTAGGTAATCGTGCCTCTTGAGTGTTACGGGGATGAAACTCCTCTCACACATATGATGAAACTCTCACATCAATCTCCTCATAAAGACCTTGTCAAATTAGTAAAATTGCTAATGTAGCATGAAATTTAATGTCAATGAAACTTTCACTAAGACTGACCTTATTACAATATTTTTCACTCAAATCCAAGTGTATTGGAAGAGATTTATTACTATATTTTTCACTCAAATCCAAGTGTATTGGAGGAGATTTGTGTTTTCCAAAAAAGCCCTAACCAAAGCCTCGTTATTAATTCATTTGGAAGTTAGAACCCAGTAGTATTTGTTTTCCTAGATGTGCCGCGTTGTCTTTGACAAAAAGAAATAAATGAGATTTGAATGTGGCATGAAAAGCTTTGGTGGTACCGTGGTAGTGGCCATAGAATTCTCCACCAGGAATGCATGGCTTGGCCGGACTATCAGCTAGTTTCCGTATACTCCTAGTTGGCACATTTGCACGTCAGGATGTCTGGATGTGGGTGGGTCTGCACGTGTAATGTAAAGGAGAAAAATGGGCGCAAATACATCCACGCCGCGTTAGTAGTGGTACACCTGTGTATGTTCAGGCTGTCGGCAAAGTGTTGGGCCAGTGCAAAGATACAGTGTATAGAAAAGCAGGAGAGGGAGCAAAAAAACACCAGCGAGCTTAAGAGCTAAGCTTTCCATATACGATGATGACCCCGTGCTCCTTCGACGATCAAGACCGCTTTTGATTTTAAATCTTCCCCCAAATGCGTGTCTTTTTCAGTTTTCTTCTCTAATGTGTAGTGCTTAGGCGGCCAAGGACACGAAAGAGGCCGGTCATCAAGATGTGCGTTGCCACCTGCAGTCTTCATCAGCGATGCCACCCCGGAAGTGCCCATTTCTGGCGACGCTGCTCTGTGCACGCTGATGTCAAAGACTGACGAGTTCGTTACCCACCTACCATGCCGAGACGGCTACACCAGTGCTACTACTAGTGACCCGAAACGGGTGGGTTCTTGGGGGAAGTCCCGAGAGGGAACGAGGTAGGTTTCGGTGAAACCATGGGTTCCATCCCGTGGTGTAACTGTAAACGGCCAGAGGCCATTCAATTCGCCCCGCAGGCACGGCATCTGCAACGCTCTCGGTTACAGGCTCACAGCACGTTGAGTTCAGAGAGTAGAGATGGGGAAATTTGGCTCCAGAGGCCTGCACGTTCTCGTCGTAATGTCGCCGGACGTCGGTGCAATTCATTCTTCTAGGAATCTACTAGACGGTGAAGTCTAGAGAGACTGGCACGCTGCAGAGAGTCGCCGTAGCGCACCGCCGTAGTATTGCGCAGCAACGTGTCAGCGTCGACGAGGACAGGACAACATTACGCTGGGCGAGGCACCACGTATCCCACCTACAAGAACAAGACTCTCAGCGTGTACTCCATCCATATCGGGAGCTTTCGTAAAGCTAGGTAGGCGATCGATCGATTTGAAGGGAAAAGGTGGCGATTCCTAGCTAGTGGGGAAAACGGTTGCGAGTTGAGGAGTGGAGCGGTGGAGGGACCAGCGGGGCATAGGCCATAGCATCCCGCAGTGCTCCGGCCATTCCCCGTGATCCAGACCAAGCGTGCGCCACCCGTGCCCGTCCCTGTCTCGTTCTGGTCTCCGCGCCGCGCCGCGACGCGCATGATCGGCGTGTGCGCGTCTCTGCTGCCGCTCTCCATCGCTCGGCGTGCCCTGCGAAAATTTCGTCATCACGCTCGGTCGCGCACGGCGGTGGGGATGACGCCTTTGTTCCCGTTCGGAGGCTCTCGGGAACGGAGACGAAGCCGCGACATGGACTATGGACATGGGACGCGTACGACTGCCCGCCCAACGTACATCTCGCGCTATCCGAGTGCAAAAGGACAGAATGCCTGAGATGGCGGATCTCATCGTCAGTATACTAGCTTGTGTATACTCCGTGCATACGCGCGGTATGTCAGGGGGCGCGGTCCATGCTCTGTGTATACGAGTACATTGAAGCGGCGCCTGGACCACGCTCCCAGCCTTTTCGCACGTCGTTCTCATCTTGTTTGGTGCTACGTCACTTTGTTGGACGGAAGGAAAGATGGAGAGATTGACACTGAGAAGCCTGAGAGGAGAGGATTAGCAAATCCAAAATCCAGCCGCATTCCCGATCCGTCAAGAGAGAAAACGGAAGGCTGTAGGCTGTAGCCACTTGGGATGAAGCTATCTCCTTATTGTTTTTTTTAACTTAATCTCCTTATTGTCAAACAAGAAAAACATCGTGGCATTGCGCAGTCCACACATCTCCTTCCCGACACGGCGACACCAGCTAGTGGCAGCCGGTAACAGCAGCCCTGTTGTGGGTATATTTACAGCCCCGGTACGGTAAGGTAAATAGTGACAGGCCACATAGGACGTCAGTCACAGTCACAGCGATCCGCGTTCCATGGCAGGCAGGTAGGTGATGGCCACATGGCCGTGCAGAGGTCGCGTCGCCCCCAGTAGTCAGTAGGCAGGTCAATCAGGCAGTTAGCCCCATTCCATGTGGGCCTCCCGTACTGGAGCCTGGAGGTGCTGCTACTATACTCACAGATCACAGTCACAGAGCAGCAGAGCGCTCGTATTCTACCGCGGATACAGCCGTATAAGTATCACGGCATTTCCCAGCCGTGGGAGCGAGAGGAAGAGAGCGGCCGAGCGCGGAGGCCTGGCAGCCGGACCACCTGACTACCTGAGGCTGAGGGCAAAGCATGTCCATGGGCACCGGGCTCGCGGGGCAGGCAAGCGACGCTGATGCCGCCGAAAGAGCGGCCAGCGCTTGCCAACCTGAGAAAAGCAGAGTCACGCAGCAGTATGCCAGTATCCCCCAGGTCTCGGCGCTCGGCACGGCGGGGGCGGCGCCAACTTCTCTTTTAGGTCGTCTTGCTGGCTGGGCCTGCGCTGAATCAGGCGGGAACGAGGGCTCGTTAAAAGCGTCGCCTTTTGTGCTTAGGATTTAGAGAGCCAAGGCAGCATCACGATGTCGCTCGCGCGTGCCATCCCATTCCTGCAATACCGAGTACCTACTACCGGATCCTTGTACGTATAATTGTATTCCATGTTTGCTCGAGAGCGTGTACGTGTGCAGCGCCGGCAGATCAACGAACACTGCGTGCTCTACGTGGGCTAGCACTGAAGATAAAATGATGGCGGTTGAGTTGCCTTCAACCCCACAGCAAAATCGATGCCATCCCTTCCCAACAAAATCGATGAGATTGTAAAAAATACTCAGAGGGCAGAGGGAAGCACCGTCATGCAAACTAGGGTTGATCGATGTATTAGTGTTGATTGAGGCGAGTAATAGCCTCTCATGTGGCATATGTAGGCACAAGATTACACCTTAACAATCTTGGAGAGCTGGTTAGGAGAGGAGAGATTTACAATAATTCTATCTACAACAACAGATATATCTCCCGACCTATCACAAGTCCAAGGTTGTTTAGATTACAAACTAACTCATGCCTAACATGTCATACACAAACACACATGTTAACAGAGATCACTGCGGAGACCATACATTTCTACCTCGCTCCACCACATCGTAGCTCGTAGCTCCTGATCAGACGATGCAGATGCTACGCCGGCCATTCATTCGTTAGAAAACGTCGTACTACGGGAGACGAGTCCTTTCGCCCAGAGTTGAACATGCACGGTGCACGGCGCTCCGCATGCGTGTGTGCGTGGGTTCACAATTCAGTGCGCCAGGGCATTTATCGGCGGGGCAGGTGACCGAATCGCTACGTCACCAATAGTCCAATGTAAACTCAATCTTTATCCGCGGCAAGTGAAGCGAGATGTTCAGTAGTGGGAAGCGCACCAGCTAGCTAGCACGATTGGCGGCGGGGAGCCCTAGCAGGGCACACGGCAGCTGCTGCCGCCTCGTACGCCACATGGATGGATTGGAAGGCAGGCAGATCCACCCGCTCGCTCGCTGCTCGCACTAGCCGCGTGCTGGTTGCAGGCCGCGCCGCTCCTAGTTTATTCATGGCGGTTGCGTCGGTGGCGGGCGGCGTCAACCTAACCCAAGCCACCGAGATGCTCCTACGGAGAGGAGAGAGGAGTAGGGTAGGAAGCAAGGGATTATTAACATAACATTGATTTCTCCTTCCTTGGATCTCTTGGTTCTTCTTTAAGCAACAGAGGCGCGGCGCGGGGGCGGACATTGATAGCCCGCGTCGGTTGCACTGTTCTTTAATTCTATTCGTGATCCGAGAGCCCTCGGCGTACGGAGTTACGGATCTGGATCTCGGAGGCGCTAGGCCGGGTTAGGGTTTACTACTGGGTTATTTCACATAGGTATGCAGGACTCCTTTTCCTTGCTCATACATACGTGCTGGATCGAGCTTCATGAAATTCAGCTCTTAGTTTAAGACATGGGATCTCATCTGATTAGTTATGTTCCGCAGTTTGCCACTAGACCTCTGGCCGTCAGCACAGATGGACCTCCGGATGACCCAATCAGTTGAATCAAAGCCTCTTTTGTTTCTTACGTGAGAACTAACACAAAGAAAGAAGCAGCAGTTCCATGGTCCAGTCTCGTACGTCGATTACATAGACTTGTTCCAAATCTAATTTTTATATCGACTATCTAATTGTTGTGACAACATAGACATTCTAAATGCAGAAGCACACCAGACATTTGAGCATCTCCTGCAACTCAGATGATGATTTGAGCTCTTTCACACCATAATGGCCATTTGGTCAAAGGAACAAGGAATCCGAGGAACAAGAACACAACCTTCGCCCAACATAACAAATTGTTCACCACGACAATCTCATTATCCTCTTCTGCAGGGGAACTAAAGATGGCTAAATGGGGGTCGCATGCCCCACTAATTTTAGATTCCGGTTGAATTTTGTTTTTATTTCAAGAACCTACAAACACCTATGTACTACCAATCACTCGCTCAAGTTCAGACCGGGAACAATAAGGTTCTATGATTCTTCCCAACGTCTCTCAACTCAATGATATTTGAAGAATGTAGTAGAGGTCCATTCCAGTGAGATCAGCTGCTCCAGCCTACCACCGTGAAACAAGGAATAGAACCTCGCCCCCCAAAAAAACAATACAGTGTCAATCTCCTTTTTTTTTTTCTCAGGGCCGGACCCAAAGATGGACCAATAGGGACACATGTCCCCCCTAATTCTAGATTCCAATCAATTTTGTCCTTACGGCCCATGTACTAGCAGGCCCACTCAACTTTTAGACCGAATTCGGTTCATGGATAGGTTCATTCACATGGGAGCTTCTAAGCTTCCCGCCCTAGGAATAAAAAAAACTCACATCATATCATTATCCTTCTTGAAACTCTATTAAATTTGAAATGTATTACAGTGAAGATATACGGAAATAGTGGAGATATATGAGTCGAGTTAATTAGCAAGTAAATCCAGCTTTACATCAGTCACAACTTACGGGCAACGTGTGCATTGGTATCAAGGGAAGGAGATGGAGATGGGGCTCCTGACGGTGTACGTGCCTGACACCCACCGGAGCGCGCCTTGCACCACCTTGCCACCGCCATTCCGCCTCGCCCACACGACCACCTTGAACCTCCGCTCCTGGTTTTCCTCGGAGAACTCCAACTCGCGTGGAACCACGCCGACGGTCACGTCGTCGTCAAACACGTCGACCGCCGCGTAGTACACCGACGGCACCTCCCCGACGTTCCTCACCGTGCGCTCGACCGTCACCGGCGTGCTCCGGTTCCACGCGTGCCGGAACGCGAGCGAGATCGACGGGTAATTCAGCATGCTCTCCGGGATCGCCGCGACGGCCGAGCAGTCGACGGGCCTACGCGCGATCACCGAGACGTTCTGGCTATTGTAGAGGCCGCAGAGGTAGCCGACGTAGTCGCTGGCGGCGATATCGTAGACGAGGCCGGGGTCCGCGGCCTTCTCCGGGTTGACATGGCCGGCACCGGTCGCGAACAAGTCCGCGGGCTCGCGTTGCTCGTCGAGGATCGGGTTGCCGGCACGGTCGGTGACGTCGGCGGTGGTCATGATCGCCGACTTGATCGCCGCCGGCGACCAGTCGGGGTGCTTGCTCTTGATGAACGCTGCGATGCCGCTGAGATGAGGCGCCGACATGGACGTGCCGGACTCGACGTTGAAGGTCGGTCCCGGGAGGGGAGACTCCGTCCGCGGACCTACCTGGAACGGCCACGCGGCGAGCACGTTCACGCCGGGGCCCGTGATGTCAGGCTTCAGGATGCCGGGGTTCTGGAGGCTAGGCCCGCGGGAGGAGAAGAAGGCGATCGACGGAGCAGGCGACGTGCCGAGTATTGTTCCCCCGGCGAGGATCTGCGCCGTGGGGTTCGCCGTGGAGCTGACGTAGGACTTGATGGCCGAGGCGGCGGCGTAGTCGACGTGCGACGCCGGGAGGACGTGCGCTGAAGCGAGCGTGCTGTAGCCTTGGGCGAATTTGTTCAGCAAGACCATGCCGGCGCCGCCGGCGCTCCGGACCACCGCGCCTTTCAAGATCCTCGAGATGTTGCGCCCCGGCCCGCTCCCAAACTCGCAGAGCACTATCTTGCCCGCGACGTCCAAGCCGTCGAGCGAGCCGTTGCCGCAGAGCTCGGCGTACGGCTTCCCGTTGGTGCCAGCGTAGACCAACGGGTGGGAGGTGGGGACCGAGACACGTGGCTGGTAGACCGACTCGCCGTCGAGGACGACGCCGTTACCCAGGCGGACCGTCGAGCGAATCGAGCGGTCCATCGTGCTCGCGGCGACGGTGAGCATCCATGGCGCCTCGTTCGTCACGGAGCTGGCGTTTGGGCCGGAGTTGCCAGCCGACATGGCTACGAAAACACCCTTCTCGATGGCGCCGAACGTCGCCATGGCGATGGCGTCACGGTAGAACGGCTTCGACACTCCACCAATGGACATGGAGATGATGTCGCAGCCGTCGCCCACGGCGGCGTCGACGCCGGCGAGTATGTCGGAGCTGAGGCAGTTCGTCTCGTTGCACACCTTGTACATGGAGACGTGCGCGCGGGGCGCCATCCCGGCGGCGACACCCGCGGCCTGACCGAGTGCCTGAGCGCCTGGCACGACGGCGCCCGCGGCCGTGCTCGCGGTGTGGGTGCCGTGCCCGGCGTCGTCGACCGGCTGCACCCGCAAGTCGTGGGACATGAAGGAGCGGGCGCCGATGAGCTTGTTATTGCACACGTGGCCTCCGGTGAAGTCGCAGCGCCCCTTCCACTTGCTCGGCGGCGGCGGCATGCCGTCGTCGCTGAAGGAGGGGTGTGTCGGGAAGACGCCGGTGTCGAGCATGCCGATGATGACCCCGGCGCCGCGCTCGGAGCCATGGTTGGCGATCTGGGCCTGGCGGGCGTCCAGCCCGAGGAAGAGCGGCGTGTGCGTCGTGTGCAGCTCGTACGTCTCTTCCGGGACGGCGCTCACGAAGCCGGCCGCCCCGGACAGCGCGGCGAGCTCCTCCGGCGTCAGCCGGGCAGCGAAGCCGTTGGCGACGTGGTGGTACGCGTGGACGAGGCGGCCGTCCTCGGGCAGGAACGACCTGTACCAGGCGTCCCTGTCGCCGGCGGAAGCGAGCGCCGCCTGGTTCTCCTTGGGCTGCACGTGGACGATGAACGTGGCGAGATCACCGCCGGCGACCTCGCCTACGGCCGCGAGGAGAAGGAATGGGATAAGCGAGAGCACGGAGAGCTTGGAGCCTCTCATTATTGCCGCTTAGCTAGCTGACCTTGCTTTGCGGTGATGCTGAGTCAGATTGCAGCTGCTTCCACTAATCTCCATTGATCAGATAGCTTGCTAGCAAGGTTGACTACGTCCACACACCACATGTATTAGAGTAGATAAATATACATACATGTTAGAATGCGTCATATAGACCAACTACCGATTACTCACTCTGCCCACAAAATGCTTGCTTACAATGTCAAACTTATTTAATAACATATTTTAAAGCACTTTGATATATGACAATTTTTAACAAATTTTAGCGATGCCGTAGCTGGGAGCTGTTGCCGTCGCAGGATGTAACTTGTAAGAAGGCTGCCACAGCAGACCGGTGTAGGCGAAAGTCTTCGAAAGGGCCTCCTTGGCTTATGGCGACGACCGACGACTTAGGGAGTGTTTGGCTCAGGGCATTAAATTTTAGTCCTGTCCCATTACAAGTTTAGATACTAATTAGAAGTATTAAACATAGTCTAATTACAAAACTAATTACACAGATGGAGACTAATTCGTGAGATGAATTTATTAAGTCTAATTAGTCCATGCTTTGATAATGTGGTGCTACAGTAACCATTTGCTAATGATGGATTAATTAGGCTTAATAGATTCGTCTTGCGAATTAGCCTAGGGTTCTGCAATTAGTTTTATAATTAGCTCATATTTAGTCCTCTTAATTAGCATCCGAACATCCGATGTGATAGGACTAAATTTTAGCCCCTGGTATTCAAACAACCCTTACCACCATTTTAGCCTGCGCATGATGGCATGATGAAACGACACCTCCCTCGTACTCTTCTGCCACCATTTCCCTATCGTGTCGCCCTTGTTGCCGAGGAGAGTGAGGGGCAGAATGGAGCCTCCCACCGCGGCCGCCGACAGGCGAACTCTGATGAGGCGGTCAGGTCGCCTTTTGTCTGCACCCACTCCTCAGCAAACGCCAATGGATGCCATCACCGTTGCCGGAGAAGTCATCCCGCCATCGCCGCTGGATGATCCGCGCCTAAACACTTGTATGAAAATTGAGTTGATTGTGCACCAATGTTTTGTCCAAGTTTTCCTTTATGTTTTGGGTCCACTTTCTCACGTGAAATTACTTTGTTGACGAATAGTTGTGCTGCAAAATCATCTTGAAACTTTGGAACAAACTTCCTTTAATCCTTTTATAACATTTCCACCAAAATTTCTCTTGGCAAATCTTTTTATAAACAATCATGGGAAATTAGGGAAAGTGTAACAACCCAAAATAGTTAATCATGTCATGGAACATACATGTGCATCATCTCTAGCATCATTGCATCTTTTGAGCCAAATTGCTTTACCATTGGACTTGAAATTAAATTAAAAACTTGCTTTTAGCATGTACCTTGTGAATGAACTTAGATTTCTACCATATAAAAGATAGCTTGATAAATTAGTACTTCTCCAAACATAAATTTAGGTAACTTCTCCTAGATTTTTAGTGACCATCTTGAGGCCAAACAGCTTACCTGAAAACCCCAAAATAATATTTCGGGAAGAATTTTCATTCCAAACCTGCAATAGCTATGATGCCAGCTATGTGCAAAATGGATCGCCCTTGATTTATACTATCTCCATGATTTATTTCATGATTTTTGGAGATCTCTAGGTGGTTCAATTTGAATTGCCATGTTTAATCAGTTCTGTGTGTTTCGTTTCAGCACTGAGCCTGTTCTTCCTAAATCCATCCAAAACTCTTAGAATAGCTATCATTGATGTTTTGTGCGTTGTTTTTGAAAAGCTTTGCGGAATTTCCGTAGGTTTTTGTGGAGTATCCGGAGATTTTTGCGGATTCTCCAAAGTTTTCTCTTTTCTGGGAGAGTTGCCGAAACTGTGCAACTTTTTCTGGAGTTTCCCGTAGTTAACTTTTTCTGGAGTTTTCCGGAACTAAAATTGTTCGGAATTTCCGCACCGATCGATTTTTCCTTCAAATCCTCCTAACGCCGTTCCTTCATCATGTGCTATCCGTTTTCTAGCCCATGTGCCCATTTTCCGTCGCTTGCATACCCGGACGCCGTCACCAGGCTGTCCGCCCCTCCCACAATACCTCCCATGCTTCCCCCTCTGGTTCTCTCTCTCCCTTACTCGTTCTTTTCCAAGAGCACCTGCCGCTCCACCTCCTTTGCTCGCCAGCACTGTCACTAGAGCAGGAGCTGGCCAGCGAGGTCTTGACTAGGCTAGGGACGAGCTCCCCCTCATCCACGTCGACTTCCCCTTTGCAAGAATCAAGCTGCAGGAAGCTGTTCTTCATTTTCTTATTCCTCAACTCCGGTGAAGCAAGTCCAAGCCCGATCTCCTCCATCGCTGCTCTACTCCAACTTTTGGCTCTCTGAATCGTCCTTCCCCATCCTTGGTGAGGTTCCCCTATGGTTTCCCCATCCTCTCTCCTTCATTGGAAGCTCCTCCATTTCCCCGTAAAAGCTTATCTCCATTGATGTTGCATGTCGTCCAAACCTACGTGCTTGTCATTTCTATGACCTAAAACTGAATCCCCATCACCTAAGGAAGCTCTAGGATCAAATCCCATTGCAATCGGTAGCCGGAATCAATGCCATTTTTGGGAACTTGACGAGTTATTTACGGTTCTACCATTCTAAGTAAAACGTGAATATATCATTGTTTTGTGTAGGATTTAAGTGTTATACCTTGTAGTAGATGCTTTGAATTGATTTACTAATATGATACAAATAGTTTACTTTCTTTTCCATGCATCTCATATATCTTTTGCATCTTTCATGCATTTATTAATTATGCATTATTGCATTCATGTAGAGATCGAAATGCCGGAGCAAGTTGTGGGTGAGCCCAAGCCGGAGCCTGTCATTGACGACGCTTCCTTTGAACCCCAAGGCAGGCACCTAAGCATTCCTTTAACCCTATTTTGGATCAATGATGTATATGTGTCTTGTATGTGCATGAGTTAATATTTATGTATATCTTGCTTAGCTCCTACTTGATGCATTATCCATCCTTGATTTGGAACCACTCTTTCTAGGCAAGTATGTTTGTTTAGGTGTCACGAATTTAATTTGCTTATCCATGCTTAGTTTTGGTAGAAGTCGAGAGCTGGCAAGGTCATCACCGCTCGCGAGTTATAGGATGCTTGATTAAATAATACTTGGTTAGCTAGGAATGGATTAAAATTGAGCAATTATAAATGATGAATCGAACTTGAGCAAGAATGGTAGGGTCATGTTGAGATTGGAGCTCACTTGGCTTAGCTTGCTTGAGTTGGTTAAGGTCTGGTCGTTATCGCTTTGATACTTGAGCATTGTTCTGTACAAACCATATGCTTAATATGGGCATGGCAAGCCAAGTAGCATAAGTCACACCTTGCCTTGACCAGATTCGGTGCAGGTGGGATGAGGTGTGATCGGCCTTGTCCAGTGCACCTATCCATTTTGACCGTTTGTTCGTAGCCGGGTGTGGGTATGTGAACGGTCGGGGGCATGAATCAACACTTATCCTCGGCTGAGGTTATGGTTGTTGGTCTTGCGTCTCGTGTGGGAAAATTTGTACACCCCTGCAGGGTTATGACCTATTGGTAAAAAGTTGTATACCCCTGCAAGGTTATGATCTATTGCAATAGCCGCGCTCCCGGTTAATGAGCACTTGTGACAGCCCTAGTAATTAAGCAACTAAATTAGGGAATCATCGAAGTGATTAAGAAACTAAATCTAAGAATCAACAAAGGAATTAAGGAATAAGTGAGAGCTAACTCTAAGATGCTAAGAGTTAAGAACCCAAAAACATCTTAGATTTTTGGCTAGATGTTAAAAACTTCTCCTATTGAGAATAACTTTTGAGGCTGATAAAAACCAACTTCACATAAGAACTTAATTTTGGCCAATATAAAAGTGGTAGAACTTTTCAAGTTGAACACCTTCCACTCACAGCACTTCTTTTGATTTTGAGCAGAGGATGTTCCCAAATCGAGTAGACGATCGGCCAAATTTCAAATCCGAGTCCAAAATAGCTTTGACCGACGTTCCACCAAAGATCCTACCATCCTATCCCCAACTTTATCGAGCTTTTCCTTGTTGATCTTTATAAAAGTCATAGCACATACCTTGTTCCCGAACCTTCACTTTTGGAAATTAAACCGCGTAATTTGAACTTGGTGTGAGAATGCGCGTTAAACCCGACACCTTCATCACGACACGCATCATGAGCACCATCATGCATAATTAAGCATCATAAACATCTTTTTGTGCATAGTTGGCTGTCATAAGCATCATTTGTGCATAAATGAATGTTTTGGCCATGCATTTTTAAGTGCCCAGAAATTCATCTTTTATTGATGAAAAATCAAATTTGTGAATGAACCCCAATTTCTTCCATACAACTGTGCCCCCTAATATTTTTTTCAAATACTAGACACCATTTAGTGTTTCAAAATATTTTTACCAAATTTTTCAGAGATGTTCGATTGGGTTAAAAATTCATTGAAAATTCAATTTTAGCTCTTTTGTTTTGATTATTTTGTCCAAACCATAAAATATTTTGAGCTGATTCTTGTTGCATTAGATTTTTTATGATTTTATCTTTCCAACGAGTATTTTTGAAGAATTTTTGGACACCGATAGCTAGATCGTTTAAGGGGTCAAAGTTGGCACATTTTATTTCTTCGTGGGCCCACGCGTCAGCACTTCTTCTCCTTCCTCACGTCACCGTACGAACGCCGTTGGCCTGGAGGGGCTGCTCCACCTGGCCGGCGCCCATGGGTACTCCCCTTCCCTCCAATCCTTGCACCCGGGGGTAAGTCACCACGCCATCCTCCTCCTATATAAAGCCCCCAACCCTCCCCTCCTCCCATCCTCCATGAGCAGTGCCCCAACCTCCAAATCCCCATTCTTGGCTGACCAAATTCATCGCCATTGTTGAGTCTCCGATCGATTCCTTGCATCTAGAGCATCCTCTCGACGTCGCGCTTTCGTTTTGCTACTTCTCGGCCGTCCTCCCTCGCTGGGCGACTCTCTCCACGGCGAGCCCCCATTTGCCCTCACCTGTTGCCGTGAAAACTCTTGGGCCCCTTCTGCACCGCTAGTTCCTCATCGCTGCGCTGCGGGTAAGAAACCCCCTGGCCTCCCTGCTCGACCCCGCTGCTCCCCAAGCCGTGGCTCGCCTTTCCCCCGCCGACCCCCAGGGCCATGGACGGCAAGTTTGAACCATGTGCCTATTTCTGTACTTTTGTGCGTGGGAGATCTGTGTGGGGAAGAAGAAGAAAGTGTAGGGGGTTATGGGAAAGTTTTCAGGCACTTTTGCGCAATTAACCCGTAGATCCAGGGGCTAGATTGCAATATTATCTCGGTTTTCTTTATTTTCTAGATCTAAAAAGGCTGCAAATTTAGAAATTCATAGTAAATTGTATAAAACTCGTAAAATAGCAAATGGAGATGTTTTGGAATCCTTGTGAGAATAACTATGCAGCAGTTATATAATATGATATATGTTAGTAGAAAGTTTCTGATGTTTTTATTTATCCTTAGAAAGTGCTTTTAAAAATCCTTTTAAGTTGGTTGGATGCATATTTTGAGTTATAGAAGTCCAAAGATTGTTATTCCAGTTGTGTTAGTCTTTTGATGACACTCTCTAGCTAAGAAAAATATTAAACATGCTAGTGGTGTGCTATTTTTATCATGTTTTGATTTAATAGGCAATTTTAGCTTGTTTTGCTTGTCATTTTTATATCTAAAGTTGTGGTGATCAAATTTCTGTGAAATGTTTATGGTAGGCTGTAAATGATGCTCTTGTACTTTGGTAAAAATTTCATATTTATTGGTGCATGTATGACTGAGTTGTTGATTTAACTTGTTTAATGCTTGTTATGTGATTTATAAATATTAGGAGTGTCTAAAAATAGAAACTATGGTTCCACTACCTTTTGTATGTGGTTGTTCTACCATAATAACATATTATATGGCTTTGTATTTATAGAAAATGATGGTCTTTAGAATTATCTTGCTTTTACATGTTTTCCTGCATTAGCAATTTGTCTTTTTTGTAGCAATTAAATTATACAACTTGAGCATGTAATTTTTGTACAGTAGCCATGTTTTGATAGCATATACCACTCATAAAAATCTCAGCCCCAAACTAGTTGTTCTAATATGGCACTAAAAATAATATATATACATGTCATTCTATTGAAGTTAATAACAAATAGGCATATTCCTAAGCCATGAGATGCTACTTTAATTACACCAACCTTGTGAAATGTTGTTGAGCTATATGGATGTTGTTTGAGCCCTTGAATGATATGTATGAAATCTCTGTTGAGAGAAACACGTGAAAACCAACATTATGCTACCTTCTGAAATTGGCTGCATGTGTACTTTTGTGGTGCCATGTTTTCATAATGCAAATGATGTTTTCTGTAAATGTGGTAAATACAAAAGTTGTAGGTAACTTCATAATATATCTTGTGTTAAAGTTTCGTGACCATACGCGTGATGGTTTAGGAGCTATAGGTTTTACAAGTTCATTGTCAGGTTTTGCGTGCTCTATGTATAGGTCTGAATGATTGTGTTGTTTGACTTAGATAAGCTTTGAATCATATCTTGGAGATAATATAACAAGTGTAGGGTTTTGCATGATATTTCCAAATTATTAAAGATCACCCCTTTTGGTTGTCTAAATCTCCAGTTATGAGCTTGTGAAGTGGAATGACAGAATTTGTCCTAATCTGGACAGAGATGTCTTCTTTGTGATGTTTGACCTGGTTAAGTTCGGATTTAGCTTGTGGTGTTTATAACAAAGTTGTGCATAGTTTTTTAAGATTTCTAAAAAGTTTAGAACCCCTTGTTGTGAAAACTAGAACTCAATTTATTGCTGTCTAAAGTTGCATATTAGATTCAACACATATTTTGGATAAAATTGTTGCTTTGTGTGTTTAAGGCTAAATAACTATTGAATCACCTAAAGATGATAAGAATAAAGTTGTATATAACTTAATAAGATTTGTATAAAGTTAAGGATCATGCTTGTTGGATGATTAGAACTCCACTTATACATTTCTGAAGTTCATGTTAGTTTTCTATCCTTATCGGTATAGACCTGAGATATTGGCATATTTGATCATGTTAAGCTATGAATTAGCTTTTGGAATGAATAATAAAGTTTTAGATAATTTTATTAACTTTACATAAAGTCTAGGGTCGCCTTTGTTGGATGCTTATATCTCTAGTTATAGCTAAAACAAGTGACTACTGTACTGCTGTCTAGATTCCGTGTATGTGCTTAAGTTATTAGCTTTAACTTGATGTTGCCTTGTGTGCTGGCTAGTTATCTCATATCACTATTAGAGTTAACTTGATCTACCTGAGGATCTTATAAATGTGTTATAATGTTAGTCAAGTACTTAACTAATAAATGGTCATGTATGCATATTGCTGCAAAGTAACCTTGCTGCATAGCTTGCTAGAACCTTAGTGATGTTGGTGTGTGACTTGCTTGTGTATGAGTGGTTTAAAAATAAATGTAATATACTTTTATCACCTGCACTTATGAATGCCATGTTGATAAGCACCATCACCCTAGTTCTTGTATGATGCTATGCTTAATTAGCTCTTGATTGTTAATTGCTTGCAATAGCTTGACTTGAGTTAACTAGTGTGCCATGCTTGTTAGGCTTACTATCTCTATGGTAGACTTGAGTGATAGTTAAATAACTTTATCTCTAAGTGCTTATGTCTTGTGGTGTAACCTTGTGCTTGTCCTGGATGCTTTTGTGTAATGCATCTCATTTTACTGTTCTTCGTATTCATGCTCTTGCATCTTGCATCTCATCTAGATATGCTAGATAAACCACGTGAAGGACGTGATGATGGAACCGAACCCGAGGATGGTATATGGTGGACCTATCCCGAAGATGGAAGGACTAAGCAAGTGCCGAGATGGGAGATGCTCGCCAAGCGAGTGTCGTCTAACAAACACTAAACTAGTGTGGATTCCAGGCAAGCTCCAGAGCATATCCTGATTTTCTAAACTTTTGCAATGAATTATGTTTATTATGATTGTGCATTTAAGTTACTAGGCGTTGTCTGAAACCTTAGATGCATGAACTTAGTACCCTTTTGATCTGAACACTAGCATGCTAAGTCATGTAGATGCAATGCTTAATAGGACACGGTAAAAGTCGAGTGATTTCCTGTCACTCGCGAGTTATAGGAGTTGTTTGTTTACTTATGTTACAACCATAAGGACGACGGGTGGGGTAGGGTCTTGTGAACTGTTTTAGTGGTCGGTGGATTGCCCCATCTGTCTAAATGAAAATGGACTAAGGTCGAAACGTGTCGGCGTTCGTGATCAAGTGTTTGAAAGTACTAATCTCATACCTAGTATGGGATGGGGAAGCCTAGTACCTGATTGAACTGGGGCGTGGCTTATACTCCTGCTGTCCCTGGAACGAGGTTCCCATGGTGCATCATGTGGGTGCAAGTGCGGTCACAATACGGCAAGTGGTCGGAACTGTGGAGCATTGCATGCCAAGGGAAGTTTGGCCCTAACACGTGCCTGAGGATCGATGGGGATGGCTGACAAGTCAAGCGACTCTTCATGGTGCGCGGATGTCGTGGGATTAGATTCTCCATGCATGGTTAATAAATTCGAATCGATTCCTCTGCCCCTCACAGTTTGGGACTATTTGATCGCTATTCCGCACTGAGTAAAGATGGAACATGATGATGATGTAAATCTTGATGCTTGTATTTTAATTGTTTGGAAACTATGTTTTCTTAGCATAAGTTGCTAATTTAGATTGGTTAATGAGCTTAGAACCTGATCTAAAATATTGAAAGTAAGGACCAACTTTAGTCGCTTTTGGTAAAAACAAATCTACTGCCAAAAAGCCTTGCATGTCTAGGAGTCGGTAGAGTAGTTACCACCTGACGGGTAAGCCTTGTTGAGTATTAGTATACTCAGCCTTGCTTGTGGCTATCTTTTTCAAGTTTGCTGTTATTTTGGGTGCTAGTCTTACTTGGCCTACCCAGCTCCCTCCGGGTTGGACGGGCAAGTGGGATCCCCCCTTGGATGGCGAGGATAGGGGTCATTGATGTCATGATCGGCTTCGTCATGATATCATGTATCGACGTTTAGCTTCCGCATATTTTACTTCTTCGTTGTTTGAAACCTTGCAAATTTTGTTTGAATTTCGAAAACTCTGATGTAATAAGTTGTTGAACTATGTTAATGTGATGGGAATGTTGTAATCTCTGTAACCACTCACCTTCGTGTGAGCAATGCTTCTTGATCCTGAGTATGTGGTTTATCGGATGAAATCCGACGGACGACTAAGTTGACTTGTTAAGGTGCATGATCACGTGTTAGGCGACTTAAGTGCACTTTAGCTAGGTTAATTTAGACGGTTCCGCCACAGCACGCTCTTGTACTTTGACTTTAACGTAGAGTTATCGAATGGAGTTCATGAAAGATTGAGCTCATGTTCATGACCACCTTTACTTTTTACTTATTACAATTACTTGATGCTTGACTGTGAGATCATAGAACGCCATGTCTTTTGCTTATTATAACTTTATCAAATTTAGATACTTTTATGCAAATTAATTACCTATGTCATTCCTTACTACTTAACCAAATACATTCTCCTTGAGAGTCGGCCAAGTATATACCCATATTTTGGATAAGACCTGTTGAGTACCTTTTTGTACTAACGGTGCCGCCATTAAGTTGTTGCAGGTGATTTGCAGCCGGATATCGTCTTTGGGTACTTCTTCCCCGCGGACGGAGGTCCGAGGAAGAAGTAAATGGCCATGACTATGAGAATGGCACTATTGGCATATAGTGTCAACCTTCTTATTTTGTGTTGTATCGTATGAGCGCGATGAATTAACTTTCCACTGCAAAACTCTATGAACTTGTTATGAATGAGAACTTAAACTTCTTTAATGTGATGGACTATGTATAGTTATACTTATGTTGTGATGATGTTCAACTAGTTGTGCTTGTGAGGTGTGTTTAAATCCTGGACATTGCTCATGACACAGGATTAAGTTGATATGACTTAATTAAATGGGTTTAATTTGGAGGTTCCTCGCAGAAAGTTTATCTCAGATAACATTTGAGGACGGGGGATGTGCAGTGTTAATCGATGCCCATGCATCTTTCCACAAACAGCATCAGTCCACATGTCGCCGAATCATCCTCAAGCAACCGTGCTGCTAGCGTGCACTTTGTTTTCGTTCCCAGCTACGGCATGGGAATTGAAACGTTTAGCAATCTTTGTTTTTGTTTGGAAGGTGCAGGCTTGCATCCTATTTCGCCATACTTATTCCGGTCCTGAACTCTGAGAAACCAGACATGTGGTATTCGTCCGTAGTAAATTGATGTCTTTTTCTTGGACTCTCATCCGCCTGGACTAATGTTGTAAATTGACTTGCTGCTCCCCTTAATCCTCACTACTGACAGCTTGCTCGGGATGAATTGGCTGCTGATTGCAGATGGACAATGCGCCGCGCCACCGAGCCAAGCCTACTTTCCAACTCCCAAGTTCAAAGAATCGATTGAAGTGGCGCACTAATCTCATATTCACAACAGGTCAACAGGCGTGAACTGGTCCCTTGTAGCATAGCATAATCGACGCAATGAAACATATCAGACCCATTGGAGCTATAAGCTGTTGACGTGTATAACCCACCAAGAAGGAATACGTACTACGTAGCCTCAAAGATAAACGCTATTAGAACACTCTACGTCTACTGCAAGAAATCCAAGAATGGCCATGACAAGTAAAATACGTAGCAAATAAGATACGAGTGGAATTACTGGCCTCGATTGATTAGCTAGCCTATCCACGCGAGCGGCCCCGGAGCGAGTCCCAGAAGACGGGCCAGTTGCGGCGCGCCTCGTTCCAGCCGAGCAGGGAGCCCTCCCTGGCGGGGTCCCAGCTGGCCGACACGATGCCGTAGCTGACCCCGAGCAGCGCGGCGCCGAAGAAGACGAAGGAGACGCCGAAGGGGATCCACGTCGGCACGTCCACCTTCCGCACCGCCTTGAGGTAGTAGAACAACGGGAAGAAGCCCACGCCCAGCGCCAGCGGCGCGCCCACCGACACCCCCACGCGCCGCATCATCCGGTTCGTCACCACCTCCGGGATTGCCACGTCGCGCTCGTCGTCGTCGTCACCCTCGTCCTCGCCTTCGCCGTCGGCGTCTGCCTTCTGCGGCAGCTGCTTCCTGTTGCCCCGCCGCCGGCTCTTCCCCGGCCGGCCGAGGGTGATGATTTTGGGCTCCGCGGTGGCCGCGTCCTCCTCGCTCCGGTAGTTCTTGTTCCTGCGGGCTCGGAGCGGCCAAGCGCCGCGGCTCGGAGCGGCTGGGTGGGAGTGGGAGCGGAGCCCGAAGGCGATGGGAGTGGAGCTGCAGGTGAGGAGGGCGGCGTGGGCGCGCGGAGGGGAGAGCGGGAGCGGCAGCTCCATGGCGAGAGCCCCGTTTCGAGCCAAATCACTTGCTGCAGGGAGGGAGGGAGCATCTTATCTCTAACAGGCGAATGGGACAGCAGGCGCGTCAGTGCGAGGCATAGAGACCTCAGTTCCTCAAGGAACAAGAAGTGCCGTTCAATTCAGGCTTTCGAAACGGAAGGAAGTTTATGTTCAAATTTCTCGTCTTACGCAGAAGATGGCGAATCAAGCGTCAACCGACTTTAGACTTCATAAGATTATCAATGTTTTGTTTTCTGTTTGGAACTTAGTATCAGATTAGTTGCGTCTAAGGGTCTGTTTGGCAACAACGTGTTAAAGTTTAACACCCATCATATCGGATGTTTGGATGCTAATTATGAGTATTAAACATAGATTAATTACAAAACTAATTGCACAAATGGAGTATAATTCGCGAGACAAATCTATTAAACCTAATTAGTCCATATTTTGACAATGTGATGCTACAGTAACCGTTTGCTAATGATGGATTAATTAGGCTTAATAGATTCGTCTCGCGAATTAGCACATGGTTCTGCAATTAGTTTTATAATTAGCTCATGTTTAGTTCTTCTAATTAGCATCCGAACGTCCGATGTGACACTGTTAAAGTTTAACACCTCGTATCCAAACACCCAAACACCCCTAAGACCCTTAGTTTGTGTTATCATCTCGTACGAGTAACCACCAAAAGGCCTCATGACCTGTTGTTACATTCCAAATGAATGATCGCTGGGAGAACGGCGAAACATGAAAAACAGCAGCAGCTCTACTGTCAGAATCAGTCAGAGGCACCAACATGCAACAGTATTTGATGAGGATTTTGTTATTCATCGCCTATAACCATATCACAATCTCATGGGGTCACTATGTTGACTCATGCTTTACAGATTTCTCGGAACACAATACCTGCCCCAGAGTTAGTACCGTATTCCAAATGGTGTTTCTATTCCAAACATTTCTCAACGAGTGAATACAGCTCACACCACATCTTCATTCCATCTCCTCCCATTAGAAACCTTCCGACAGCAAAACAAAGGCTCCTATACCAGACTCCACATTGTAAGCACAAAATTCTATACATGGTTGGTGCATAATGAAGAGCTTTAGACAGATTCAGCTAGACTTGTTCGATGGCAGTGCGAATGCCCCCACCCACTTGATCGGCAGTGAAATCTTATTGGCAGATGGAAGGGTCAGAGGCTCAGTAACTATACCCAAGGTTAAAGGAAAATAAGAGACAAGGATAATCAGCTCTCTTTCTGCCCAAGTATGCTCAGATGACTGCTCATTAAGGGCTCGACAAAAGCTTACGGATCAATGCAACTGTTGAATACTCTATCCCCCCGCTCAAAACGAATTTGCTACTCTATTTCTAATCTTCACGACCACTGGGAAAAATCTATATATCTGAGGGCATGTTAACCACTGCACAGCTCCCCAGAAGCTGAAGCATAACTAACTCGCAGCCTCAAAGAAAAGCACTTGCGGTTGCAAATGACCCTTTTCACACATCACAAGAACATCACCCCAACTACCAATAACCTGCACAAACGACATACAAGGTCATACTAAGCAAGAGTAGAAAAAGCAGACGTGGATGTTCATTTTAGGTTATCTGGTTACCTTAACAGTCTGGTCATCATACATGACCCACCTTCCATCCTTGAAAGCGAAACAATGATAATGCTGGCCATAGTAACAAACCTGCAGGTGTCAAGAGCAATAAGATATACATCTGATACTGTTTGGATTGACAGATTTCTAAACAACAGATTCAGGTAAAGACTAGGTAGTCTAGTGAAAACTCATGCTATTTACTTAAAGATATAACAACCTTACTGTAAATCTGTAATTTGGAGAAAAGAGAACAAATCTATATCTATTTGATTATCCAGCTGATAGGTATAGAGCTACAAAACAGAAACAAAACTAAAATTTACACCAATTGTTTTTGGAACTTGAAGCGCCATGTTACTGAAGCAGTTGCCAACCAGAAGTAATAAACATGTCATCGCGATTATGAAGGGTAATAGTAGGACAATCACGTTGATGTTATGGGTTTTAGAACAGCTGAACGTAATTTGCTACTACACCTGCATCTAACTGCTACGCATAATATGCTGCTGTTGACAATCACGTTGTAGTCTAGTTGTCACTTTTCACCTTAAATATATTCAACCGGCTTTGCAAATACACACACACACAACTGCTTACATATCCTATCAGCGTACAGTTCAAAAAACAAACAAAAAGATGCCCTAGCGGGAGATAGCATCCTATTTCTCAAGCTGGAGTTATTTTGGTAGCTCCCCACCTCCCAGCATAATAAAAGGATTGCAGAAGAAAGCGAGCATATTTTTGCTCATACAAGTAATGCTCGACATGCATAACAGAACAATATAAATTACAAGTTCAAGAAAACAACTATTAACAAATGTACAAAACCATCCATATATTCAGAATGAGATAGAACAAAATAAAGGGTCTTCATGGCCATACCACTGACACCAGAGTGTGCTTGCTTCCTTGATCTATACCATGGAAGAAGATGCTAATGTCTATCTCAGTTGAAATACCAGCCAAAGTTGCAGATATGTCATCCACACTCTCTTTGTTGTTCTGCCATCCCAAAACTAAAATGAAAGTTCAAAAGGTAAGTAGAGGCATGCCAATAAATGATCTCACCAGACATAGAGCATGAAGTGTTCAAGTGCAGGCATAACATGCCAGAAGCAGGCAAGAATTGCAGTTGCGCATTTAAGGATGGTCAACTAAGAGAATACAGCAATCTATTAACAAAACATAAAACAATCCAAAGAGAATACTGCAAGGTCAAATATTTGCCAAACAACTGCTTGACTGGACATGGAACTCCAAAGTAAAAAATAATTGCAGCCTGAAACATCCCAAGAGCAAAATGCTTACCAACTGTAAAAACGTGCGGGCGACTAGAAAGAATATGGTGTTTATGATTCAATTTTCCACAGCCGCCAACATCTTGATCACAAGCTAGCTGGTCATTCATTTCGACAATCTTCAAAAGTTCATCAAATGAATAATCTGGACACATCATCTGAAGAAGAAGGAATAGCTAGGAATCAGTAACTATCCTGACTGCAACATATAAACCATAGATTACCCTTAGAGAAAAAAAGAGGGCACAATCAAAGCAAGAAAACTAACCTTTGCAGTTCGGAGCGAACTAGCATTGATATTGTGGAAAAATGAGGTATATTTGAGGCGCCTAGACTCAAATTTACAATTGTGACAGTTCATCCGTTCATATATGTCCATTCCAAAAAGATTATGTGCTATGCAAGAAATATTTGCACAATCCCATGATCCAACACAATTCTTCTCATGAGATTTACCATGAGAGACAGTACGAGAAGTGTACGACTTATGCAAACACTCAAAGATTACCCCCAGTACCTCAGATGCATCGTTCATTTGCCCCTGCGATGAGCATAAATTGATTAGGGTCAATGAACATGGAGATCGCAAGAATATAATGATAAAATGCTGAAGGATTGTGTGTAAAGCATTTGAACTATCAAGGGAGGACGCCATTTACCTCCTGAAAGAATTTGCTGTTCGGGTAGGATTTACTCAAAGCGATCCTCAATGAAGTAGGCGCAACTGCTTCTCCTTGACCCTTGGAAGCTTTGCTCAAGTCACTGAAGATATCATATAATGCACAGACAGCACAAGGATCTTCAACATGCTTGTGCAGTAATGATGTTTTAACGAACTCGTACCGAAAACGCCTTATATGCCATAATGACTGCATACAGAAGAACATTACTGTCAACAAGCACGGTTACTTGATCCTGAAGAAAAGCACATTACAAGTCTATGCTTACCTGAATAATCACATTCAAGAAACAATTGTATTCACCAGCAGCATTTTTAAGGCCAGCCCCACACACTTCTGCCCCATTTGAAGCACTTATTGTACCAGCAGGACAAGTATCATAACCTTAAATGATATAACTTAAGTGAGAATGATGGATATTGCAGAAGACGAAAATTATCACCATTAACATATGATACTAAGAGAACAATCATCGTAACATCACATCATCATTCCTATATAATGATCGCTCCGCATAAGAAAATAGCTATTTAAATCCATTTGCATCCTCAACTAGCATATCATCTCCAGCATAAGAAAATAGTTATTTAAATCCCTCTGCATCCTCAACTAGCATATCATCTTAAAGTACATAAAGTTGGTGAAGCAACACAACAATAAAATACATACTCTTCCAAGAACTACTCTAATCAAGCTTAGATCCTAATGTCGGAAACCTGAGGTAACTATATAAATACTGCGGATTAGTATTATAATCGTAAAATTATTCTTCAACAGGGCAACAGGACATTGATATGGAAACACACAGCATCAATAAGTTATTAGACCACTATGCATTTAACAACAGGAAAACATGTTTCATGCGCGCTATAAAAGCAGAATATTTGTAGATTGTATAAGTGTTGAATACAGATGTTCTTGTGAGCCTAAGATTTGAGCATATTCGTAGAGAATGGAAGCAGCAATGAAAAGAAAAGGTACCAAGGCTTTGGCGCACAGCTTCATTGAGATCTTCCTGAAACCTTTTATCAAAATCATCCTCAATGCAGACATCTTCTGATGGTATTCCATCACTGCCAACTGGATGTGAATACAGAAGTTTGGATAAAAAAGAAATTAAAATATATGCAGCATTAATTCCATTTATCTGATAATTTACAAGACATGATGTCAAGGAATTAGGACCTAAAGAAAAATTAGAACAAATATGTAAAAATGGCCATAGTATACAAGATACCTAGAGGTTGCTTTCGTCAAGTAACACAAATGCTTAAAGCAAGAACAAGAATACTACGGAACTAAAAGCAAAAATACAATACAATTGATGGTTTGATGTATTTCAATGATTTATAAGTTTTTAGCTCTATACTCAGGCATTCCAAGATGCATTAAACTTATTTGTTATCAATCTGATTGATTTCTATTATTCATGGAATGGGTTTGTATCATACGAAACCCAAAAAAACTTTTTTTTTACAATAAAAGGCAAGTCCAGAAGGAAACGGAACCAGGAATGTTGTGGTACTTGTAAAATTCGATACCATACAGGTTAGAAGGAACCACTGCATATTATTACTATACATGCCACTATATGCTAATTTAATGTGTCAAGCTTAGCAGAGTCTATAGGAAGCTTCAACCACTATATCCCGTACTGAAAAATAATAGTGCAAATAATTTTATATGGATAGAGTGATAGACTTAAGGATATACAAAAATAGCATGGATATACAAAAATAGCTACCTTTCTCAAAATTTGACTTCTCTGTTCCTGCAGCGTGCCCTTTATTAACAAACAGTCGATCATCTGAAGGCAACACATGCAGCTGATTCTGTTTTCCATCATGATAGTTGTGATTTGCATAGGGAGCTATTTTACTTCTACTGCTCCATCTAGGAGCTGCCGTACCAAATTGTGGACCACATGCCCTATCATCATCATAAACAGCACCAGGCACACCTGCAACAATAAACAGATATTAAATGTTAAATTG
>NC_028458.1:55390675-55422002 GCF_000263155.2 Setaria italica | reverse complement strand
TCAGCAACAAGTTGACTGCAAAAAATATTAGCATGTCAAAACAAGCATGCAACAAAAAAAAGGTCAATGAAAGGCATATTCCATTGCAGCTTCTTTTTAATCATGCTGCCTGATCTAAAGAACTTAGGCACTGATGACTGATGAAACAAGCATTCTGCAGTAAATTTCTAACAGAAGCACATAAAAGGTACATACAAACATCTCGGCATTAATTAGATAAAGATGGCCTCAAGCACAAGATAGACACTAAATGTGCAGCTTGCGTGAAGGCACACGGTACCAAGGCATTCACATGATGTCACGATAACCCAGAATCATATGATTTGTTATAGAGATAAACTTGCCAAAAAATATTAAACCGAAGTTTTAGCATTCATTTGATAGGGGGTGGGGGTTAATGTTGATGCAGCCAACAAAAAAGAAACACAGACTTCTATTAGTTTTTTATCCTGAATCCATTATCTGTGTACACATAACATTCCTACCCCTTTGATCACCTACATCTAGGGGGGCATATTCATTCATGAACAGAATCCTGTTTCCCACAACAATTATTAGCCATTGATCGTCGAAAGTGAATGGCTTGTATTAAATTTCTTATCAGGCTGACATTTATAACCACAATAACCAATTAATTGACCTCAGATGGAACCAAAATTACTGGGTAGGGCTAACATCTCGTTCAGGAAGTAAAATAAAAAGTATACCACATCAATTCCTTCCTACTGTGGCCAGATGATACATACCACGATATATGCACGAAAAGAAATAAAAAAAAATAGTATCAAACAAAGCAACCTTGTAATAACAAAACCAAACATCTTTCCTCAAGTAAATTCTATTGAAAAAAATCCAATTTTGCAAGAAAATATCATATGCTGAACAGGATGCAAGTTAGTAGAACTAAGTAACAACGGATACCCAAAACATTAAAGTGAGAATTCCAAACGCTTCCCTAAGGAAACATGTCAGGGCACCGTACCCAATTAAGGAGAAACTTGAATATATGTGCCCCTCAGAAAGAGCTCTTCTTTAGCAATCAAATTCATGAGAACAAAGGTACTACAAGAATCACTTACAACTTCTCTCTTGTTTCCTCATCAGCACTGTCTTGGCAAACAAGATACTGGTCACTCCAGCTTGAATCCTAGGGATCAATTAGGAGAATTATAGCAAGAAAAGAAATTTCCTTGTTGTAAACAAAAAGCCTATTGCACTTAAAATCAGAACCACCTTGGGGTCCTTGGATCTCCGAGAATCCTTCAACTTCTTCTTCTCTTTTGACTTCTCATGGTTGCTAGCATTCTTCTTAGCATCCAAGGCAAGTTCTGCCAGGAAGGCTTCCCTTGCAGCATCAGATCTCTCTCTGGCATCCTTGTCCACCAGCTCTTCCAGATGGGTCTACATATACATACCACAGCCACAATTAAGCAATGAAGAACCAAAAACCTAAGGCACTAAAAACAGAGTTTGTGGTGCTGCATACGAACTTGCAAGAACGATTTCATGAGGGGTATAAGAACCGTTCGATAATCAAGAGAAGAAGCAGGTCCAAGCTTATGCTCCAGTTGATGCATCACAGCTACATTTCGCATAATCTTAGCATCTATCTTGCTAAGCTGCAAACCAAAAAAAGGGTTAAAAAGCATATATTGTAAATGCATTTTGAAGATTTCAAGTAACTCCTGCAGCTAAAATCCACAAGAACTGACCTCCATTGTAATTTGTTCCTTCATCTTTGAAACAACCACATGTACCACTGAATCATTTGATTGCAAATCAGGCAGCCTCCAACCTTCTTCTTCTGTCCCATCATAATCACAAAGGCGTGGGGCCATGCTAGAAAAAGCCTCATCATAACCGAAGTGTGATGTGTGAACTTCCTTCAAAATAGATGAGACTACATCCAACTCAGATCTGCTCCTGTTGGTCATCACCTCAGCATTGAAGTCCAACAACTCCTCCTGCCGCTTCCTGAGGAGCTCCTCGTACCCTTGGTAGTGCCCCATCTCATCCCTATCGGCTTGCTCTTGAGCAAAGATGCTCTCTACAGAAATCAAGGCCTCCTCATTTCTCAGCTGTTCAAGCTTCCGTTCACATAAGTTCTGCAAGCTGTTGAACTCCCTCTCAAGTGCCCGAAGAAGGTCCACTCCCTGATTTGATCTTTCCTCGAGCATACGATTCCAACCCAATAGCTGCTCTCCAATTGAAGATCCAGCGTACAACCATGAAAGCAGTGCATCAGTATCAACATTCTCGGAGACAAACTTTCTACCAAAACTCTCTCCATCAATGATCAGTTCTGATGAATCAGAATTAAGTGTAACCTTCTCCAGTCCATCATGATTTTTTGGAAAAGTATCCCCATCACCTAGTCCTTCATCCTTCTCTAAGTGCCTATTGAGTCCAGAGGACTGCATTAAGTCCTGCAAGAATTTTACTACCTTCCTCAGTGATGATGCCTCTAGAAAGCAAATGCAATGTGGTGACTCATCCAACGAGTGATTGAGCAGCAGTGACTCAGACAGCATCCCCCTGAGCTCCTCCATAGCAAATTGTATCACCTTGTTCAGATTGCTCACTGAAAGATTCTTGTTCTTCACAAGGATTTGGAACAATGAATGGATCCTCTCTAAAATATTTGCCCTTTCAACATCATCCGAGAGTGGCCACTTACGGTAACCTTCCCTCATCACCACCGCAAAACCATCAGACTCCTCGTTGTGTGGTGAGACTGATGATTCTGACGTGTCCGATTTGTCTTTGTTACTCCAACTGTCCGATGACATCGAATCCTTGTCCCTATCCAGGCCAAGATTGTCGGCTTGCTCTTCCTCGAACAATTTCAGTGCTGCGGTAGCGTCCAATGGCCTCCAGTTCCAACCAATGAGCATTCGTGCCCAGCCAGCATCAATCTCATGCGGCACCATATCTTGTAGCTCAGGTGAGAGTATGCCAACATGCTCCCGGAGCACATGCAACCGGTGTGACTCTGCATCCGCAAACTGCTCCCGGCACCTGCCACATACCCAGAACTCCCACTTGCCACTCTTGGCGGCAAACCCTAGCACCTCATTAAGCACATCAGATGCCACACTGGCAGCATCTTTCTCCTTATGCATCATGGCAGCATAGTATGACTTGAGCTCAGAAATGCTAGTGTTTAAGAATGCAAGCCTTTGCTCCACTGGTATCGCGGCCCAGTAGGCACGCACCTGGTCCATGCGATCAGACGTGGATGAAACCGTGACTTTCCTAGAGCCGCCTCTTCTCCGGTCAGCACGATGCCCACCCACCGATGACTGAGACGATGAGGAGGGGGCATCATCTCCCTGTGACTGGGAAGAAGTGGGGGTGGCAGCCACAGCGCCGTTGCTCTGCTCTTTCTGCTGCTGCAGCAGCCTCATTGCAGCCAGGCGTACCTCGATCTCCTGGCGGCGCTCCTCGGGGGTCTTGGTGGCCTTCTTGATCTCGTTTGGGCGGCGCGGGGAGGGCAAGGTGGGGACAAGCCGGCCCTCCATGGGTTCCTCAGCAAGACGGCGCACTGGGATGAGGCGGAGCTTGTCGTCCCCCGCGCCGCCCAGGGTTTTGACCCAGGTGGAGATGGAGGCGAGGTTGGCCTTCTGGATCAGGTTGCGGAGCTCGGATTGGACCTGGTCGACGTCGGGGCCGGGCAGCCTGAGGGAGTGGGGCGCGGGGTCGGAGGGGGCCTCGATGCTGAGCCCGCGCTCGCACTCGGAGACGACCTCCTCGTAGCCGCGGGCGTCGGTGGCGGCGTCGAAGAGCAGCATGGCGTGGAAGTGGGCGAGCTCGACGGAGTCCGGCGCGAGCTCGACGGCGCGCTGGGCCGCCTGGAGCGCGGCCCGCTGGTGGCGCGCGCGGGCGGCGGGGTCGTCGAGGACGGAGGCGGCGCGGGCGTGGACGGTGCCGTGGGCGCGGAGGAGGAGCGGCGAGGCGCCCTCCCCGTGGCGGGCCACGGCGTCCTTCATGAGGCGCAGCGCCCGCGCGTGGCTCCCGCGCTGGAGGCACGCGAGCGCCTTGTCGACCTCGGCACGAACGGCGGCGTCGGCCCCGCCCCCGCCCCCGACCCCCGCCGCCGGCGGCCGGCGGGGGGCGTCGGGCGGAGGCGGAGTAGGGTTTGGTGCGGGGGTTCGCTTCTTTTTGCCCATCGGCGGAGCGGAATGAGATTTGGGGGGCGAACCGGCGGAATGCCCTATAAAAAAAACGCGGAGCCGCAGCCGGAGCGCAGTGCCCCTCCCACAGAACCACACCACACTCTCCATTCCTGCCAGTGGGCCCGGGTCTAGGTCTACCACCTAACACGAGCGTGCGCCTAGCCGATCCGATGCGAATCGCGAGACAGGTGCTGGTGCTGGTGCTGCTGATGGGGACTTCGGACCTCTCGCGCTCGGGTCAGCTGCAGCGTCGCGTGCGCTTTCTTTTCGCCGGTGATTTAATCAGGCCCCATGGGCCACGTTTCCTTTTTCTTTTGGGCCTTGGTTTCCCTTCACTATCAACTGATTCACTCACTTCTCAAAAAAAAAAAAGAACTGATTCACTCACTTCGCCGGTCACCACCAATGAATGATGGATGCCACGAGAGACATTTTGCGATGCATCAGGGCTGATCGCTGCCGAGTGTTGATCGAAGATTACATCGTCGTACTATACTAATCCTACTAAAATAACGTGATGGTTTTTTTAGAGTTTCGTATGTGGCAAAATTTACAAAGGGTTTATTGTAATTTGGATCAATAGCCTAACAATGTACTCCCTCCATCCCACGAAGAGTGTCCTTTTAGATTTGTTCTAAGTCTATTTTATCAAATTTATAGTGAAGAGCACATCGATACTTGTAACATCAAATAGATATCCTATGAAAATATATTTCATAAAAAATCCAATAAAACTTGTTAGACATCAATATATTTTTGTATAAATTTGGTCAAACATAAGATAATTTGACTTGGGATAAAATAAAAGGACACTCTTTACGGGACGGAGGGAGTAAGTAGTAGTATAGTAGAGAGAGATCTTCTCTTGGGATCCAGTAGCCAGAGACTTTTAATAAAAAAAAGAGTATCCAGAGACAATGGGTACAATTGAACATCACACATTCGACAATGAGCCGTCTCGACCTTACTATGAGATGCAACTAACACAATTGACCACTTCAATGTGTACATGGGTCACCGGTTGGATTGAGCACGCGTCAATTTTTGCATCTGTTACGTGTTTGCCCAAGGAAAATGTGCATCTTACGCATGATTATTAACTGCGCTACAAAGACAAAAAAAAATGAATTAGCATACGTGTGACCGGCATGCCGAATGCAAAAAATTACACTAGTTATTGTAATTCAGTCTACCTAGTGGGTAAAACCATGCCTGCAAGCTAAGAAACCATAAGGCGTGAAGGTCTTCTTCAACAATAAAAGTGTAACGCTATATTCAGTTGAAGTAACTTTCAGAGGATTATTAGTGCGCATGTGTCGTCCGTTTTCTTGACAAGCTCCTGATGTTATTTACTGGCCTTCAACCATTTTACCATACATTATGCAAGACATTTTCACATATACTCCCTCCGTCAAAAATTACTATTCATTTTAACTTTTCTAGATACGTCACTTTTACTATTGTTCTAGATATAAGTATATATCCAATTGCATATCAAAAGGTGTGTATCCAGAAAAGCCAAAACGAATAGTACTTTGGGACGGAGGGAGTAAAAGATAACTCAACACAATTACTTCATATTTATATTCAAGTGATATTTAAAATGGTACAGAGCAATTCAAGTTCAACCCCTTCTTATCTACACACATACACCGATACACGCACAACATTTACACTTATTGATAGCCTTAATTTCGGAGTGTATTTTTTCTCTTAATTAAGAAGAAAGTGTATTTGAAAAAGAAAAGGGGGAAGATACAATTAAGGAGCATGCAACCACAAATGGCGTGAGGATCACCACAAGTCTACAATTAGCATCCATGCTTCCTGGCCACCACAATTCTCCGCCACCCTCCAAACATCGCAACCTCCCCACGTCCTCCTCCACCACCACTCCCACACGGCCACACCCCTTCGCTCCGCCACCTCCGAGACTCCCCCGCGCAGGCCGGCGTCGGTGCGTGGTCGGAGAGATGGGGCAGCAGCGCACGCTGGTGTACAGCTTCGTGGCGCGGGGCGCCGCCGTGCTAGCGGACCACGCCGAGGTCTCCGGCAACTTCGCCTCCGTCGCCGCGCAGTGCCTGCAGAAGCTCCCCGCCAACAACAATCGCTTCACCTACAACTGCGACGGGCACACGTTCAACTACCACGTCCATGATGGATTCAGTAATGCAAACCGTTCTCATCACCATCGTTGCCTCTCTCTGTCTCTGCTTATATATCATTAGCATGTGATTCTCTGTCTTAATGAGGAATGTGTCCCATTTCTTTTTACCTTTTTGCTCGATGGCGATCATGAAATGCAGTAGGGAATTGAAGCATGTCTTTACACTGATATCTTGAGAAAGACATGAAGAAACCGAAATGCGATGTTGCATTTTGGAGAAAACTTCTTGTGGGGAAGAAAAAAATTGTGGCATTTTTAGTACAAAGATGTGCTTTGCTTGCGGTGTTTTATTTGATCGATGTAGGTAGCACAATAACAATGTTCCTTTATTTGTTTGAGGATGGGCTAATTATGATGATACTGATGGATGTGTACAAGTTAGGGTTAATTTTTTTTATTTCTTTACATTCTTATTTCATAATTTTTGTGAGCACATCTATGTTACAAATGCGCATGACTTGTGAGTTCTGACCATGAATATATCCTTTCATAGCAGTGAAGAATCAAATTGGACATGATCTTTCCATCTCTACTTCCACATAGTCTCTTTGATTTAATTTCTATCAATTTAGGTAGTAACAGAACAATACTAGAAAATGGTGTTGGCATCTAAGAAAGCTAGTGCTGCAAGCTTTTCATGTGGCAATCTATCTTGAATTTGCAGCATACTGCGTTGTTGCTACTGAAGCTGCTGGCCGGCAGCTTCCAATTGGCTTCATTGAGAGGGTTAAGGAAGATTTTTCCAAGAAATATAGTGGAGGGAAAGCCAGAAGTGCTACTGCCAACGGCCTCAAGCGAGAATATGGGTATGTGAATTCCTTGCATTTACCTCTCTAACTTTTTTACATAAAAGCTAAACTATTCACATGGTCAGTGTGATTAATACTAAAAGCAAGTCTTTGCTTCTAGGCCTAAACTTAAAGAGCACATGAGGTACTGTGACCAGCACCCTGAGGAGATTGACAAGCTTGCAAAAGTGAAGGCTCAGGTCACAGAGGTCAAGGGAGTAATGATGCAAAACATCGAAAAGGTGTATCTCGTTTTACTACACTGGTTACCGAGGAATCATCAGCATTTTTTTTACTTTTACTAACTTTATATTTGACACTTAAATGGCTCTATATTGGTCATCAGGTCCTAGATCGTGGTGAGAAAATTGAACTGCTCGTTGATAAAACAGAGGACCTACGGTCGCAGGTTCAGTATATACTTACTCTTGCACTTGCAATGTAATTCATTCACTTCATCCATCAGGCTATCACAAGATTCACCTCTTTCGCTTGTATAGGCACAAGACTTCAGGCAACAGGGGACAAAGATACGGCGAAAGATGTGGTGGGAGAATATGAAGATGAAGCTCATTGTTTTCGGCATTGTGGTTGCCCTGATCCTCCTCATTGTCTTGACAGTTTGCAAGGACTTCAATTGCTGGTGATGCAAAATTATAGAGCCCACCCCACTGGTTATTATTACTTAGCTTGCCTTCAGCTTGATGTTGTTCTTCCTGCAGATAAGAAGGAAACACAGGGAAGAAAAGGAAAACAACCACGTAGGGAGTGCATTACCATCACACCATAGGACCAGAATCCATATCCGCGGTGTGATGTTGACATTGATCACATTGTCCTTAGTTGTGTCTAGATCTTTGGGCTCAAAGTTATTACAGAGCTCTTTCTATTATTCTTAATAATTGTAATAGTAGTATATTGTTGTGAATTGTAAATCGGATATGGTATTCTCTGTGACTCAGTGCAGAGATTGCTCATGCAGTTGGCTTCCGAGTCGGTGACACTTAGTTGCCTTATTATGTTTTATAAGATATTTATTGGTAGGGACCATACATAGGTGAACCGCAAAGCGACTATATTCATAGTCAATTATTTCCCACCGTTAGTTAAGATCAAACTGACTTTGTTCCATCTTCTTTCTCTCATGATCTTCCAATGACATGCCGTTACCAACTTTTCTTGCTCCCCACCCCCAACCTCTTGTCTCTTTCTGTTGATGCCGTTGTATGTCACAATGTTGAGTTAGCGCCCGCGCACCGGCGCGCTCCGTTGCGCGCGACGGGAGGAGCGGGGGCCACTGGCCACGTGCTGCTGCTGCCGTCCGTTTTTTCTCTTTTTCTTTTTTTATTTTCAATTTGAAAATCTTTTTTTATTTTCAATTATTTTTTCAATGCAATTTGTACTGAGTAAATATTGTTATGCGTATAAATTATATGCATAAGTTGCTTGATAACATTTTCGTAAAAGTTACGAATAACGTTATGTGTATAAGTTGTATATATCATGAAACCGCGTTACACATTTTATCACATAAGCTGTTGTTAGGGAAAAGTTATACGTACAAATCATGTATATAAGTTATAAATGATAAAAATGAAAGTCGATGTTGTTGTTTTAAAAGTTGTACGTATAAGTTTTGTATGCTATCAAAGTTGTGCTAAAAACTTCTCTTGTAAAAAATTGTTAGTACAAAATTATACGTCAAAATTATTTTGTATAAGTTATAATATTCTAAAAATAGAAAGTTGCGGGATTTAAATTTTTCAAAAATGGAAAGTTCAGGGAAGGTGGGGGACTGTTGGGATTCGATGGCTGGAAGCCATCCCAGCGCACGCGCGCTGGTTAGACAGCCCCGTTGTATGTTGCCGAATACATGCCTCCAAACTCATTGTCACACTAAATGGTGCCGTATAGTCCCTACTTCTTTTCCTCCCACAACCACTCTGCCACCGCTGGCATTCCTGCTTCCTCGGGCATTCCTCTAAGGTGGGGAGCCTATGAATCCCACCATTAAACTACCCCTGCAAGTATTCTCGCTAGCAAATATTGACTAACTCAACTAATACAGTATTCCTCGCTGGCAAATATTGACTAACTCAACTAATGCCTTGAAAACGCAAATAAATATGGACAATGGTTGTATGACTTCAAAAAAGATGCCTCATTTACCCTCATGCCATGTCCAAGGTAAAAAAGAAAATGTTTTCCAGAATCTGCATCCATGCCGAATGGAGAACCTCTTAGAACATCTAGATTCCTTATAGTGAATGTTTCACCATTTGTCCATTTCTGATGTCCAGCAGAGATCGAATAATGGAGCATTTCTATGTATGGATCAACAAAACATGCACATACTACATGACTAAGACACGCACACACATACATGCGTGCAAAACATCTTCAGACGCAAGCACAGAGAGCAAACACTTCAAGTACACGCTTTACATTTCTACCTGATGCTATTGCACAAACTATCTCTTGAGTCCATCCAATGAATATAATCCTACGAGTTCATCCAAAAGCTTGAGCTGACGAGGACATGACTCGATCAATGATGGATGCATGGAGCTCTTGTCACTTCCTAAAGAGTAAAGATGCTGCTACTTTTAGATTCTAGCAAGCCATCTGCTCCATGAAGATAGGCGAGATCTCCTCGAAGACGGGAAGCCTCCTGTTGCTCTTCCGGTACGGTGCCACCCACTGCTTCACCGCCGCCACGTCCAGCAGCGCCAACATCTCGTCCTCGACCCAGTCATCGTCCTCGTCGCTCTCGCCCCCGCGCCGTCCGTCGTAGGCACCGCCGCCGCCGCCCGGCGACGTCTGCTCCATGATCCGGGCCAGCAGCTCCCCCACCTTCCTCACGATCTTGCCGTCTTGCTGGTCGCGCGCCTGGTACCTCCCCGCGAGCACGTCGGCGAGGACCACCTCGGCGTCGGCGAGCCGCGACTGCTCGATGAGGCAGAGCGCGAGGTTGCACGCCTTGTTGGCGTCCGGATCGATCATCTGCGCCTTCCTGTACACCACCTCCGCCGCCATGAAGTTCCGCTGCTGCATGTACGCCCACGCGAGGTTGCCCTGTGTCGTGCACGGCCATGGCCATGGCCGGCCAAGCTCGCGTCAGATCTCAAAAATATATACATATATGTACATTCCATGTAAAAGGCATCGTCGATGCCGGGCCTGAAAGCGAAGAATGAAAGCTTCTTACCAGGACGCGCGAGGTTTCTTGCCTGACGGAGACGAGGATCTTGCGGCCGTGGGAGCGGGCGCGCTTGGTGGCCTTGCCGTGGAACGCCTCGCCGAGGTAGATCTTGCGGAGCTTGTTCTTGAGCAGCTCGATCTCCTCCTTGGTGCGGCCGCTGGCCTTGTAGAGGTCGAGGAGGATGTTGTCGAGGGAGTCCTGCGACTGCCTGGGGCAGAGATGCCGCAGCGACTTGACGGCGTCGATGGCCTCGGTCAGGTACCCGCGCTGCTTCATCACCACGGCCATGTCCTTGAGCGCGCTGTCCACCTTGTCACCCGTGTTGATCGCCTTCCAGAACCACGCGATCGACGCGTCCAGGTCCTTCTCCACCAGCTTCAGTTTCATCGGCAAAAGTGCTCGTGTCAGTCAAATTTTGACGTTAGTTTCGAGCTGAGTGTTCGTATGTGCTTTATTTTCAGTTGGTATGTACTCCATCCCATCACATTGCCTTGCTTATGTGTATGCCGTTGTGTTGGAGGCATGTCGGCTATATATCTCAAAACAAGAGTGTTAATCCCACCATTTTGCTTTCAAGGAAACCTTGTTGATTTCGCTAATTAGCTAGGTTATACAAAGTCATAGAGTGCCTAGCTAATATAGATAGATAAGTAATGCTACGCCATAGTCGTCCGGAGGCATCGGACGCTCCCATGCCCAGGCCTACCTTTCCTATTGCTTATTCTCATCCACGCATTTCTGGCTCCCACCAACAATGCATTGTTATCCCCTTTCTCTACCTCATTCGTTCCATTCGCATCTCTCTCTCCAACGCTGCCTCTCCAGCAACACCGTCGGGCTACATACCGCCGCCAGTCCCTCGGCCACGCATGCTCAGCAGCGGAGCAGCCCCCCCACCCTCACAAATTTTCTCTCACGGAGAAGAAGGAGCATGAGGTGCTTTGCGAGTTGAGCAGCATCGACCGCCGGTGAGCGAGGGCGAGAGCGTGCTTCCGAGGTTGCATCTCCTCGCTGATCTTCGCGATGAAGACAACCGAATCTCCTTCTAGCCCGAGCAGGATAGTGTGAATGCATCACATAACCGCAGATCTCGGCCAATGGGTGGAGGTCGGCATCCTTGGTGGTGGCGACATCCGTGTTGGAGGAAGTCCCTAATATGTTCATTAATAAGCTTGTCGTGTTCATGTTGATTCAGGTGCAAAAAATTATTGCAAGAGCTCTTCTTATATGTTGGTCTCCCGAGATGTTGCAATAGGTCTTCCGAGATGTTTCAGTGGATATTTCATTTTGTTTCAAGACCTTCTTATCTGTTGGAATACCTTACAATTTAAGATATTGCAGCATTTGTTTTTTTGATGTTGCGGGATTTTGATTCAAGATGTTGCATTTTTAAGTTTTTTATTAGAGTTGTTGCAGTAATTTTTGGATGCTACAAATAGTGTTTTTTGGTGTTGCAATAAACGATTTCCCATGTTGCTTAAAAATTTGAGGTGTTACAATATATGATTTCTCATTGATGTTGCAACAGTAAAACCGAGATGTTGTTTTATGAAGTTTTTTATGCTGCAGTCTGATCTGAGTTGTTTCATCTCTTTTCTCTTTTCTGATTTTCGTTTTCTTCATCTCTCATCTCGTACCACCGGGTGCTCTCGCAACCGGCGCTGCTTTTGCTCAGCCCCTCCACCTAGTATAGATGCCCATCCACTCATCATATGCGATATACAAATACTTATTTGTAAAATATGTTGTGTCATGCTTAGTTGTTGCATACAACAGGTTGCGTGTTGCAGCGGAAATTTTCTCATTCAACCATCCGACACCGGGCACTAGCAGTTCCGTAGATAGAATTTTGATCTAAAAAAATATTTTGTATAAATAATATTGTAAATCGTTAAATAAACCTCTTGATGCACTATCTGATTAAAAAAAGTCCAATTAAAACATAGACCAACCAAGCTTCGGCAACTATCCGATAATAAACTATTCTCAAAAATTCTTGCATCTCACAAATCCAACCTTTATCACATGAGCTACTTATCCTTCAATTCATAGATCCCTAGAGACGACCACGCCAGCGAAGGAGTAAGGACCATGCTTGCATTTCTAATTGGATTGCCACAATATCCTCTAAACCTCAAGAAGAGCATGCAGATCGATGGACGATGCTCTTACCTGGAAGTGCTTGGCCCTCGCGTACGGCCCGTCGCCGGCCGGAATCTTGTGCGCGACGTGCGGCGCCGCGGTCGTCGTCGTCGACGGGCTCGCCGGCAGAGCCATGGCGACCAGCTGATGCTGATGATCCATGCCTCGATCTGCCTCCTCCTCCTCCAGAGGTAGCTGCACGCAGTAGCTAGCTAATGATTGGCTCAGGCTTCCCACCCTCTCGCTTGCTGCCGTACGGTCAGACACGATGGCGATAGGCGGAGGAGCCGTCCCTGTTTATAACCAGCCGCGACGGCAGCGGATCATGAACCTGCCCGCGGCCGCGCACGTGGACGGGGACCCGTCCAGGTTCACTCCTCACCGGGCGCAGTGGTCGGCTCGGGGCCTGCATAGCGGGGCAAGTTCATCGCGGCGTGTCCAGTAGCTGGTCGCGCCTGATAAGAACCCCCTTCGCGTGACGTAAAGTACGTGGCACTGGAGCGATCCATCCACATGAGGGAGGAGATCCGGCCGGAGCTAGCGCGGGGGCCCGCGGCGCCGGTGTCGTGTGGGACGGCCCGTCGCGTTTCTCCGTGCGTTTACTGTGGCCACGCTCATCCAACTCGCTGTTGTTATTGGGTACACGAAAAGCTTGCACAGTTTTGGTACATAGCTACTTCATTCATCTTAAATTGTAAGGTATTTTAATTTTTCTAGATGCGCGGTATTTGCTATGTATCTAGATATAATGCAGTCTAGATGCATAGTAAAAGAAATGAACCTAAAAAAATAAAATGACCTGCAATTTGACGAAGGGATACGCATATTTGCCTCGTCTTTCGATCTTATCTAGTAACTGCAATGACGTGGTTTCAACATGGGACTGCAAAGAAACTATATGATGAGTTTATCTCCGGAGTCTGAAGGCTGAAGTACTTACATAGAGGGCCATGCTTCTTCTACCACTAAAGAATGGACGACAATCCAATCATCAAAACTCTCGTTTTGGTTAAACTGTTGTAAAATCGACAGTCTCCTTTCATTGCATTTTCACGTCGAGTCTGTATGTTCAATCCAGTTCATGCAAAAGCTTAAACCTAGATTTGGAACACATTTGGTTCAGGTTTTCAACTGAAACATCTGATGCATACGGACTCTAGCAAGGCTGTGTCGATCAACTGCGGCGCTTTAATAAGCTGTCTTAGTAACTTGAGACATCGGAGGAGCTTTGGTTGGTGCCGCCGTCATGCCTGCTGGATTCTCTTGAGTTTCTGATGGGAGTCCCTTCCACTTTCAGGTTTCAATAGCGCATGTTCACAGTTTCCAGTCCATGTACAAAAAACCAACTTGTATGACAGATGCATTTTCAGGCCGTACGGCAGTGCTGTGCAACATTGGGATCGCAGCAACATTGTAGGAAATATAGTGCGATTACAAGAATGTAATCAGAAATCGAGTATGACAATGGAGCCGCAAATTCGAGTACTCCAAACTTTCTTAGAAATGGCTTTCTAGATAATTATTTCAATCGGATGAAACTATTAACTATCATGAAAATCCACAGGAATGCAACAGGCTGAAACTGGATTACTGATAAACTATCAAAAATGCACTCTTAAATACAGGAAAGGTGTCCCAGGGAAAACTTAACACTCATGTCAAAATCCCACAGAATTGAAGCAATGGTACAAGCACCATTGACCATTATACTAAAATCCGGGAGAAGCTGGGAACAGCACTACAGTTCCAGCAATGGAAAGCGCCCTTATCTTTTTTTCCCCTTTCCATTGACATACAGAAACCAGGAGAGGGTTAGGCACATCCAACCCTTGATAATCTAGTAGTTTTGATTGCCCCGCCCACGGCCACCACCCATTCGTCCACGGCCTCGCACATAGCCCCTGCCGCCTGGGCCACCTGCACCTCTGCCACCACGGTCATATCCAGGACCTGTGTATAATTGAGCGCCACAAGTGGTTGTATAAGATGCCAAAGGAACAGAAAGGGATGACCTCGCAAACTCTATTAATCTAAAAGGACAAGCACCAATAAGATACTAAAAATTAAAGCTTGTACCTTTAAAGCTAATGCAGATGCAGCAATCAAAATAAAAAACACACAACATGATGCAATTCTACATTTTTAAAGAACCATCTTGCTACAGTATAGTTACCAACCTAAGTTATTGCTTGGCAAATGACTGCAGTGCACATTATCAGGGACCAAGAAAGAGGTGAATGGCAACTTGGTCCACATGATGGTCTATCTACCAAGGAAATAAAAGAAAACTAACATACACTTGACTGCTTACAAAGTTTACTTGATATACCCTTAAAAGTCATTATCAGAAGGACAAGTGGACATCACAGAGGTCAACTGAAGAAAAAAATTTATAGAGCACAGATTACTGAGACTGTACATACCACCATAGCCCCAATTGCCCCGCCCTCGGCCACCACCGCCTCCTCTGCTCCGGTTGTAGTTCCAGCCACCACCATTTTCTGATGACAAAAATATTATCATGCATGGCTGTGTATAGAATCAAAAAGATGAAACACAGGAAAAGTACATATGAACTGAAGCAATCTGATGGTACTGAATTCCTGGCATAGTGGTTATCTCAATGATGTCAACAAATTGAACAATAAGGTAAACAAACACATCATGTCAGTACTTACCGTATCCTCCATATCCACCTTGGTTGTAACCGTAACCCCCATAACCACCTTGGTTGTGGCCATATCCTCCCTGGTTGCCATATCCACCTTGATGTCCATATCCTCCTGGGTGTCCATATCCGCCATAACCTCCTTGGTTATCGTACTCATATCCACCATAGCCTCCACCATACCCACCCCTGCCACCCCAGCCCCTTCCTCGTCCCCGGCCTCTACCTCGGCCGCGTCCATATGAATCTTCAATACATTATAAACATGTTAGCAATTATAATGACAAAATGGAAACTAATTTCCTGGCAGTTTGTTCACCTGTTTGACCTTGATTTTGTCTTGGCTGGTGCTGTTGATATTGCTGAGGTTGCTGGTATCTTTGTGGCTTAACTTGTTCAGAATGCAGAGGAGCTTGATACCTGCAAATTAGCAACAACATTACTTTGAAATACACTAAACATTGCTGTGCTCATAGAAACAATCTAGTTCTGGGAAAGGAAGCGAGACAAACGAAATACCCAGGTGAATTCTTGTTAAGCTCCTTAGGCGATAAGGAAATTGAGATCATTGAAACATGACGAGTCATCTCCAATCTGCAACAATACAACATAAATAAGAAACAAAAGAGAGATCCAACAATTTACCAACAGAGAAAATGGTTTTGTGAAACTTAACGGTACAAGGCCTTCCTCAATGGGCTCCCATACATCAGTAATACTGACAGAACTGATTATTGCATCTTGATGCAACCCAGGAATCCTCTTCTGCAGTTTAGTAGAGATACAAGTCAAACCAAACACTAAGGAAGATGTTGACTAGAACTAGACAGCAAATGACAATTGGGAAACCAACCTTTATGATCTCTGCAATAGCCACTGTCTTGCTTATAGCCTGGCCCATAGCCTTCAGCACAATTTCTTTAACCCGTTTTTCCTGCTTTAAAGAGCCTATGAGATTCATAGTATGCATATATTGAGTGCCCAATAGAAGAAATTGGCATGGTACATCATAGGAATATGGATGATACTGTATATTTAATTTTATTTATGCACGGGGGCATGCTCACTCCTAAATTTGAGGTTGCAATCTCATGTCTTCATAAAAATCACAAAGGGAATTCACATGGGCTACAACAGCTTCTAACTGTCTCAGGGCATGACGTTCAATAACTAGCCTAGGTGGCAGTGTTACAGCAAAACTGGATTGACAAGAGGAAAGCAAAGTGCGAGGGAAACCAGCTTTATGTGGCCATGAAGAATATTTCCTATTTTGATTTGGATATCATATCCTTTCATTAGCAAACAGTTGGCCATGGCGTTGTGGGAGCACAACTCCCTGATGATTGTTTTTGCAATGAACAGTTCAGACAAAGAAGAATGTCAACCTTGAACGCAATTCTGCGCAGCATGAAGTCAGGCTGAATGAAATACGCAACAAGCACACAGTTCAATTACAATAGTTTAATAAACACCAGACCCTTAAGAGGCACATTTACTGTTAGACTGCAATGGACACTCCGCGCCAACAGTTGCCAGTTGCACTCCAGACAGAGCACACGCAATCAATTGTCGACACCCAACCTACAATGTGTATTCCGTAACCACCACACTATGCACCAATTAAACAAGAACACGCGTAGGCTGCGTAGCAGCAACAGGACATATCACAAAAACCTTCCAAATAGCTAGAGCATGGATATTTCTAGAAGGTATCATGCATAAAAAATTGCCTCCATCTCTTTATGTCCTGAATTAATGGTAGACAAAATAAACCACAGCTGCAGCACCCGTATGTGCTCCATCAAATGCCATCCCTTTGTTGGAAGAGGGGGAAAATATCACCTTGCCAGAAATTTCTGAGGCTTTGATGCGCCACAACACAAAGGGTGAGCAAATCGCATAACTCAAGACATACCGCAGCAGGCGTACGCCGCCATCAACTACCCAGCTATATAACACAGACCGCAATCCACAACTGTACACTAAAACACTCGAGCCCCGATCCAAAACCCTCACTTCCAAACACGTTCCAACCCAACAAGCATTTCCATCCCGCGCTCAACAATTATTGCAGCCATCCAAAAGCGGCAGCGGGATCTGGTCTGACGCGGCGCCTAAGCATATAGACGGAAGCGGCGCGTACGGGATCGATGAGTCGAACGGCACGACGGCTACGGGAGGAGCGCGGTACCTGGAGGAGGGAGGTGGCGTAGGTGACGTAGTTGCGGATGAGGCCCTGGGTGGTGATGCGGATCTCGTTCTCGCTGATGGCGGCGGCCTCGGGCCGCGGCTTCTCCACCCGCTGGTACCGATCCATGGCGCTCTACCCCGGCGACGCTCCCGGAGAGTCGGTGGCGGTGGCGGCGGCGGCGCTGCTGTTGTTGAAGGGGGATGGGGAGGGGAAGGAAGGGGCGCTGTTGGGGCGGGTAAAACCCTAGAAATAGGGCAAGAGGTTGGAGTTAGGGTTTAACGGCATCCGTGGGTGGCGGCCGCTCTGACGGAGGGAGGGATCTGGCTGCGCAGGTGCATAGAGATTCGCATTTTTTTCCTTTCCTGATTATGGAATATTTGGCTTGCTCTTTTATCGATACGGAGTTGACGTATGGTAAGAATAGCATATAGCATATAAGCAGCGGCTTCCATGCCTCGATAACTAACGATGAACCCGATCGGAAGGCACACCGAAGACACACTTTATCAAGTTGAGCTTCCATCGGAACTCTCGCAGACTTGCGAAAGTTTCTTCTAGATCCGCAAACAAGTCGTCGGGATTTCTGATCTTTACGACCACGTCGGCCAAGTACGCCTCCACGTTGCGGTGTATCTGCTTCTTAAAGTATTCTTGGATGACCCATTGATACGTCGCACCGGTGTTCTTCAGCCAGAAAGACATTGTTATATAGCAAAAAGCTCCGCATGGGGTGATGAGCACGTTTTTGATCTGTTCTTCCTCCTTGAGAGCTATCTGGTGATACCCTGAGTAGCAATCGAGAAAACAGAGCAGGGCGCATTCAGCTGTGGAGTTAATGACTTGATCAATCCTAGGGAGCCTGAAGGGATACTTTGGACAGTGCTTGTTCAGGTTTGTGTAGTCGACACATATGTTCCACTCGTTATTGTTTTTCTTTCGCACCAGGATGGGATTGACGAGCCACCCTGGATGACAGACTTCTTTTATGAAGCCCGCCATGAGTAGTTTGGTCAGCTCTTTCTTGATGGCTTCCCTTCTGTCTTTGGCAAATCATCGTAGGTATTGCCTTTTTGTGTAGCTTTTGGATTCACGTTGAGTGAGTGCTCGATCAACTCCCTGGGCACCCCTAGCATATCCGCTGATTTCCACACGAAGATGTCTCAGTTGACCCAAAGGAAGCTGACGAGCGCGCATTCCTATTTAGGATCCAATCCTGTGCCAATCCGTGTTGTCTTGGAGCTATATCACCAGTCTCAAGGTAATTGACTTTGATGTCTACTTCACTTGTCGTCTTGACCTTGGTTGCCCCCGACTTCTTTTGTGAAATATCGAGCTCTGACGGGGACAGCTTCTTGGACGTGGCGAAGACTTGCATCATCGAGTTTGGTACTTGAGTAGTTGCAGCTAGCTCCACAGCTTCTGTGTCGCAGTCGTACGACCTCTTCAAGTTTCCACGCAGGGAGACTACTCTCTTGGGTCCTGGCATCTTGAGAACTAAGTACATGTAGTGCAGGATGGCCATAAATTTCGCCATTGTTGGTCTACCGAGGATAGCGTGGTATGATGTTTCGAAGTTCACCACCTCGAACCGGATGTATTCTGTCCGGTAGTGTTCTTTAGTCCCAAAGGTAACTGGCAAAAACACCTGTCCGAGGGGTACAACCGTGTTGCCCGGAATAATCCCATAGAACGGAGAGTTCGTTAGGTGAGCATATCAGTGACGTTGATGCCCATCTTCTTCAGTGTCTTGACGAATAGAATATTGAGACCGTTGCCGCCGTCAATGAGTAGTTTGGTAAGTTCGGAGCCAGCGACGACCGGGTCAAGGACGAGGGGATACCGTCCTAGGTCTGAGAAACTAGTCCATTAGTCCTTCCTGCAGAAGGTAATTGGCACCTCGAACCATTTGAGGAACGTTGGCACCGCAAATTCAATGGACATTATCTCTCGAAAAGTGAGTTTCTGGGACTGCTTAGTAGCAGTACCCGGGGTTCCGTCAAAGATGATGTTGATGGTGTTGGATGAGTTATGGAACTTACCATTGTCACCATCGTCCTTTTCTTCCTTAGCCTTACCCTTGTCTTTGGTGCCAGATGGCTCTGGCAGGTCCTTCATGACTCTCCGTAGACTGAAACAATCTAACACAGAGTGCTTGTGGTATGGATGTCATGGGCATTGTTTTCTTCAGGAGCTCGTTAAACGAGGACCTATCTTGGTTCTTGCTGCCACTTTCCTTGGACGACTGCGAGATAGCTGTGACAGTATTGTTTGGCTTGAGCTTGCGGTTTTGACTTCTCGAGTAGTTATTTCGATTATTATTGTTGGGGCGATCGTTGTGTTTCTTGTCGTTGCGTTGGCCATTGTTCTGGCTCTTGTTGCAATTGGACTCGAACCTTTCGATTTCCTTATCTTCTTCATCTACCCACGTCTATGCTATGATCTTGAGAGATTTGACATCAGTGGGGCATCTTGTGTCGAAGTCTTAAAACATCCGGCAGTCGCGGAGGCCGTTCTGAAAGTAGTCAATGATGTAGCGCTCCGTGACATCCACGATTGTGACCTTCTTATCAAAGAAGCGACGTAAATAGCTTCGCAGGTCTCGCCTTCTTATTGCTCAACCTAAGATAAGTTGATCATTTTGCCAGGACACTGCAATTCCCCCGCGTAGTTGTTGGTGAAAGCCACCTTGAGATCTTTCCACAAGTCGATGGAGTTCTTATCCAACGATTCGAGCCATGTGAGTGACACCGCCTCTATGCAGATGGGGAAGTAGACGACTTTGGTGTCGTCGTTTTCCCGGCTGATTGTACCGACAATGATGAGCACCGGAGCCATTGGACTATGTCTTGCTTGCCATCGTACTTGGTGATGGCCGGGGTTTTGAACTTCTCGGTAGAGTTATCCTTCTCACACGTCTGAAGAAGGCGGGGAATCCGTCAGTAACATCCCTTGGGTGTTCAACTTCTTGCTTGCGCTCGCGGCGCTGTCCATTGATCATAGTACGGGTATCGTGGCTGGCGTTGATCTTGTTGCGGAGGTCTCCTACTGGGCGTTCAGGCCCTGGGTTAGCCCCATGGTGGCCACAGCCTCACGAGGGTCCTACCCAACTATCTTCAGCTCCAGCTTGGCTTGGTCTGGCGCCTCCGAGTTGACTTGGTCTGGACGGAGGGCCTCTATGGCTGTTGCCGTGTTAACTTTGCTGGGATGCGGAGCGTTGGACTGACTGTATCAGATTTTGCTGATCGAGTTGTTCGTACGCGAGTTCCGCCAGTTCAGCCAATGTTTAGTGTACTTATTCTGAGGCATCGTGCAGGTGATCCAGGTTCTGGATTGGTAGATATGCTACAAGGTGGCGGTGGCGCTTTGCGCTTGCGGTGTTTCTTGCTTGTCGTCGAGTTCTTTGAGCTTTGTTCTCTTCTCCGATAACGTTGGCGATGAGCTCATGCTGGGAGACGTCATTTGGGTGACGCTCATGTCTCAGGTTTCTGTTCCGTCGCTCTTCTTCTTCATCCTCTTGTCCAGTAATGACGGCGGAGAGTTCTCTCTCTGGAGTTTGAAGTGATAACCTCCGTGGTGCCACCTTCCTCGTAGATGGGCGACAGAGGAGCTCCCTCCTGATACGGGAGAGTGTCGAGGTAGGTAATGAGACGCGAATCGTCATCCTTGGTAAAACCAGGTGGCTTCATGTTAGGCCAGTAGACAAATCTGTCTTGAGGAGTTGATGTGATTACCAGGCTCTGATGCGGACTTGATAAAGGAGTCTCCTCGTCCGAATCTGAGTAGTAGTTGAGATCCTAAATCGTATCCGTATCGGATTGTAATTTGGATAGGGCAGCATGACAAACAATAGTCGTATTGCGGAGTCCGAATGGGAATCAACTCTGATGGTAATCCAACTTGCACAATGGCTTATGCGCCAGCTCGTGAAAGTCAATCTGACCGACAGAAGAAGTTGAGTTGAACTCTGACTCGTCCCCCCCAGCCCCTGACTAGGTCAGAAATTGAAAATACGCCAAAATTCTCGACGAGATCCTCCAGAGCTCGGTGTTGGAGCTTCATGGTTTGCTACTTCTTCTCTGGGATCGACGCAATGTGGCGGCAGAAATTTCCAGTGCCGTCTGCGATGCAAACCCAGGAGCTGAAAACGAACGTCACGCCTGCTTCAAATGCGATGAGTGGCTTGATGATGACTTGTGCCATCAAGTTCGCCAGTGAATTCTCGGCGAGGGCCCCTATCTGGCGCGCCAGCTGTCGGTGTTTAAACCCGACAACCTACCGATGGGGGTGCCCGAGATAGTGTTTTGGTTAGTGGGACTCATCAAGATCAGGAACTCGAAGGTAAACACAGACACACGATTTAGACATGTGTTGGTTGGATTGAAATGCTTTGAAGGGGGTCCCTACCTTGCCTTATATAGTCGGGGGTAAAGTTACAGGTCGGTTGGTTATAAGAATACTAGTCGGATACGACCAGAGGAGTTCTACCCTTATTACAACAAGTACTTTTTCATCGACTAGTTCATATCTTTCCATGTAGACTACGCCGTTCTGCGCCATGTCAGATGCGTCTCGTGTCCAACCCCATATTTAGAACTGTCCAAATCTTCTGGTGAGCCTATAGATATGCCCACCATAGATGTATATATGACACTTTCTTAAATGTCTTTTGGTCCAAAAAATTGTATGAACGTTGATGTGTTTGCGTGGTAAAACATGATGAATGGTCTATATTGATCCTCCAGTCGAATCTAGTGAGGCCGTGAGGGTAATCATATAAGAATGGGTTGAACAGATACTGCGGGTTTTCATATTCTTAGACACAATTTCTAACTGATTCGGGCAAACTTCCGATCAAGTGCATGCACCACAAACCTCGATTTTATATGCCATGGACTTAGTAGAAAGAAACAAAATCATAGCACCAAAGCGGGTGAGGACCTTGGTAGTGCTATGGTGTCTATTTGCTGGATGGAACGAAGTTTGATGAACCAAGTCCAAGCAATTGTATGTTGATGTATCTCGCTGAAATATTGAAGTGCTACAATTAAAAAAAATGAAACTTAAGCACTAAGACCAAATAAAAAGACTGCACACTCAAAAGTCAAAACACAGTCATTGTTCTTCACTTTCTTCACCCTTTTTAAAATTCATGCCACTATTTACGTGTATAAAAATAGCAATGCACGTGTTTCTTATTATTCTTATTTGGTGCCCACTAAATACTAACATGATAGTACTGCAGAGAATTTTATTAATTTCATCAACTCGAAGGGTTGCCATTAGTGTTTCTTGATTCTTTTTTGGGAAGCAAAGGGAAAAATAATGTCGACAAAAAAGAGAAAATGCAATCCTTTTACAAGAAAACCACGGGATGCATTTAGTAATTTATACATTTTGATGTATGGTGTCACCCTTCTAAATAAAAAAAATACCAAAGATCATGCAAGTGGAATCCAAAATTAAAATTTACATAATTGGGCATGTATGTGCAATTTGGACACTAAAAAAAGGTGATTTAAATATTTGTACTTAGTCTAAACTATGAATACAATGATTCATCTAAACACTCCGATGTATCTTTTCAAGATTTTTTGAAGCTATAAACACCTAATTCCAAATGAACCAAATATTTTCTAGAATTTGGCCAAATAAGACCAATATTCCGATGCAATACAGGTATCAACAACACCAAGCCTGCGTAATTCCATTGTACATATTACCCTTTTTATATATACTGGTAGAAATATCTGTGCGTTGCTACGAATCCTTACTTGCTCTTACGTTATTATTCGCTTGTTCCTAATATATTGGCTTCGCTTGACAATATATTGGTGCATTGGCTCTAGTAGTACTCTTTTTGCAAGTATAGTAGTAGAAGATATTTGTGGGTGGTTTGATGCCATATGTTTATTGCATGGGACACACACATGGAAATTAAAAAAATCACCGCTTAACCTCCGCTCTATCCATTCATTCGATTTCCCCCATACTCATCGTCATCCAGTCAGTTGCTGCCTCTTCGTCCATCAGCGCCACCCGCATCTTGCCCCATCCTCGCCATCGCCGAGGCGCTACGCATCTTGCCGTCCTCGTCGTCACCCAGGCAAGCACTCGTCCTTCCCGTGCCTAGCCTCATTCCTGCTTCGAGCGCTAGGCCACAGCGCCTCTGGCTGCCATGAGCAGGAGTGCGTCCTCCTCTTCTTCTCATTTCCATCCACCTCCCTTCTATAATCCACTCCAAATTGTTCCAATCAAGCACAAAATCAAGCCCCCAATTGCTAGATGTGGAGGCCTTCCGGATTTGAAGGGGATGGACGTCATTGAGAGAGGGGTGTAAGGTCCCGACCTACGCTCCTATTTGCGTTGCCTGCCGACTGCCGCTACGCCCCCCTCCCTGGCGTCATGCCCTCGCTGGCACATGGCTCTACTTGGTTGACTGCAAGGAGGCACTCGGCTCCTTGTTTCTTTTCCCCTTCCTCCTCTCTCCTCACCTTTTAGGTCCATGTGGCGGGTAGGGTGTTTAGCCTGAGGGAGCAGCAGCCCGCCAGGATGAGCGGCAGTAGTGCGTGGTGAGCGTAGGGAGGGTTGGCTACGCGAACGTCCCACGCCTTCGCCGGCAAGCGCGCTGTGTGGGCGGGACAAAAGAACAGGAGGAAAGGCTAGATCTTGGGTCAATTGCAGTAAAGTTTGAGGATCTTTTTGCAAATCATCTAGTACTATTCCAAGAATTGTGGGTTGATTACGAGAAGGTTGAGGGATTTTTTAGCAAAACCACCACGACGGTTGAAATAAACAATGTGGTAGAGATAAAAATAGGCAGGGCTTCACCAAAATTATGCTTTCTGTAGCACACGATAAATTATCCTGATTGAAGCCCATTTGCGCCTGGGTACTGTAACAAGATATGGGCCTAATGGCGGGCGGCCCATATGGTCCAGCGCGGCGCCGCCGCGCAGCAAGCAGTCCGGAAAACTTCGAGAACGACGCGCCGGGCCGCTTTCTATGAGCCCGCTTCTCTCTCCGACACTCCGCGCGGTCCGACGTCAGCTTGTCGTGGGGCCGCTTTCTGTGAGCCCGCTTCTCTCTCCGTAATTGACCACGACGAGGAGCCTGACAAGTGACATCTCGTCCCCGCCGCCGCCGCATGGCTCTCCCCTTCCGTCGAGCTCTCGTCGCTGTCCTGCTTCTCCGCCTCGCCCTCGGCGAGGTAGCCGCTTCCCCCACCCGCGTCGTCCATTGGCTGCACCGTCGGGTCACCGTCGTACCGGGTACGCCCATTGGCTGAGCTGACGTGTGGCTTCTTGGATGTGAGCTCCGAAGGCCAAGAAGGGCAGGCTGGAGAAGTCGATGGTGGTGGACGCGAGTCGGGGAAGAACGTGGAGAGCGGGGCGAGGACCAGCTCCGGCGTGTTCCTTACCAAGAAGCAGGTGAGAATCCCAACTCCCTCCTCCCTTGATCGTGGGCTGGAGACATGTTTGGGCGGTTGATGGATGAGTGTGGTCTGTGGATGATCTGAAGGCTTGTGCTGCGGGCGGAAACGTCAAAAGGGGGCCCTATGAACTTTCGTACTTCCCGTTTTTGTGGAGATCTGCGTGTGTTCAGGGCTTCAGGCCATCAATCTCGGCAACCCGTTTGTGAATTGTCGGGAAACATTTGTTCGGTTCTGACGGCTTGCTGTGGGGAATTGGGGATACTAGACTCTCTTTTATCTGAAACATTTTAGGGGTGGAAGAATTTTCTGTCCTCTTGTTGGAGGTTCGAGATTTCATTCACTTGCAAATTCGTTCCTGGGAAAGGCGACTTGTCACCCTTTTGTTTGATCATGTATTATTAATGAACCACTGCATTGAGAGCCCATGTCCTTGAAGGGGATATGCATACACTATTTGGATTATGGATTATTTCATCAAACTCAAGAGAAATGGATTAATGATTTTATTCTGATGCCAAATTTTCTTTTGAGAGGCAGATGACGCTGTTTGGAATCTTGTTCCAATTTTACAGATGGTATTGGTTACTGTGGAGGAAATTATTTTGTGACTATTGTGATTCTGGTGTATAAGCTCAGTGCTAGGGAATTCAGGGTTGTTTCCGTTGTCCTAATAAAGACTACTGTACTAGAGCAAGGGTTAAAGAGCAGGAGCTTCAGGTGACTCGGAATGGTTTATCATTATTGTACTATACAGTGGAAGGAGATAATCATGTTAGCCTCATGTTAGATTAATCTGAACAACGTTTTGGTTTGTATTTTTTACCTATTACCTATCCATTTGAAGGATGAAGTCATTGCAAGAATAGAGGACAGGATTGCTGCTTGGACCTTCCTTCCACCAGGTAGAATGCACTGGACACTGCCATGGATATACATTACTAATACTTATCTTCTATACTGCAGAGCATATATGTTTGTACTGTTTTCTTTGAATGTCATAGTCTTTTCTTTTTCTTATATACTGAAATGCTCAGAACACGGAGAACCCATTCAAGTACCACGCTATAAGAATGGTGAGAAGTACGAGCCGCACTTTGACTACTTCAGTGATAAACAGAATCAAGCCATTGGTGTTGATGTTATAATCGGCAGCTTTCCTACCTGGTTCATTTAAAAAAAAAAAGAATCAAGCCGTTGGAGGGCACAGAATTGGCAGTACTCGTGTACCTGTCCGATGTCAAGATGGGCGGAGAGACCATCTTCCCAAATTCAGAGGTAATTTACCTTCTCATCTTGTACTAGCTTTATTTCCAGAGACCTCTCTGCAATGACTTCGGGTTTTCCACACAGGACCAGCTGACACAGGAGAAAGACCATACATGGTCTGAATGTGCACGATTGGGTTATGCAGGTATAGTGACATGACATATAGTTCCAGTTCATCCTGATAATTCAAGACAAAAATGTGTTTTGGCGGCAATCTGAATGTTAGTTGGCCCATCAGCTGTAATGTTGGCTTGATATTGGCTGTGAAACCGGTGAAGGGCGACGCGTTGCTGTTCTTCAGCCTCCATCCCAACACGACAACGGACACAAACAGCTTGCATGGGAGCTGCCCTGTCATTGAGGGCGAGAAGTGGTCGGCGACGAAATGGATCCATGTGCGATCCTTCGGTTCCCCGAAGGCAACGACTGGAGAATGCCGAGACAAAGATGATATGTGCCCAAAGTGGGCTGATGCCGGGGAGTGTGCGAAGAACCCGGAATACATGGTGGGTACCAGAGACTCGCCTGGTTCCTGTGTGCAGTGTAGCTGTAAACTTCTGAATTCAATGGCTGATGATCAGAATAAAGAAAAGCTGTGGTTCTGAAACCCAAATTACTTGCCTTTTTCATCGTATAAGAGTATGTATATACGTTATCACCCAAGGCAGATTATTGTACAGCTGTTCTGGTACCGGCCAGGAAGTTCTTACAAATCACAAGAGACCTCTCTCTAGAAGCGATTCTTCGCCGTGTTTACGGCGACCACGCCGTTGTTGCCGGCGAGCTCCCTGTACTTGTCCTTCCTAGTCAAGCTTGTGCACTGGTACGAGAGCGTGGAGGCTATAAGCTTCTGCACGTAGTTGGCCACCTCGTGGCTGGACTTGCCGCCGCCGCAGGTGTTTTCGTGCGGCAGCTTGTCGAGGAACGTGATCGTGTACACCGCGGTCCGGTTCATCAAGAAGTAGAATGGGTCCATGCCCTTCCACCCCCTCGCCGTCGTGCCGTGGAACATGCTCATCTGGCACTCCATGGCCACTGGCACGATGTCGTCGGTGAGCTCGGCGAAGAGCGCCGAGAACCGCAGCAGGAACGGCTCCCGGCACGTTGTCCCCTCGGGGCAGATGATGAGGTCGCCCTCAGCAAGCACCCTCCTCATGGTGGCGGCGTCGGTGCCGTGGTCGCGGGTGAGCCGCACAGAACGGATCGGAGATTGAACTCGGAGAGGCGGGAGACCGAGTAGCTGAGGACGGCCACGGGGCGGCCGAGCGCGATGGAGAGGGCGACGGAGTCGATGGCCGTACGGTGGGAGCAGGCAAAGAGCACGCCCGCCGTGCGCCCCGGGTCGCGCGGTGGCGGCGCGCCCTTCACGACGATGCGCACGCCCAGCACGCGGAACACGACGTGGAGCCACGGCATCGGGAGGAGCGCCGCCGCAGCGACGCGGACGAGCGAGAGGAGGAGGCCGATGGGGAACCACAGCAGGGTGAGCAGCGCGACGAGCGGGGTCGGACGCTGCACGAGGCGGCCGTCGTGGAAGATTATCCGCTTCGGCAGCTTGTCTACGTGCACGGCCTCCACCGGCGTCCTCGGCACGAGGTAGGCCTCCTGCGTTTTCAAAAGAAAAATGTTTGTATCTCATCCTTATCGGTTAGAAGAAAAAAGGAAAAAAATGTAAATTGCACTAGCAATATGTGATATGTCTTGTAGGTTCCTAGACTCTAGATAAATAGAGAATATAGCTCCTCAACTTGCTTAATGTTCTAGACGAGTGAGGTCGAAATCTTCTAAATTAGTGTTGTTTGCCTACTAATCAATGGCGTGAAGCCTGGCAAGTGGGGTCCATATGTAATTGGCTTATCAATAAGTGAGTTGCTGTAGCGAGAGAGAGAGGATAAGTCACCGTCTCCTCCGTCCCAGGAGTCTCCATATGTCACGTGACTAAAACTTGCTGACATACTCAAATTCTCCTACGGTACAGTACCACAGAGTACTCAAATTCTCCTACGGTACAGTACCGTAGAGCAGTGGACACGTGACACAAAAGTCAGAAGCTCTAAACAGTAAATTTCTAGCGTAGCTTCCGGAAAGTTGGAAGTGCAGAAAATCCGAGTTTATATGGAAAACTAAAAAGCTCAGTTTTATGATCTTTTCATAACTTTCTAAGCTCAGGAAACCAAATACATCTTCTAAAAGCTAGTGTTGGCTTTTCAGAATTAAAAAGCCAGCAGCAGCTTCGCAAAAGCTCAAAAGCTGCAGCTCAAACAAACATACCCTTAAAGAGCTGAGACTTGGACTGTGCTATTCGTGGGCCGCACGAAGCATGACATTTTAGCATGACCCAAAGCACAGCATGACATGATAAATTTTAGACTGTGCCAGGACACGAATGCGAGGATCGTGCCGCGCCTAGGATCTCGGGGCGACAGGTGGCATGACACGGCACGACACGTATCTTTGAGCCGTGCTTGGACCAGCACGCCACGAAAATGGCCCATTAGCACATCTGTAAGTTTATATCATCCTAATACCATTTGTTCTATGTGTTATGTAGTCTAACATAACTACTACCAGAAAAAACCCCCACAAAATCTACCTTACAATTATGGAATCGTGATAATGGTCATTCATAACTTAATAATGCCGCGTTCTCGTATGGTCACATATAGTATAACATTCACGTACAACATTTATATAATACGGTTGTTTCCTCTATTAATTTTAGAAATTATTTTCTACGTACCAGAGCAAAAGTATTTGCAAGCAAATGAACACCAATAAAACACATGTATTGCAAGGGTCGTGCTTGGACTGACACAGCATGATAATGTGCTGGCGTGCCATGGGCCGTGCTTGGACCTACTGAAAGACTTGACGTGACATGCCGGTATGGCAAGACAATCTAGCTGTAATGGTAACAAGATCTGTAGCTTTTGTTGTGCGGAAGAGACTATTCATCATTTTCTTAGTGTTCATACGCTAGATTACTGTGGTGTGCAGTACATATTATTTTTGAGAACTTTGAGGATTTCGTTCCATCGATGGTTGCAAAAGGCCGGGCAAAAAAATCAAACCCACGCTTATTGACGGGGGGTTTGGCTCAGTATAAATGATAAAAATATTTTATGTAGGTTCTTTTCAGATGAACGTATTGGTTTTGGCAGTGGACGCAGTTGCAGCGTAGTGGAGATAAAGGAGATGATGATCCTAGCATGCCACTCACAGGAGGCATCGGCTTTTCAATTTTTTCTTTCCATGGATGGACGTTGAATTTACGAATTGGCTTTTGATATTATAGATGCTCTATTTCAACCTTATGTGGTGGTGTGCATGTAGCATTAGTCTACTACGTGTAATAATGTGTGGACTGATTTCCTTTTAATAAAGGGATTCCATTATAAAAAAAAATGCCAGCACGTGGCGTGCCTAGAAGTGCACGAGGCACGAGAGGGCCAGGCCGTACCAGCATAGCATCCCATCTCTAAGCTAAACGATACGTTGGGGGTGTTTGGGAGCTCCTGTCACATCGGATGTTTGACACTAATTAAAAGTATTAAATATAAACTAATTACAAAACTAATTGCACAATCCCTAGACTAAATCTCAAGACGAATCTATTAAGCCTAATTAGTTCATGATTTGATAATGTGGTGCTACAGTAACTCCCTAATGATGGATTAATTAGGTTTAATAGATTCGTCTCGCGATTTAGCCTAGGGGTTATGCTATTAGTTTTTGTAATTAGCTCATGTTTAGTCTTCCTAATTAGGGTTCGAAGTTTAACCCTGCTATCCAATCGTCCCCATTGTTTTTATTTTTCCGCTGACAAAGCTGTTTATCTGAAGCTGTTATTTCTTAGTAGTTTAGTACACGTGACCTTTGCTCATGAAGGCGTAGTCCGAGCTCCGATCGCCCAGCGCGACGTCCGGCATCTCACCGTCGCCGATCAACTCCCTCAGCGTTTTGGCTTTCCTCTCGCCGACGAGCACGCCTCGGCGCGCGTGCACACCCACCCCGTGGCGCGCCCTCGCCACATCGCGAGCTCCGTGCCGGCGACGGCATCCGCGCCGAGGCAGTCCCGCAGGAACGGTTCCGCCATAACCCGCGGCGTGGCGGTGAGCACCAGCCGCCTCCCACCGCACGCCGCGAACACGCGCCACGCGCCCGGGTACACGTCCCCGGCGTAGAACCTGGGCAGCACGGCGCGCGCGGCGGACCCGACGTCCGCCAAGCGCGCCCCCGCCGTGGCCGCGAAGATGAGCACCCGCACCCCCGCGGCGGGCGACACCAGGTGGCGGAGCGCCGAGGCTAGCGGCGCGAGCAGCGGGAGGAGGGTATTGGAATGCAACGTTCAGCACCAACGGCACACGTTCTTCAACGGCTTTCAGGAGAACCGGTCCTCTACTTGACATGCAAGGCTTCCCTTAGATGTAGGACTCTCCTTGGATGTAGCTCCCTTTGACCTCCTCTCTACCGTTCATACGTACAACAATCTGTAGCTGTACTGCCTATATAAGGCCTCTGTAACATCAATACAATCTCAAGGGCAATTGCCATTCTTCAGAGGGCCAGGCGCGGCAAGCCGCCGGTCTCGAAGGCGACGAGCGCGTAGTAGGGGAAGGAGCTGCGAGAACGGAGCAGCGTGCCGTCGAGGTCGGACACGACCGTCGACTGGGCGCCGAGGCGCGGCGCGTTGCACGTGGCCACCACCGGGAACGGCTCGCAGCCGGCAGCATCCATTCTACGCTAATAGAAAAATGACCTTTCATCCCTAGTCTTAATACCGGTTGTTTTTAGATTCGATCCAAAGGTGAGAATCTCTGGAGGCCCTCTAGTATCGGATGGTGACTCCATCCGATACTAGAGGTGACCCTCTAGTACCAGGTGGAGCTACCAACCGGTACTAGAGCCTCCAGTACCGGTTGGTAGCTCCACCCGGTACTAGAGGGATGGTATTAGAGGCTTATCCCGCACCTGCCTCGAGGACTTTGAAATTTTTAGCTCTTCCTCTCTCTTCTGCCACCGCACAGCACAGCGCAAATGCCTTATCTCCTTTGATCCCTTCCTCCTTCTCTCCTCTATTCTTTCTTTCCTCTCTTCCGCACAAACACAACACCCCTCTTCTCCCTACCTCCCGCTCCTCTTCTCTCCATTCTTCTCTACGTCCTTATTCTCCCGCCCGCTCACTTCTCCACCAGGGCGCACCCCTCACCTTCCCGATCTTCTTTTCACGGGCAATGGGTCCATCCCTCCTCTAGCGTGACTTTTCTCGGCTTCACGCACTTACCCTCGGCGCCCT